>NC_142869.1:159154736-159470131 GCF_051225735.1 Oryctolagus cuniculus
CCAAAGTGTATCAATTTTGTTTTGTTTTTTAATCTCTTCATTTCACTGATCTTTTGTATTTGTTTAAATTTTGTTGTGTCTTCTCTCTAATTATTTCTTTCCTCCTACTAATTTTGGGTTTGGTTTGTTGTTATTTTTCTAGGTCCTTGAGATGCATTGATAGCTCATTTATTAGATATCTTTCCAATTTCTGAATGTAGGCACTAATTGCTACAACCTTTTCTCTTAATACTGCTTTTGCTGTATCCATAAGTTTTGTTATGTTGTTTTGTAAATTTAATTCATTTCCAGGAATATTTTCATTTTTCTTTTGATGTCTTCTATGACCCACTGTTCATTCATGAGCATATTTTTCTTTCTCCATGTGTTTGCATATTTTCTAGAGATTCCTGAGTTGTTGGTTTCCAGCTTCATTCCACTGTACTCATAAAAGATGCATGGTATGATTTCAAGTTATTTGAATTTGCTGAAATTTGATTCATGGGATAGCATATGGTCAATCCTAGAGAAAGTTCCATGCACTGATGAAAAGAATGTGTATTCTTCAATTTGGGATGAAACATTCTGTATATATAAGTTAATTTCATTTGGTCCATAGTGTAAGCTAGCTCTGCTGTTTCTTTGTTGATTATCTCTCTACTTGATCTGCCCATTGATGAAAGTGGGATGTTGAAGCCCCCTATTTCTATTGTATTGGAGTCTATGTTTCTCTTCAGATCCATTAACATTTTTAAATAGCCCAAATGCATTAGCATTGTGTGAATATACATTTATTATAGTCACATCTTGTTGTTGTATTGATCATTACATAATGCTGTTCTTAGTCTCTCTTAAGAGTTTTTGTTTTAAAGTCAATGTTGTCTAATATTAGAATAGCTTCTTTTTCCTTTTTGTTAGTGTGGAATATATTTTTCTATCATTTCACTTTCAGTCCATGTGTATCTTTGTTGGTGAGGTATGTTTCTTGTAGGCAGCAAATGAATAGGTTTTGTTTTTAATTCTATTCAGCCAGTCTGTACCTTTTCATTGGAGTACTTAGGCTATTAATATTCAAGGTTACTATTGATAATTAACAACTTGATCCTGCCATTTTTTTTTCTGTAAATGTTCCTATTGTTAACTCTGTATTTCCTTTGTACTTTTACTAAAAGATTTTCTGCCTTAACATTCTTTCATAATGATGGCTTTCATTCTCTGCTTCTGTGCATAGCACATCTTTAAGCATCATTTGTTAAGGCTAGACAAGTGGTGACAAATTCTATCAATGTCTATTTGTTATGGAAGGTCTTTATTTCACCTTTATTTATAAATGAGAGCATGGCAGGGTACAGTATTTTAGGTTGACATTCTATTCTTTTAAATCGAAGTCTAAGTCTCTCCTTTCACTCCTAGCCTGTAGGAATTCGATGAGAAAGATGAGAATTCAATGTCAGTTTAATTCGAGAACCTCTGAAGATATTCTGACATTTCTCTTTTGCATATTTTAGAATATTTTCTTTATATTTTCCTGTTGAAAATCTGTCTACAATGTGTTGTGCTGAACATCTTTTTGGGTTGTATTTCTACCTGTTATTGGATAGTCCTTCTCTTTCTCCAAATTAAGGAAGTTTTCTGTTATATTTTCCCTGAATAGACCTTCTAATCCATTCTCTGTTTCCACACCTTCAGGAACTACTAATACCTATGTGTTGTTTCATTTGATAATATCCCATAAATATCAAACATTGCTTTTAACTTTTCTCATTTCATCTTTTTTTTTGGTTTGACTCAGATAATTCCAGAGATTTGTCTTTTAGTTCAGATATTATTTCCTATGCCTCACCAAGTCTGTTTTGAAGATTTTTTCACAATATTTTTATTTGACATATTGAAATTTTCATTTCTAATATTTGAGCTTGATTTCTCTTCAAAATCTCTATCTCACACACACAAAAAAACCTTTCATCCATGTAATGTATGGATTTCTTCAACTCATGAATTTGCTTCTCATTGCTTCTGACTAATCCTACAATCCTTTTTTTAAACTCTTTTCCAGGCATTTCATCAATCTCTTCATCTGCACAGTCTAATATTGAAGTGTTGTTGTGTTCCATTAGGGGAGTCATGTTGTTTGTATTGTTTTCATTTCTTGTATTTCCGCATCTATTTTCAGGCAGTTGTGTAAATACTTGTTGATTTTCTCCTCTGATGGGTTTTGTCCTTGAACTATTCTTCTGTGGCTTAGTTTAATGTCTCCTCCTTCAGAGGCATGTTCCAGGTCGAGCCAGGGAGCTCTGGTCAGCGCTCAAGGGTGGGGTAAAAATCCAAAGTTGAGTGTGGTAGATATCCTGTGTTATAAGCAGGGAAGAGGTTATGATCACACCTGATGGCATAACCACAACCTCACCTCCTTTCTTCCACACGTGATCTATGACAGGGGTAGTCCACACTGGGTACAAAACCCACTCTCACAGGCACATGAACCACACACATTTGTAGTACACATCTGTACAGTCCTCTGTGTGATCAAGGACCCCTCTGCAATGACCCACACCCAGGCCATCAGGGAGCTTTGAACCCCTGATACCAGACATTGTGATTGCCCAGAGACCCAGCTACATCCTGAGCTCTATGGTACAGTCACAAAGTTCCCACAGTCACAGCACACAAGTCTTCCACAGTCACACAATACAGAGGATCCACTCAGCCCCCACTGGCCTGCCCTAGAGCAGAGACGTTCCCAGAGCCAGCTGCCGGTGGATGCTCCAGCTTGAGAGTTTGACCTCAGAGCCATTGATATGTTGAGAGGATGGGGGCACCTCACAGTTCCTAAGTGAGTGCCTATCCCGCTGTCAACCCTACCAACCAGACACAAAGTCAATGGAGAATGTGGATTTTTCCCTTTAATAAAATCCCATATTAATGTGCACGCGAGAGCCACCACAACCTCTACTTTTATCAAGATGGTGCCTTCACCCTGCTGGTTGCTGGGAGGCATGGGGAGAAACAAATATCCTTTTGTTTCACTAGATTAGATGGGTACCCTGTCCCCAACTAGGGCTCCTGGCCAGACTCAAAGACACCCACAAGGTTCTCCCTCTGGCAATATCACTGGTGGCACAAGCTGCCACAGTCTGCTTTCACCTCACTCTCAGAATCTGGAGTCTCCTCCATTCACATCTGCTGCACATCCACACCTTCCATGCTGCTCCACAGAGTCCCTCTACCTTATGTAGAATTTCTGCTGCAAACTTTTTTCCAACTTTCCCCTAGGAATATACTTCCTCTGCTTTTCTTCTGCTATTCTCCCCTGGTCAAAAGCAGCACATCTTTTTCCCTGTTCAGTCATCATGGAATTGCCAGCTCATGAATTTTACTCATTCTTCCTTCTTTCAAACCTGGAAAGTCCCAGGAACATGGACCCCCTCTTCAGGACACACGGGGAGCAAAGTAGAGAGTGTGGGATTGGAAAAGTCTCTGGTACCTGTGACCTCTGAGGGTGGCTAATGCAGAGGTATTGAAAATCATGCATTAAACTGTTGAAACCTTTACTTAATGCACACTAAACTGAGAATTGAAAATGAATCTTGATGTGAATGGAAGGGGAGAGAGAGCAGGAAAGGGGAGGGTTGCGGGTGGGAGGGAAGTCATTGGTTGGGGGGAAAGCCATTGTAATCCATAAGCTGTACTTTGGAAATTTATATTCATTAAATAAAAGTTAAAAAAAGAAAATCATGCATTTATAGTACATTTGATTATGTTCAATAAATTGAGGTAATCTCCAAAACGCAAACCTATTTGGCATCTATTTTCTTGAAAGCATACAAATTATAATTTTGAAAATTTAGGACATAGAAGTATTAAAGAATTGCCTTTCTCAACAGGTAATCAAATGTTACTTTTCCTGGCATTTAATTCTGATAGTTAGCTGTTGACTAGTCAGTGGTTTACTTATTTAAATACATAGTTTGTGTCCCAATATAGTATTTATAGAATACATTTTTTTCCAAATCATTTTATGGTGATAGCTATTATAATTAAACCAGTCTTGCTTGTGAGGTAAATAAAGTGACAAGAAGGGTCAATTGTTATTCATCCTACAAACCACTAAGCAAATTTCTTGTGGGTGTCACTGGGAGAAGGTGGTGGCCCTGGTCTTTCCACTCAAGAAGTCTTGCAGATTGTAAACATGGACCTGGGCCATGTGGAGACAGCTTTGATTGGCAGGTGCATCTTTCCTCCTGACCAGATACATAGTTAGAGGAAGGCCCGGGAGCAATGCAAAGGACTTCCTGTACATTGTCTTCTTCCTGACTGCTCCTATGTACTCCACTGGGCCTTTGTTTTATAAGATGAAACTCCTTCCTTTTCATCAATGGAGTTTGGACAGTAAGTATGCTTTCTTTTCATTACATTTGAGCTTAGGGGTTGTAGGTATTCATATTCTCTTCCAAGCAGAGGATGTGAATAAGGTCTCTCAGCTCAAAACAAAGATTTATCTTCATAGGTTCCTTTCATCTAGACAGTTCTACCTAGCTATTGGTATACGGCCCGAAAAAAAAAGAACTATCCTTCATCTTTTGATTTTGTCTTTGGCATAAAAGCGACAGCAAACTGAAGAGTGTTCCACATAGCTTTGTACTGTCATACAAGATAGACAAATAATTACACATTTATCAGCATGATCTTTACATAGCTGCACAAAATATACATTATCAAGTAAGCTAAGGTATTTGTTATAATGAAATGGAAAGAGTCTCAGGTGTGAAGTCACCAATCCTGAGTTCTAATCTTGGTCTTGAAGACTGATTTTAAACTGTGTGAATTTGTGCAAGCCAACTAATGTCTTTGACCATTATCTGAAATACACAACTATACTGAGGGCACTGAAGTACTTGTGGAAATAATGTTTTAACTTACAAGAAGTAAACAGATGTATCACTAGTACAGCACATAAAAATAAGGGATGTGATACTCTCAGGACCCAAAACAGCCTGCAAGGTCCTTATTAATTTGACCACTCTCCTTCCATCACTGGCCCCTAACTCATTGTGTCTCTGTCAAGCACTGACTTTAACACAACAGGATTCTGAAAGACTGTTCTCTCTGCCAAAAAACTACTTGCATTACACTCCCACTTTTGCTAACTGTTTCCTGACCATCCTTCTAGTTACAGCATAAGTGCAATCATGCATTGCTTAACAATACATTCTGGGGTATGTGTCATGAGGAGATTTTATTCTTGAGCAAATAGCATAGAGTGCACTTACATAAATCCAGATGGTATAGCCTACTCTACAGCTAGGCTATATGGGATAGCTTATTGTCCTTATGCTATAAAAATTTATACATGTTACTATACTGAATACTGTAGACAATTATACCATAATGGAAATTACTTATGTACACTCAAATTACAGTGTAAAAAATAAAAAAAAATGGTACACTTGAATAGGGGACTTACTCTGAATAGAGCTTGAAGTACTGACAGTTGTTCTGGGTGTTAGTGATTGAGCGTTGAGTGGATGCAAAGGCCTAGGACATTTCTTTGTACTACTGTAGACTTTACTATGAACCATTGTATACTTAGGCTATCTTAAATTTATAATTTTGGTCTCTTTCAATAATAAGTTAGACTTAGATTACTGTCATTTTTTATTTCATATAGGCTTCTTTATTTTTTAAACTTCTGACTCTTTTGTAATAACTCTTGACTAAACACAAACACACAGTATAGCCTCACAAAAAATATTTTCTTTCTTCATAGTCCTATCCTATAAGCTTTTTCCTACCTTAACATTCTTATATTTATATTTTTTAAACTTTGTGTTAAAAATGAAGACACAAGCACACACATTAGCCTAGGCCCTGCAGGGTCCATGGTCAAGATAATCACTGTCTTCTGCCTCCATATCTTGTCCCCCTGGATGGTTTTCAGGGGCAATGATGAGCATGGGGCTTTGCACTCCTGCAATAATAATGCCTTTTTCTGGACACCTCTACAGGACCTGCCTGGGTTCTTCCTGCCAGTGTGTCACTCTTTCCAGAACTAGGTCTCTGGTGATTTGCTAGCTAGGTTTCTTTTTTTTTTTTCCATCATAGATTCGTTTAAAGCAGTTAATGGATACAAAGTGTCTTCTATATTAATGGACACCTTTCAGTGCTGGAGTTCGTGTTTTTTCATGTTTTATGGGGCTTGTTGAAATCCTCAAATCTGCTGTACCCTTCACTATGAATTTTTGGGGAGAACATTCTCTTTTTTCTTGAAGTTTCCAATTGCCTATTCCTTAGCTATGCACTGTCCTCATTGACCAGTTCGTCAGGAAACACCCCTAGGAGTTCCTCAATGCCATCCTCATTCACATTTGGATTAAAGTTCGTGATCATTGACCACATCCTTGCTGATTTTTGCAACCTCCCCATCCTTAGAAAATCTGGTGAAGTCATGGATGAACCCTCTTGTCTTCCTACAGATATCATTCAACACTCCTGGTGACACCACCACCAACTCAAGGTACAGAATTGTATCACTGTCTTCTCAGTATCTTCCTCACTTACAGCAATGGCCTGAGCCAGTATCTTCCTTAAGGCGTAGGCATTAAGAATCCTTGAAACAGTAGTTGGATCAAAGAAGTGGTACTTGGAAGGAGAAACAGCACTTTGATATTGAATTGAAGACCACCAATAGGAGGAGGTTGTGGGGGATCTTTATCCTTTTTTTTTAAGATTCATTTATTTACTTGAAAGTCAGAGTTACACACAGAGAGAAGGAGGGGCAGAGAGAGAGAGAGAGGTCTTCCATCTGCCGGTTCATTCCCCAGATGGCCGCAACAGCCAGAGCTGCGCTGATCCGAAGCCAGGAGCTAGGAGCCTCCTCCAGGTCTCCCAGATAGATGCAGGGGCCAAAGAACTTGGGCCATCCTCCTCTACTTTCCCAGGCCACAGCAGAGAACTGGATCGGAAGTGGAGCAGCCAGGACTCAAACCAGCACCTATATGGGATGCCTGCACTGCGGGCGGCGGCTTTACTTGCTACGCCACAGCACTGGCCCCATGGGGGATCTTCATCAAGAGTAAGCATTACCTTGAAATAGTGTTTCTCCATTTGGCCAGCATAGAAATTCAGGAGGGCAAGCTGGAAATGGAGCTGGGCCGTCCGTGATATCTTCCTGTCTGGTGATGCACTGGAAGTGTGTGCTTATTGACATGCCTGAAGACTCTAGACTACCACTGTACCAGATCACAAAGGGTTTCGATTTGTAGCCTGAAAAATTTCCCCCAAGACTTAAAACTTCAAACCTGGTATGGACTTTCCCTCTACCAAAGAAATTCCTTTTAGACATTTGTTTCCAGAATGCAGAGTTTTCTTCCATGTTGAACAATTGCTCTGGCAAGTAATTTTCCTCCACAATCAGATTAAATAGAATTTCTAAAAGTTCTTTAGCTGCCTTCACATCAATACTCACAGAATCACAATTCAATTTCACATTATGTAATAAATAATGATTCTTGAATCATTTAAACTGCCCAGAGCAAGCAATAAATTCAACATCATAGACAGGTCCTGACACTCCTTTCAACACTGCCAAAAAAGTTGCTTTGGCTGTGATTTCCTGGTGCTGAGAAGGAATATGCTTCTGTCTGGTCTTCAGTGCAAGTCATTAGAGGTTTCTCTATATCTGATGCTGGCCCTTCTCAATTTTTTTAAAGTCTCGCTGTCTTCAATGAATCAAATCCTTTAAAAGCCCCCATCAGTTTGTTCTTGTTCATCAAAGCCATGGCTATCACAGAATGAGGGCATTCCTGACTGACGACAATAATTATCACTACTTTTCTACCATTGTAGTAATTAATTATTTTTAATTGTGCTTACAGGTCATTAACTCTAGGTAGCTGCTTCCTAGTCATATTATTGGTAGGGGTTATGATGATGTTAAAACAGTACACCAAGTCAAGCACAATAGATAATGATGCAATCAAGAGGTGATGAATTTGTGAGATATGCTGATCTGCAGCTGATGCTGGCATAACGGGCACAGTGTTTTACAGCAGGCTTTTCTTTGTAAGTAAAAAGAGTGCACTCTAAAGTAGTGGTAAAATGTATAGTACAGTAAATACATTAACAAGTGACATAGTTCCTTATTATACCATACCATACATAAGTAAGTGTATATGCTATATATACTTTTATATGACTGGTAGCCCAGTAGGTTTGTGTATACCAGCATCACAATAAATCTATCTGCAGTACATTGTACAATGATGTGAGGAGCACTACTGTATCATTAGACAATAGGAATTTTCCAGCTCCATTATAATGTCATGGCACATCTATCATATATCATATGCAGCCTGTCATTTACTGGTTGTGTGCCACATGGCTGCATCAGTTCTTTAGACAAAAATTCTTGGTTGACCAAGAGTGAGTTAGGTCTGCCCAACTGGATGCTCATAGTCCCTATGTTTCTTTTTTTTAACTTTTATTTAATGAATATAATTTCCAAAGTACAGCTTATGGATTACAATGGCTTCCCTCCCCCCATAATTTCCCTCCCACCCCCCGCTCTCTCTCCCCTTCCATTCACATCAAGATTCATTTTCAATTCTCTTTATATACAGAAGATCAATTTAGCATATACTAAGTAAAGATTTCAACAGCTTGCACCCACATAGAAACACAAAGTGAAAAATACTGTTTGAGTACTAGTTATAGCATTAAAGCACAATGTACAGCACATTAAGGACAGAGATCCTACATGAGGAGTAAGTGCACAGTGACTCTTGTTGTTGACTTAACAAATTGACACTCTTGTTTATGGCATCAGTAATCACTTTAGGCTCTTGTCACGAGTTGCCAAGGCTATGGAAGCCTTTTGAATTCGCCAACTCTGATCATATTTAGACAAGGTCATAGTCAAAGTGGAAGTTCTCTCCTCCCTTCAGAGAAAGGTACCTCCTTCTTTGATGACCTGTTCTTTCCACTGGGATCTCACTCACAGAGATCTTTCATTTAGGTCATTTTTTTCTTTTGCCAGAGTGTCTTGGCTTTCCATGCCTGAAATACTCTCATGGGCTTTTCAGCCATATCTGAATGCCTTAAGGGCTGATTCTGAGGCCAGAGTGCTGTTTAGGACATCCGCTATTCTGCTGTGTATCCCACTTGCTGTGTTGGATTGTTCTCTCCCTTTTTTATTCTATCAGTTAGTATTTGCAGACACTAGTCTTGTTTATGGGATCCCTTTGACTCTTAGTCCTATCATTATGATCAGTTGTGAACAGAAATTGATCACTTGGACTAGTGAGATGGCATTGGTACATGCCACCTTGATGGGATTGAATTGGAATCCCCTGGTATGTTTCTAACTCTACCATTTGGGCCAAGTCCGATTGAGCATGTCCCAAATTGTACATCTCTTCCTTCTCTTATTCCCACTCTTATATTTAACAGGGGTTGCTTTTCAGTTAAGTTTCAACACTTAAGAATAATGTTTCTGCTTTATATCTTTTCTCAGAATTGTCAGTTAACACTCATTTATATAATTAATGATATAAAGTCAGTATTCAACACCAGACCATAACTTCTAAAGAGCAAAGGTGGTTTTTGTCCACTTCCTGAGATCTAGTTTATAGTTCTTGCAGATTAGGATATGAAGGCATTCGACTAGGATATAAAGGCACTCAATAAGTGCTTGCTTAGTGAAGAAATGAATGAACCTACTCCGTGCCCTCACACTTTCATGTTTATGCATATCCTGATGCATTGGATGGGAGAGCCTTCTCACTACTTTTTCACTACATGAATCAAATCAGGGCTCCCTCCCTCCAGCATGCATTCTAGGACCCCAGTCACTCCTAAATGCTCAAACATTTATATTTCCTTCCTCACAGAGGCAGTGCTCTAGCTTTATCAGGGTGTCATGAACAAATGCTAATATTCAGACACCCTCCCAAATCAGTTAAAGAAAAATCTCTCAGTTGGAGGTCAGGATCATCATTTCTTAAGAGCTTTCTGATACTTTTATTACGAATCCAGGGCTGTTACTGATTTAGAGTGCATGTTGTGCTACAATAGGATAAGGTGTCACTTGGGAAGCCTTCATCCCATATTGTAGTGCCTGGGGTTGAGTCCTGCTTCTGCCTCCACTTCTGAACCCGCTTCCTGCTAATGCATCCTGGGATGCATGGTTGGTGACCCAAAAATTTCATTTCTTGCCACTCACATGGGAGATTCAAGTAGAGTTTCTGGCTCCTGTCTTCTGTCTGGTCCAGTTCCAGCTTTACAGGCATTTGAATATTGAACCAGTAGCTAAAAGGTATCTCTTTCTCTCTCTTTTTTTTTTTTTTTTTTTTTGACAGGCAGAGTGGACAGTGAGAGAGAGAGAGAGAAAGGTCTTCCTTTGCCGTTGGTTCACCCTCCAATGGCCGCCGCGGCCGGTGCACCGCGCTGATCCAATGGCAGGAGCCAGGAGCCAGGTGCTTTTCCTGGTCTCCCATGGGGTGCAGGGCCCAAGCACCTGGGCCATCCTCCACTGCACTCCCTGGCCACAGCAGAGAGCTGGCCTGGAAGAGGGGCAACCGGGACAGAATCCGGCGCCCCAACCGGGACTAGAACCCGGTGTGCCGGCGCCGCTAGGCGGAGGATTAGCCTAGTGAACCGCGGCGCCGGCAAAAGGTATCTCTTTCTCATTCTCTCCACTCCACCCCTTTCAAATAAATAAATAAATAGATCTTTAAAACAAACAAAAAACAATTACTGATAACTATACAACATCCTTAATATCTATTCACATTTTGTCTTTAAAAAAGATTATTTATTTATTTGAAAGGCAAAATTACAGAGAAAGGGAGAGAAACACACACACACACACACACACACACACACACACAGATCTTCCATCTGCTGGCTCACTCTTCAATTGACAGCAATGGCCAGGCCTGGGCCAGGCAGAAGCCAGGAGCTGGGAATTTCATTTAGGTCTCCCATATAGGCCTCAAGAACTCAGGCCATCCTCTGCTGCTCTCCCAGGCACATTATCAGGTAGCTGGTTAGGAAGCAGAGCAGCCTGTACTCACTCAGCCCCCATATAGGATGCTGGCATTGCAAGCAGTAATTTGCTCCACTGTACCAGAGTGCCAGCTCCACTTCTATTCACAGATCTGTCTCTACCAGGAAGCTCAGCTCTTTGAAACTAGGACTTTTCCTATTGTTCCATGGAGTGCCTTAATAAAGACAATGACTTCTAATACTAACACCAGGGCTTTCTCTATTGAATGAGAAAAACATAAAGTGACCTATTATTGACAAAATTCAAGATATTTCTTCCCTCCTGGATAATACAATAGCATTTCAGAGCTTTCCAAGAGGATTGGGTTTTGAAAGAATAATTGGATTGAGAACTATTGTGAATTGAAGCCAACACATATAAGAGTTACACAAAAAGCGCAAACACGTCAATAGAGCAAGCTTGTGTTTTCTTTTTAGCCCTAAATATAGAGCAGATGAACAGAATCATGTTTAAAGAAAAAAAATGAACAAAGTACAGCTTTCCCTAAAATCAATAGCCAAGATCTACACTGTTTCATCACGGCGGGGTGGTACTTCTAGACAAAGTACAAATAAACTGTTAATGTGCAGGCATTCTGCTTGCCAGCAAAAGTTGGAGCTTTCCATATTTTAAGGGAGGGTTTTATAAACTCCTGGAACTCATGTCCATATGAATATGTACTTTTTCCTAGGAAGGCAGAATATAATTTACAACACAGTCTTGAATTAATCTGTTTTCCAACTTACTGGAGGGAGTTTGGGGTCCTCACTGACCTCTGTGGCAATTTCAGTCAGATGTGACCTCATTCATATCACTCACCCTCATTGTCAAATATGAAGATAATAGTAGTTCTTCCAGATTTGTATGCAGAAATAAGTAACTTAAAACAATTAGTCTGCCTATAGTAATATAATGTTATATGACTTATTAAAACAGCTATATTATTTTTATTAGTTTATTAAAATAACTGCTTACTATATTACAGGCACATTTGGAGATGTTTTTGTTTTTAAGTCCCAGATCTAATTATCACTTAATTATATACAGAGTCTATAAGCTTCTAGTCTTGAATATAATCAAAAGAGAATCTGCCTCATCATGTTAAAAACCTTAGATAACCCTGAATATAATCCATTTTCAATAAATTTTGATTATTTTCATTATAATTTCCCCCCAATGAAAGAGACTGTTGAAAAAAATCTAACAGTCTCAAGGAGAGAGAACCCTTCATTTAGTGAGAGGCCTGAATGGTCAGGGCAAACCAAGTGTTTCTAAAGGTCATGCTGAATGTTTAAATGTTGAGGTGGATTCGTTCTGAGAGGAGGAGCACAGTGGGGGCAAGAGGCGTGGAGTCACCACACAGACCCCGGGTGAAAGCAGGCCAGAGGCGAGTAGCCCACAGACTCGTTTATTTCAGTTGCTACAGCAGCTTATATAGCCAAGGAAGCCAACCTGGTCAAGAGGTGGTCTATGCCCTAACCAATCACAGCCTGTTGCCAGGCAGGCTCCATTGTCATGTGGTTTCCGAAGCCATCCAATCACAGCCTGTTGTCAGGCAGTTTCTGTTGCCAGCAGCCATCATGGCATGGCCTTCTCATTCCACCACATGTAAAGATACATTAGAGAGCTGGATTTAGTTACCAGACTTTGAGCCCACATAAGGACAGACTCTGAAGTAGAAACTCTCAGCAGACATGGACATCCTCTGGATGAACGGTGCTCATTTTCTTCAGAATCATGAACTTCCTGTGAAAATAGCCTGCCAGAGATTTTGGTCTTTAGGTTGACTACAGAAGTTAAACTTCATTCTAAGCCTGAGTGTTTCTCTCTCTCTCTCTCTTTTTTTTTTTTTTTTTTTTTTTTTTTTTTTTTTTTTGACAGGCAGAGTGGACAGTGAGAGAGAGAGACAGAGAGAAAGGTCTTCCTTTGCCGTTGGTTCACCCTCCAATGGCCGCCGCGGCCAGTGCGCTGTGGCCGGCGCACCGCGCTGATCCGATGGCAGGAGCCAGGAGCTTTTCCTGGTCTCCCATGGGGTGCAGGGCCCAAGCACCTGGGCCATCCTCCACTGCACTCCCTGGCCACAGCAGAGAGCTGGCCTGGAAGAGGGGCAACCGGGACAGAATCCGGCTCCCCGACCGGGACTAGAACCCAGTGTGCCGGCGCCGCAAGGCGGAAGATTAGCCTAGTGAGCCGCGGCGCCGGCTTCTCTCTCTCTTTTTTCCCCTCTCTCCCCTCTCTCTCCAAACCAGACTACAGGGTGTGAGTTTCAGTACATTTGTTTATAGTTCATAAATGGGGCTTGATTTATTACAGGAAAGCACCTTGCTTAAGAGTTACTTTCCTAGCACTTCACTTTTGGAGATTTGTGGGCAATTGGAGTGTTTTGAGTAATATGACCTAATTTTTTGCTAGCCTGAACTGCTATGGGTCCTTTTTGCAACAACCAAGGTTTCCAGGTATTTCCTTTGGTTTTTGCAAGTTATCTCCCAAGCTTAAATGTATTACCTATTTTTTGGTGTAACTATTTTGTCTAACTCTTAAGACATCCCTTGGGACACCAGTATCCCACATTGAAGTACCTAGGTTTGAGTCCAGCCGTGCTTTCAGGAGTTTGAAAGAGTTATTCTGTCGTGAGTTCCTTCCTGTTTTTTCAAATTCTGGAATTTGAAATGCTGTCTACTCTATATTAAAGTAAATCTACTGTATATTGGCATGGATGGGATCTCTCCAATTAAAAGCAGTGATGCTGTGAGAAGAAATGTAAATACAAAAGACAGAGTGTTCATGAAATCTTTGTTCATGTGAATGCTGCATTTCTAAATTTGTTCTCTATCTCTTGGATGGGCAGAGCCTGTACAAGCAAGATTCCAGCTCTCTCCTTTATCTTGTTTCCTGCCCTTTCTTAGACCAATTTGCTTCTGGATCTTGCCATCATTCTTTCAATCTGAGTTCCTATTATTCCCATATACCTCTATTTTACTTAGAAATAAGGTCGGTTATTAAAACATAAACATACCACATAATTTTATTATCCTTTATTACATAATAAAAACCATAAGCACACCCACACACTTTTACCACATTCTTTGGTTATTGTTTATTGCTTATTGAGAATTCACTGTGATGATTTCACATAACTTAACAGTAGGAAATTTGGAACATCACCAGGAAACATGACTCATTCAAATTTCCACTCCTGGATCGTCTAGTAAAAGACCTTATCCATAACAATTATTAATGTTTATTAGACAAAATTACAGTAGAAATATTTCCCACATGCCTTTTCTACCTATTTCCCCTAGATATTAACAGTGTTGGCAGTTCCCCTCATTTGGTGAGAATATTTGCTGGCAGAATGTGGCATCAGACAGATTGTGGCTAGACCACTGAGCCACGAAATAACATGATGAAAATTTTAGTGTTTTCCAGAATTGGTGTGACACCCTGTGAGTTTGCTGCAAGAGATTAACAAATACACTTTCTTTTTACCAGATAATGGTTCCTTCAGAGAAAACCACTCTCAAGTCTGCCTGGATTTATCTACTAAGTATATTTTGATCATTTTCCACATTTCCCTTACCAACACAATCACTATCACCCTAGTCTAAACTACCTGTTTACCTCCTATTTATCTTTCTTAACTCATTCTTATGAACTTCCAATCTGTTCTCCACGTTACTGTATATCTGATCACTGCCCTCTCTCCCTCTCACTGATATTCCCTTGTTCTTAAGGAAAAAGCACAACTACCTAATAGCCTACAGATCATTGGTACCTCTTCCCCCAACTCCCTCTCCAGGCCCTGCTCGCAGTGTGGTCCCTATCACTTCCTGCTCGTGTATCAGTGACTTTGGTCCTTTTTTATTTCTCTAGAGTCACCTGGCACAGCATTTACATATACTTTTACTTATTTCCATAATGATAATAATATGGTTCTCTCCCATGTACTCCACAATCTCAATTCATTTAATCGAGGAAGACTTCCTTGGTCAAAGAATCTTACATTCATCTGTGAACTCACCTTGTGAATGTCTATCCTTGACAAATACGTAAATTTTATGAGAAATCTCCATTTACCTCAAAAACCTAGAATAGAAATATGTAATCAAAATAGTTATTAAATCCATGAGTAACCCATGACTGATCCTTCAGTTGCCTAAGTCTTGGGAGGGTGTGGACGTATAACGTATATAGCATGGGCAGAACAGGACCCTAGCAGCTGAGAGCCTCAGCACCAGCTTTGGATAGTGAGCTGGGATCACACTGCAGCAGCCCAAGCCACTGGCAATAAGGCTGTGGGGAAAGCCTGGCATGAATCCAGCCTGGAGCTCTGTGGGGGACAGTGTACTTGCCAACCTAGAGAAAAAAAGGAACACGTTTCTTTCTCTTTGACACCCTGACAATGGTGCCTTGCAATTACCTGAGAGAGGGTGGGTGTTGTTTTGGTCATACATAACAGCTGCACCAGCTTGTGTCTGTGTGCCCAGCAGCCAATGGAGAGGAGTCACCTAGTCTGGCTAAGAGGATTGACAGGGGGTGGGTGCCCATGTAGGGCTGCAAGGTGCCCCAGCCTCCCAATATACCTCAGTCTCTGGGGCTTAGGTTGCATGGGCAGAGTGCCCACAGGTGGCCGGCTCTGGGAGCAGTTTCTGCCTCTCTGTGGATGGGATAGATTGGAAGGGCAGAGTAGATCTCCAGCACCCTGTGACAATGGGAGCCTAGTGTACAGTGACCGTGGAAACACTGGCTGCATGGGAGGGTGCAGGGTGTGGCTGGGTCTCTGGGCAGTTGCTATGGGTGGCCCCTCATGTTCAGGACTCCCTGATTGCATGCAGTGGGTCATTGCTGTGAGATCTGTGCTCATACTGAGGACTGCATGGATCCTTTGTCTGGTTGTTGTGGCCGCGGAGATGAATATTGCACCCACTGTGGCTAGTGCACAAGCATCGGTCACCTTGGAGTAGCTGATTAAACCCTCCCTTCCGACCAAAAAAGAGATCCACCACACCCAACTTGGGAATCACTTTGGACATTCCCCTTATCCTGGAGCACTGAACAGAGCTCCTTGGCCACACCCAGCACACACTTTTGGGTATTCACTAAAATAGCAAACACTCCACTAACCCAGAGAGACATAGTCCAAATATAAAAGCCATCAAAGGGGAAAAAAACCAAGAAGTATCTCCATAAACGCAGAAATTCAAGAAACAGAAATAAGGAAGACAATATGATGCCCCCAAAGAAACACAACAACACTGCAATACTAAAATATGAAGAGATTGATGAAATGCCAGAGATGGAATTCAAAAAATTAATCATAGAATTACTTAGAAGTAGTCAGAAGCAAATTGACAAATTAAATAATCCATACATAGCATGAATGAAATTTTTTCCCATGAAACTGAAATTTTAAAGAGAAATCAAAGTGAAATATTAGGAATGAAGAATTCAATAGATCAAATAAAAAATATGGATGACAGCCTTAACAACAGACTCAATGAGGCAGAAGAAAGAATATCAGAGCTAGAAGAAAAACATCTGTAAATTATCCAGTCAGACCAAAAAAAAAAGAAGAAGAAATTATAAAAATTAAAAAACATGTTAGAGATTTATGGGATATTATCAAACAACCCAACATATGGATTCTAGGAGTTCCTGAAAGCATGGAAAGAGAGAATGGATTAGAAGGTCTTTTCAGTGAAATAATTGCAGAACACTTCTCCAATTTGGAGAAAGAAAGGGATGGCAAAGTACAGGAAGCACATAGAGCTCCTAATAGACAAGACTAAAAAAGGTCTTCATGACACACAGTAAACTTTCCACAGTGAAACATCATCCCTAATCTGTGAAAACTAACAGAGGGAGGAGGAAGAATGGTGGAAGGGAGAGTAGGGTGGGAAGAATCACTATGTTCTTAAATTTTTATACATGAAATGAATAAAGTTTGTATACCTTAAATAAAAGGTTTCTAGGTTAAAAAAAAGAATACATAAGAATTCCTTTAAAGAGCTTTTCCTCTCCCTCTCCACCTCCTTCCAATTCTTATGTATTCTAACAACCCCAACTCAAGCAATCTCTGGGCAGACTGCAAACTGCTAATGAGAAGGAATCCTGCTCTTTTCAAGTCTGTAATTCCCACAAGGCCTAAAAATGTTTAGAATGTAAAGGTGTAGCATGTAGTAGATGCTGGCTGGCAATGACTTAAGGGAAAGTGTGAATGAATGTGTGACCTAATTCATCTCCTCTTTTTCCATTACTCTGATCTTGGCCACTTAATTTGACATACAGTTTTTGCTCTCTGGTATGTTTCTAATTTCTAGAATAGCAAGACATGTCACATAATTTACTCCAGCTTCTTGATCTACATCTTGGTTTGGGAAGATTCAGAGCACATATTTATGCAAAGTGAACATACCCATCCTTTATACTTCTCCAAGGCACAATATCCCTGTTCTGGCCATGTTATTTTTTGATGCTCTTCACAGCTATAATGCTCCTTTTTATATCTAGTGTATCTGTATGTATTTGTGTTGATGAAATGCCCTCCATCTTCGCTCTTACCTGGTGAAATATGCACACACATTTTAAGATTGATTTTATGTACTTCATCCTGCTATAAAGCTAAGGTATTCATTTCAGTAATATGTGTACTCATTTGTGGTCAGATGAAATTCATGTGCAGAGTCTGACAATGCTAGTTCTGAGACCATGATTGAATTACATAAACCACTTTTAGACCCAGTATTCTTATATATAAAATGGCAACAATACTAATATGTTGTTTTCTGTTTGTAAGTAATAATGATAAATGTATTGTTGTGGGAATTAAATCCAAGAAGCCAAACAAAGTGCTTTGCACAGTACTTTGTATGTGGTGGGCACTTAATGTTCAATAAATGCTGATCATTGTTATAATGAGTGCCATTGATAGTAATACATTTAAATTTGTTTTGGCTATTTATTTCATACTTCTCTCTCCTTCCACTAAATTGTTATTGTAGTAAGAGTCAGCTCTAACCATTTGGTCTCAGTGTTCTCTTGTTTCATATGTCTAAATTTTGTCTCACCAATTCATACAGGGCACCTGCCACAAAGGCAACCACATAGTAGGGATGTTGTATGAGCTTGCTGATTGGCTGATGGGGTTCATCTCCAGGCTGCTGAAATAATACTTAATAATGTCAAAAAGGTAAGCAGTTCAGATCAGAAGCGGTCCCTTTCTGAATCCTCTGTAATCTGATTTAGGAAGAAAGTTTCTATTGTAGCACCAGACACAACACAAGAGGAGGACAATTAACGTCCTTGCTAGAATCAGAATGGGATCAACTGCTTGTATCAGATGTCCTGAATCTGGGCTCCTGAGCACCAGCGAAGCTGTTCATGCTTTAAATGCATTATCTGTTCTGCTTTTATAAGCATACATTTGTCTTCATACTGAAACTCTCTTTTCTGAAGCACTTGTGGTATGAACACTTCTATCATTCTGGAGACAATAATTGTGAATGCTATAAACAGAGTAGAGCATGACCCTATATATATATATATATATATATATATATATATGTGTGTGTGTGTGTGTGTGTGTGTGTGTGTATTGAGAGAGAGAGAGCATGACCCTATATATATATATATATATATATATATATATAGAGAGAGAGAGAGAGAGAGAGAGAGAGAGAGAGAGATTGGGTCACTTTCCTTTCCTATCCTTTCCTAGCAAACACTTGTTTAAATTTTCCTTTCCCAATTGCTGATACCACCATCATCTACCATCCCCCATTTGTTAGGCTGCCCTATCCAGCTAAACCTACTTTCGTCTTACATGTGCCTTCAATAATTCACTTATATTTTCCCTCATTATCTTACCATATTTGTCCTGGCATCTCCAAATTCCATCCTATATGAGTCAGGATTATCCAGAGAAACCGGGCCAGAAGAATAGATATAGGTATAGATAGATATAATTAATTAAGCTGCCACTCAGTACTGTAACGTTGGAGTGTTGGTTGAACACCTGCCTACATTGCTTCCAATCCAGCTCCCTACTAGTACACTTGGGAAAGCAGCAGATGATGGCTTATGATTGCTTATGGTAGGTAATGTGGGGGACCCAGATAGAGTTCCTGGCTCCTGGTTTTGGCCTGGCTCAGCCATGACTGTTATGACCATTTGGGGAGTGAACATGTGTGTGTGTGTGTGTGTGTGTGTGTGTTCTATTTTTCAAATAATAAACAAATATTTTTCTAAAAGCCAGCTGGAAAAATAAACAATGGTGTACTTTCTCTCAGGGAAGCAGATATTTTTAACTCCCCATCTAAAGCTGAAGGCCTGAGAATCAGTGGAGTAGGAATAGACGCTGGCCTAAGTCTTGGAGTCTGAAGGCCCAAGGCCTAAGAGCTCTGTTGTCCTAGAGCTGGAAAAGATATGATGTCTCAGCTGAATAAGAAATAATTTGTACTCCGTCCACCATTTTGTTCCATTCAGGCTCTCAAAAGACTGGATGATTCCTGCTCACATTGGGTAGGAAAGGTCTTTTTGCTCATCTACAGATCCTAATGCTAATCACTTCCATAAACACCTTCACAGATAACACGCAAAATATTTTTACCAGCTACTGGGGACTCACTAAGCCCAGCAGGTTGGACACAAAATTAACTACCACAAGTCTATACCTTGTCAACTAGGCACCCATGCACTTCTCCTTAAACCATTCTGAATCTCCAGATAAAGACAATAAAAATTCACAATTACAAATAACATGATAAAACTACCCTGAATATAACTGAAATTCATTAATACATTTTGCAGAAAAGAAAGTCTTTGACTGATGCTTACCCCTCTCTTTATATTCTGTAACGTAAATACTATGATGTGAAATAAACAAGGACCAGCACTGTGGTGTAGTGGGTAGAGCTGCTGTCTGCAGTGTCAGCATCCCATATGGGCACTAGTTCGAGTTGTAGATGCTCCATTTCCAATCCAGCTCTCTGCTATGGCCTGGGAATGTAGTAGAAGGTGACCCAGGTTCTTGGGCCCTTGCATCCACATGGGAGACCAAGAAGAAGAAGAAGGTCCTGGCTCCTGGCTTTGGACTGGCACAGCCCTGGTTATCACAGCCATCTGGGGGAGTGAACCGGTGGTTGGAAGACCGTTCTTTCTCTCTGCCTCTTCCACACTGTAACTCTGCCTTTCAAATGAGTCTTCAAAAAATAAAATAAAGCAAAACTTAAATCCCATGACATAAAATCAGTATATCTTGTGTTACTTGGTAAGGGAATAAGAGAAGAAAGGAAAAAAAAATATTTGCTTAATTTAAGTATAAGAGTATATATACCAAACATGTTTATATCAAAATATGGAGGAAATACAATAACTGGCCACATGGTTGTATCTGATATTTATTTCTTCTACTATGCACTTTATATTCTCTTTGCTTTCAGCAAGATCCTCATTTTTTTCTTGAAGGGTGACTCAAACCCTCATTCCTGAAGGTTCTGGGCCAATTTTAGTCCTGCCTAGATTCTGTCATTTTAGTTTTCTACTGAGTATGAGACGGGGCTCATTGATAGTACCAAGAGATACTCTAGGGATATCCTGAATTCCGGAATGCTTTTCCTCATCTCCTTTGTGCAGTAATAGTCCAATTTTTCCTTCGTAGATCAGATCAAGAACCCCAGTAAACACCATAATTCCTTTCTTGACCTGTTGACTCAGGTATGAGGAACACAAAGTGGCTGGGTAGCAGTCTTAACTTCCAGCTCAATGTTGTATATACCGGTGGGAGCATTCCTCTTTCTGTAACTAATACCTGTAGACCAATAGGGTACAAATCTTTAGGGACAAAAAGCAAAATGTTTGATAGTGGGCATTATAGTAATTAGTGCTGCTCCCATCATTACTACCCCTTAATTCCTGGACCATGAATCCTGGATATCAGAAAAACAGAATCATATGTTCGGAAGGAATTTAGAGTATATCTAGCCTTCTGCAGCATCTTGTCCCAAATCTACAAGCTATTGCCACCTAGCTGATGTTATAACGGAGCTTTTTAAATTTTATTTTTTAATTTTAATTTTTAATTAGTTTTAACAGATTCAATAGGGTTTATAGATATAATTCTAAGAATATATTACCTTCCTCCCTCCCTCTCCCTTTCTTACTTTTTCTTTATTTTTGAGATAACATTTTTAAAAATTTGTTATAGTAAAAAGTCTTAATACTTATAACTGAGTTTTTAAAAAGCCATTCCACCATTCTATCAAGCCAATTAATTCATAATGTTGATGAATATGGTAAGACTAATTAATTCCATGGGTCCATTGCTACACATATTTTGTTGTGAGTTCTTTGCCAAAATTAATGTTGTGTGAAAAGCTATGATGGTGGTAAGGCATTCTGTGTATCACAAATGGTAGCTTTGGAAAAGCATTACACTCAGGGAAGGCAAATCCATATCCAGAGTAAGTGCCTAGCACACCAAGGACAAAGCACTTCTTCCATGATGAAAGCAGTCCAATGTGATCAAGCTGCCACCAGGTACCCAGTGGATCACTGTGAGTAAGGGTACTTCCATCCATGAATCAGTATGTAATAGCACATCTAGCCTTTCCTCCTTCCAAGCAAAGAGCACATCCCACCCACTTGGAAAACTTCCTTTCACCACTAGTTTTCAGGAATACTCCAGAAAGGGGCTGTGGTTCTGCAGCTGCCACTGTCAGATAGTGCCTGCATGTCACACAAAACCATCTGAAAGCCAGGACCGCATCTTCTCTTCCTCTGTTAATTATTGTAGGGAACTTCCCCCCATGAAGCCATAGTTGCAACCTCTGCAAGAGAAGGCAGTGCAGCAGGAGTGGTGGGAATTGTAGGAATTTATATTACTTCTTCATGTAAACTTCTTGACCTTCATAGCCTGCCCAGACCTGATCACATATATAACTCTTCCATTTGATGATGAAGTACTCCCTTTCATGCCAAACTTTATGAATTGTTGAGTCAGATAATAGATCATGATAAACTGTCTAGGTTTCACGGTATCTTGGTGTCCCATGGTCAAGAGTTCAGTTTCTATCAAGGCCCAGGAACCAGCCAAGAGCTATCTCTCCAAAGGAGAGCAGTTATCTTCAGATAATGGCAGGACTAGACTTCTAATGGCTTAAGTTGCTACCTACCTATGAGAGCCCTCCAAAGGGTTCAACCAGTGTCCATATCTGTTAGCTACACTTTCTTTTTTTGTGTGATTTGAGTTAGAATTGATTACTTGACATGGAACTTCTACTTAAACAGATAAAAAAAGAAATTAATTGACTTCACCTATTTCACTTCACTTTTGGAAACATTATGATTAACTAGCCAACATCAGAGGCCTACATAATAACTACACCCACAGTTTCCTTGTCAATTGAGTACCAGTACTTGGCTCCTGCTACCCAGGATTCAATTACTCTCATTGTACTTCAGCCTTCAAATTTTGTGGCTGAAGTTCTCACAGTGAGGTCTAGCCTACAGAAAAGAACAATCACAGAGCACTTCAAGAATAGTGGAGTGGGGCAGGCACTGTAGTGCAGCAGGTTACGTCAAAATTTTAAATACCTGCATCCAATATTGGTTTAAGTCCTGAATACTAGAAGCGTCCAACCCAGCATCCTTTTAATGCATCTGGGAAGTAGCAGATAATGGCATAAATATTTGTGCTCTTTTTTATTTTATTTATTTATTTATTTTTATTTTTGACATACAGAGTGGACAGTGAGAGAGAGAGACAGAGAGAAAGGTCTTCCTTTGCCATTGGTTCACCCTCCAATGGCCGCCGCAGCCGGCGCACTGCAGCCGGCACACGGCACTGATCCGAAGCCAGGAGCCAGGTGCTTCTCTCGGTCTCCCATGGGGTGCAGGGCCCAAGGACCTGGGCCATCCTCCACTGAACTCCTGGGCCACAGCAGAGAGCTGGCCTGGAAGAGGGACAACCGGGACAGAATCTGGCACCCTGACTGGGACTAGAACCCAGTGTGCCGGTGCCGCAGGTGGAGGATTAGCCTATTGAGCCACGGCGCTGGCAAATATTTGTGCTCTTGCCACCCATATGGGAGACCCGAATAGAGTTCTGGATTCCTGGATTTGCCTGGCCTCAACCTGGGTGTTGCACGCAGTTAGGAGAGTGAATCAGTGAATGGAAGATCTTTCTGTTTATGTTTCTCCCTCTCTCTCTCTGTCAATCTGTCACTCAAGTAAGAGACCTATAAAAAATGCTGGAGCATCCCTCACAAATTTATTTTTTTAAATTATTAGTGAAATATATATCTTCTGGGATGCCTGGGTGGGTAAGAAGATTTAAATGACAAATTATCTTAACATCCCTGAGCCTGTGGATCCCTTCTTCTAGATTAAACCAAGGAAGATTAAACATTTCCAATTTGCTCATGATTGGCCATTTTTGGTTCATTTTTCAGCCACCTAATCAAACACATTAGAGTCCTTCCTTTTCCTCCAAGCTAGAGCATGCATCCATATCAACAAATTCAGTTTAGCATTCATTATGCCATTATTCCACACTCAAATTATCCAATTCACACACATCTCTTTTATTTCTATTAATTGGAAAAGTCAAGTAATTCTTTGGGTATATAGTGTTCCTCCTTCTGAATTCTTGTATTTCATCTTAAAAGCCCACTAGAGGCACAATGTTGTGGTACAGCTGGTTTAGCTACTGCCTACAACATAAGATCACATATCAAAAAACTGGTTAAAGTCTTTCCAGCTCTTTCTGGATGCAGCTCCCTGCTGAAGCATCTGGGAAGACAGTGGAAGATCATCCAAGTACTTGGACCCCTGCACCCATGTGGGAGATCCAGATACAATTCCTGGCTCCTGGCTTCAGACTGGCCCAGCCCTAGTCTTCATAACTATTTGGGGAGTGAAACAATGGATGAAATATTTCTTTCTCTTTGACTGTACTTCTGAACCTCCCTCTGTCAGTCTGCCTTTCAAATAATTAAAACAAGTCTTTAAAAAAAAAGCTCACTAGAACCAAAGTCTAGTTATATGTTTCAAAGAAATGAAGGGTAACAGGGGTGAGTCCTGAGGAGAGTTAGTAATGATTTTCATGGAAGCTCTTTTCTTAGGCAATATGATTCAATACCCTCACAGGTGGAAAGGCCTAAATCATTGAAGGTGAGGAGGCTACTTCCACTGGGATTAAAGGTCACTGTGTGAGGGTCTGCTTTGGTTGAGGGGCTTGGGAGGCCTCTTTCACTAGCCAAGCAGACTTATCAGATCTTAGGGACTCATCCCCAAATTCATCCAGGAATTCCCACATGATCCCATCTCAGTTTACAGGATTCCTTGCTTTCCCAACCAATCCCTTCATTTTCCTCAAATCTTTTCTCACCACATTGAGGTTGAGAGTTCAGATCGTATTGCAATTCATAATGAGGTCCTGCATTTGACTTTCAATTTCAGCCCTAAAGCTACAGGAAATAAGGCTCTCCCCCAGGACACATTTAAAAGCTTTTAAGTCATTTATGTGGTTCTTAAACTGGGAATTTGTGTCCCTGAGCTGATTTTGTCCAATGACATTAGGAGCAACCAACCAACATTATTGTGTTCCTTAGCTTTCCCAAGTTAGTTAAAATGATTACATATAGCATTACTTAGCTCCTTGCTTCTTATACATGCTTGATTGGGAATATACAACTTGCGTATTTTGTGTATTCCCATAGTGATTTCACATCTTGGTCTATTTATGCTCTCTTTACTATTGGAAATAGAATCGTTAACATCTCCAAATCTAATCAGACCAGAAAGCCAATTCCAGAAACTACAAAGCCAATTCAGAAAACTTATCGTTAAAATTCAGCTCCTCTAGAACTACTCTCTGTACGAAATTCTGTTTGTCAGTGTCCTCCAGGGAAACAGAATCAATGGGACATGCATAGATATTTATGAGGATATTTATTATAAGAAATGAATTTCATGATTACAGACACAGAGAATCCCCATTATATCCCATATTCAAGCTGGATATTCAGAAATACAGGTGATATAACTCAGTCAGAGGCCAATGCCAATTTGTGCAGGGAGATGTATATGTGTATATGGCAAATGGGAAGGGAATCGTAGGAGTAAGTAGCAGAGTTCAAGGCCAAAAACCAGGGGCTCAATGTCAGAGATCTGGAGAATATAGATGTTTTGTATTTTCAAGAAGACAAAGAGAATTCATTGATCTGCTTTTTTTTGTTCTATTTGAACTATCAATAGACTGGATGATGACTGCACACATGGATGTGGGCAGATCTTTCTTAAGTCTATATTCTCAAATATTAATCTCTTCCAGAAACATCCTCACAGATATATCCAAAACCGATATTTTATCAGCTATCTAGGCATCAATTATCCTAATAAAATTAATGAAAAAATTAATCACATGATAATCTTAAATTCTAGTATCAACATGTGTCACATTTCTCAGTGAAGTTTGTTGGACAATCACTTATTAAGCATGTTCTATGTGTGTAATACAGTATGAAACACACAGATAGAACCCATTTAATACCCAAGTTCAACTATAAACCATTCTAACTTCCTCTCTGCAAAACAAAGTTGCTCATCCCTATTCCACATTAGCCATTTGCCACTTCCACTAAATGTCATCTCCTACAATGGCAGGCACTATTTCATCCACAGCATCCTGAATTTGGTGCTTTATCCACTTGGGCTGCCATTAACTCCTTATATTGTTTTTCTTAACATCTGCTCATATTCTATGAGTTTGCTTTTCAACCCTGTTCATGTTTTCATCATTTTCTCTTTTTTGATCCAGTTACTCAGTTTCAATGATGTGTTACTCTATGATTGGCTCTTACAATTCCTTTCTTGCCACTATCCCACACTCAACCATTCTTGATATTTTGGCATTCTAACCCTTAAATATCCATCACCAACCTTTTCTGCTCCTATGTTCCCAAAACATATGTTATTGTAAAGTCATTTATCAACTGAGAAGACTTGAATCCTTATACAAAATAACAGATACATTTGTTCAGCTCTTTCCAACCTCAGCTGTGCTCTTGTTGCTGCTTGGAAATTAATGGCCACACATAAAGTCAAAAGTAGTAGAGTTTCAACATCTTTGGATTGAGGAAATAAACTACCTAAAATCTGCACTTTTATATAAAATATAATTTGTTAAAATATATTTGTTAACTGATGCTGTGGTGTAGTGGGTAACACCGCCACCTGCAGTGACGATATCCCATATGGGCACCAGTTAATGTCCCAGCTGCTCCACTTCTGATCCAGCTCTTTGCTATGGCTTGGAAAAGTAGTAGAAAATGTCCCAAGGCCTTGGTCCCCTGAGCCTGTGTGGGAGACCTGGTAGAAGTTCCTGGCTCCTAACTTCAGATAAGTCCAGCTGTTGCAGCCATTTGGGGAATGAACCAATGGAGGAAGACTCCTCTCTCTCTCTCTCATTCTCTCTCTCTCTCTCTCTGCCTCTCTGTAACTCTGCCTTTCAAAAACAAATAAATAAATCTTTAAAGATATATTTGCTACAGAAAAACGAATATGAAGCATATTATTTAATCAGCCGATAGGCAACATTTTATGTTTTACATAATTGCAGTAACTCTGTTGCACATATTGGAAAAAAAAACACTGGAAAATGGAAAATAAAAGTTATTTAGTATATTATTAATTGTCTCAGGTTATCTATTTCATGTGCTTATTTCATACTTCTTCAGCTATAGTAAGACTCTTGACCATGAAAAAAATAGGTTCATGGGCGCCGGATTCTGTCCCGGTTGTTCCTCTTCCAGTCCAACTCTCTGCTGTAGCCCGGGAGTGCAGTGGAGGATGGCCCAGGTCCTTGGGCCCTGCACACACATGGGAGACCAGGAGGAAGTACCTGGTTCCTGGCTTCAGATCGGCGCAGTGCACCGGCTGCAACACGCTGGCCGTAACACACTGGCTGTAGTGGCCATCTGGGGTGTGACCCAATGGAAAAAGGAAGACCTTTCTCTCTGTCTCTCTCTCTCTCACTGTCTAACTCTGCCTGTCAAAAAAATAGGCTCTGGAATCAAAATTCTTTTTATGAACATGGAGTTCAGTACCTACTTTCTGTGTGTCCATAGAAAATTTATTTAACTACTTTATAATTCCATTTAAAAAACAAGAAAGTATGATGACAACAGTAAGATTATTTAACCTATAAGGTTGTTGGGAAAATTAAATGACCTAATTGCATAAGGGTACCCAGTATATTACCTACTACATGATAATTGTCAAATAAATATTGCCTCGTGAAAACACTATTAGTAGTAGTAGCAGTGAGCCAACAATGACTACTGAATAGTACAACTAAGTTGGAATGTAAAATTATCTACTTTCCTCAAATCAGCATAGCTCTACTATAGTCAGGATGACCCTTGATTATGTATAATTTTTTAATCCTAAATGGGATAGTTTTGAGATCTAGAGTATATCCTTTAGTATTTACACTGGAGGGCAGATGTTGGGACACAGAGGGTTAAGCCACTTTTTGAGACACCTGCATCTCATATTAGAGTGCCTGGGACTGACACCTGTCTCCATCCTGATCCAGCTTCATGTTAGTGTGTACCCTGGTAGACATCAGATGATGGCTCAAGTACTTAGCTCCCTGCCACCCTCATAGGTGGTACAGTTGTAGTCCAGGACTCCTGCCTTAGGTTTGGTTGTGAGTGTTTGAGAGTGAACTGGCAGATGGAGGATCTCTTTCTCCCCCCCTCTGTCTTTCAATAAATAAATAAATAAATAAATTTTAAAATTAAAAAATATGCTGGAACAGGAAGACTATTCTGTATTTGCCTACTTAAAGCCAGAATCTGTGTTTACTCTATCATAGGAAACATTTTTAGTGTTGTTTTCCAATAGTTCAATTTAATAGCTCTGTGTTCCTCCTTTTCCAAATTGATTTTAAAGATAAAACCACTTAACAGCTGACCAGAACTTAACATTATGTATAATTGTATTACCCAACATAAATTGCAGTGCCAAATTATTAACTCTAAAATTAGGAACTGTTAACTGTTATTTACTCACTGGTTTTTTTTTACAATCGGTAGCTGTTCATGCATGTTCCCAGAGTGTCTGGGAAAGCTATGGTGAATTCCTAATCCAGTTTCAGGAGGTCCAGATTTCTGTCATTATTCATGCTTGTTATACTCTGGAAGCATCCATGCATGTATATCTTAATTTCATATTCCTCCTGCAAGTTATTTTTATCACTCTAGTATTTCTTTTTGGATTAAATCTCTCCTTGATCATAAAAAATCATATCCAGGAAAATAAAGGTATTGACCTGTGCTCCCTAGTTAGAGTAGAAACAGAGGCATGTTCATGTCAAATAGGGATTCATTAGTTCTGTCTTTATTTCTTCCCCACACCTTACAATTCTATTGCTTTAAGTGCAAAACATAATGAGGGGTTAAAATTTTTGTTAATAAACCATCAAGTTGGCGTTTGAAAAAATTTTCCTTAGGAACATTAAGAAACACAATCAACTCATTCTGCCTTGTTTTCTGTAGAATCATTTTCATTCCTGTCACATTGAATGAATAGAGCAATGAATTCTGTGAGTTTCCATACACAATCTTCCTAACGGGGCATTCATTTACAATGCCAAAAGTGAAAGGAAAACAAATGATTTTTCTTATAATGGCCTACTTCAGAGAGTGCTTAAAGGCCATTTCATTTTAACTAGTAATTTTTAAATTTTGAAAAATGCCTTACCTCTTCCCACACCTCCTTTCGATCCTGACTCCAATTCCACCACTGCCAAATCAACAAAAAGGAGAGAAAATGAATTGCAGCCTTTGTTGCAGCTCCCCGTTCCTATTCCTGCCATCATTGCTAAAGTAGGTAATGAATTTCCTGCTCACAACTGATATTGCCATGAGGGATAGTTTAAGCTTTCTACGGGGCAAAAATGCTTTGCAGTCCCAATATAAGGAAATCAGATAGGACTGATGTGTGTTTCTCACCAGCTTCTTGTAGAAAAAGATCCATCTTCTGCTACCAGGGTTAAGGATTATCATCAAAAGCAAAAATGTATGTTTTTATATTTTAAAATTAATAACAAAATATTTTTTTTCATGTCTGGGTAGATAAACCCAGGTATGGAAAGCCACTGCTATGGTTTGACCATGTTTCCCAAAAAGCATGTTTTTGAAACTTAATCCTCAAAACCATAGTGTTTCAAAGTGGGCCTAACAAAATGTGTTTAGGTCATAATGGTTCCACCTTTATAAATGGGTTAATCCCAAATTTATGACAGAGCTTAAGGTTGCTAGTTTGACACCTGGCACTCATCTTCACAGTCTCTTGATCTCTGGTTTCCACTACCGGATGATGAAGCAATGAGGCTCTCAACAGATGCAACCTCTTGATCTTGGCCTTTCCAGACTCCAGAATCATGAGCCGGTAAATTTACTTTCAGAAAAAATTGCCCAGCCTCAGGGCTGGTGCTGTAGCATAGTGGGTAAAGCCACCATCTGCAGTGCCGGCATCCCATAGGGGTGCCAGTTCAAGTCCCGGCTGCTCTACTTCCGATCCAGCTCTCTGCTATGGCCTGGGATAGCAGTAGAAGATGGCCCAAGTCCTTAGGCCCCTGCACTCATGTGGGAGACCCAGAAGAACCTCCTGGCTCCTGTCTGTGGCTCCAGCATAGCTCTGGCTGTTGCGGCCAATTGGGGAGTGAACCAGTGGATGAAAGACCTCTCTCTCTCTCACTGCTTCTTTTTCTCTCCCTGTGCAACCCTGACTTTCAAATAAATAAATTAATCTTTAAATTTCCCAGACTCTGGTATTCTGTCATAAACACACAAAACTGAGTAAAACAGTCACATTCCCAGAGTTGTCTTTACTTACCGCATTGTGGCCCTCCCTCAAAAGCCTCTTTTGGGCTTCCCTGGTGGTCAACTGCAGAGCTTCCAAGGATAATGGCTGGTTATGAGGCCACTGTGTAAAAAGCCAAACAGACAATTACACACTGTGTTCACAGCAACCCCTCAGCACTTAAACTCTTCAATGCTGTTATGATTTGTGAATAATAAGCAGGTGATACTTGGACCAATTGAAAAATCTAGGAGAAATAAATACAAATAAGCAACCAAATTGTCACTCACAAACCATAATTTTCCATCTTGAAGACAATAAATTTTACATCTAAACATACTATATCTTGGTAAGAGTGACAACCTTATTCTTTACCAATGCATTAACTTTTCATGTAGATTTTGACATGCAGTAAGGTCTTGATAAATATATACGGAAGTGAGATGAGAACTCACCCCCTAAGAACAACCCCTGAACACAGCTCCATCCATATTCTCACCCTCCTTCTGACCACCTCCAGTTCATCTTTCTTCTCTGAGAAGCCTTCACTATGTCCCAAATAGAATAGGCACTTTTGCTATATGCAATAAATACTGCCTATTTCCTGTATTTGTAATTACATATGGAACTAGGGATGTTATAGTTTAGGGTTCTAAGAGTTGTGCAATGTTGGCCTCCAAAATACACCACCTTTTCTTTTTAGATTTTCTCCTTTGCTTTCATGGATGTCCTGGCATATAATGTGTTTGTGGAATGAGGTTATCTAGTAAAAATATGAAGAACATACTAAAGGCACAAATAACATAAGGCCACATAGCAGAGAGACCTGGAGAGAAAGGTTATCTTCAAATTTTAACCACCTAGAAATTTGCCATCAAAATGTCCAATGTTTTACAGTGAGACAGGAAGACAATTTTAGTGTTTTATAGCACAGTAGGGTAACTGGAGTCTACAACAATTGATCATATACTTAAAATATCTACAATAGCCTGAAGATGCCCAACACACAGCAAAGATAAATATTTGAGGAGATAGAAATGCTAATTATCCTAGTTTAATCATCATATATTGTACATATGTAGCAAATTATTATACTTCATCCATAAATACAAACATTATATATAAGTTAAAATAAAATTAAATATAAGATAAATTATGATATTTTAATATCAGCCTATTTTTGGTTGATTTCAAAAGACAGTGTTTTCATTGGAATTGTATAAAGGGGATGAAGACAAATCTTGATTATTTGGAATCTCTTAATCTGTCCCTCATGTGGGATGGAGACTCAGCAGGACAGCTGGATAGAGACTTAGCCAAGGCTTCAGGCTTGCTGCTACATATGGCATTTGAACACGGGACTCAGCTGAGGCAGGAGTTTGGTTTCCAGGGTCCAGCATTCCTAGGGATAGACTACAGGGCCCTGTGTATGGAACTCTGAATGTTCCCTGTGACACTGCCAGGAAGCTATGGACTCACAGTCTTCTGTTCCTTTTCCAGTGTTGAGGATTGTGCTCGCCCACCCTTCAATCCCAGTCTAAGGATTGTAAATTTCTCTCCTCTGTGATAAGCTTCATAAAAGCCTCCTCAAAACTAGACCTTCCAAAAACCTGGATGAGAATGATAAAAAAGAATAAAATATCTGAGCTCATATTGTCTGGGTTCTCCTATACTAGCAAAAAGAAAACATAAATGAATATCTCAATAGGTTATAAATAATAATGAATGAATATCAATAGGTTACCCTGGGACAAAGTACAAGAGGTAAACATTGTTTCATGAAAGCTTATAAGAATATGGAGTCTATAATACAAGTCAGATAAGGCCTACTTGAAGATTGAGGAGGCAAAGAACAGAGCATTCCTGGTCAGCATTCCTGGTAACACGGCCATCTTGTGGTAAGTCTTGAGACAAACTGGAGCCTTGATGACCCCAGGACTGAAAGACCAATTTGTATGAAGCTTATTAGATGATGCAAGGAGTGTGATGGCACCACACTGGAGAGATAAAAAGTAGGATATCTTTTCCAAATGTCAGTCTGATTCATGTGACCCTCAAGTAATCCTTTTACATAACATCAGTCTTAATTAATCAATTTATTTGGAACTATCACAAAGATATAATTTCAGTCTTTAAGATGTACATGTTCTGGGGAAGAGATATAGCAAATAAATATTGACAACAATGTGCTGATGGTGAATAGACAAATACAAGGAGCGATTAGAACACATAAGAAGGGCGCCGATCTGGACTTGGGGAGACCAAGGAGAGTCTTTAGACTCTTGGCATGACTCTTAAGGATTGTGCCAGGCAGAGAGGACAAAGCATCTTCCTTAGATGGATTTACACGTATGAGAGACTAAGAAGCAAAGTTCTTACTTCACATATGAAATACTGGAATTTCTTTCACAGATATGACTATCACTGTCCTTTAGAGTTGACTTGACTCATGACTTGGTATAACATGGATCCTGCAGCCAGCCTGCCCTGGTTGGAATCCTGGAGCTTTATCAACTTATTGACAATGAGAAGATTCCTTAAACTCTTGTATTTCAGTTTTTGTTTTTTTTTTTTTTTTTAATGGGGATGATCACAACACCGTTCTCCCAAGGTCATTGCTATGAGAAAGAAATAAGTAAATGAAGGTCAGAAACTGGCACAAGAGGATATAATGCTATGTATTTCTTTCTTTTTTTTTTTTAAAGATTTATTTTTTATTTATTGGAAAGAGTTACAGAGAGAGGTGGAGACAGAGAGAGAGAAGTCTTCCATCCAATGTTTCACTCCCCAGATGGCCACAACGGCCGGAGCTGTGTCGATCCGAAGCCAGGAGCCAGGAGCTTCTTCTGGGTCTCCCACGTGGGCGCAGGGGCCCAAAGACTTGGGCCATCCTCTACTGCTATCCCAAGCCATAGCAGAGAGCTGGATCGGAAGAGTAGCAGCCAGGACTAGAACCAGCGCCCATATGGGATGCCGACGCTTCAGGCCAGGGCTTTAACCTACTGCGCCACAGCGCCGGCCCCCGCTATATATTTCTCATACTTAAAAATAGTCAAAAGTTTTCTTTAAAATACTATGTTTAATTTTCTTTATAAGTTTCATAGTCTTTTCTTATATTGCATTAGAATATTGACATTGTTAGCTCATTCTTTGAGAAGAGTAAAGGTAAACACTTCAGGTTTTTCCTTTTCTGTACGATGGCAGGAAGATATCCTGCTTGTGGATACCTGAACGCAACTCAGTAAGATTTGGAATCTTGATTCCTCTAGTCACCAACACATATTTTAGGGCCTAATACAATAAAAAAATCAATATTATCTGTTGGGGCGATTAATAAGTTAAGTGGCTCAAGAAATACCAAGTTGTTCCAGAAAGAAGATGGGGTGGGGGGACAAACTATGGTTCTTAGTCAGTCCCTTTATAAATCATTGCACAATATGTTGCAATAAACCATTCTTGCCTGTACAACTAGGTAATAGAGCAAAGTTTAGTGTGACATATAATCCTTGAATATCCATTTCACATGATTGTACAGACTTAGAAGTCTATTCTAATCCTAAGTCCATTGTAATACTTCAAAGTGAAAGCAACTCTATGTAATATAGAAAACACAGACCAGTATGTGTATGATGTTTTTTTGATTTCAAATATATCTTTTTTTTTAATATGAGAAAAAAGGTTAACCGAAACCAACTCTTTCAGAACCAGGCCATTTCTCACCCACATGATATATTTGCTGCTACTCCATGGAAGAATCACCAGACTCATGAGTGTTCCAGCTTCCAGTCTGCCCTTGCCTCCCAGAACCCATCAGGGTTCCATATGAACGCAGCAGTAGTGGAGACAGCTCGCTGAAGGTCCCGCTTGGTGTAACATCTTGCTCCCTTTGCATCTGCTACCATGAGATTCTTCCTCTTTGTTTCATGTGTTTCTTCTAACCTTAAAAAAGATATGTTTCAAATGAAGAAAGTATCATACTAGTGTGTGTTTTCTATGGTATATATTTAGATTTAAAGTTTCTCAAGGAAAAACGTGTCTTGAGTAGCTAGTGCAAGCCCTGCGTGTAGCTGTGAAGTGGGCAAGGTTCATTTCTGACGCTCTCCTCTCCACTTTGTCTTCACCCCTCCTGCGGCCTGGTGGCCTCCTGAAACCCTGGCTCTGACTCTGTCTACTCCAGGTTTCCTCCCTTAGTGTCCAGCATAGGTTTGCAGTTTCCCACTCATCAACTGTCCCTGATTCTCCCTTCACTAACTCATTCATCTGGTTATTTTTCAAAGTTTATTTATTTATTCATTTGTAAATGCAAAGCCATACACACACACTCTCTCTCTCGGGTGGGGGGGGGAGATCTTCTGCCTCTCACCCACTTATTCACTCCCCAGATGCCTGGACTAGGCCAAGTCCAGAAGCTGGGAACTCAACCCAGGTCTCCCATATGGGTGTAAGGGGCATGAGTACTTGCTCCTTCACCTGCTGTCTCCCAGTGAGTGCATGATCAGGGAGCAGAATCAGAAGTAGAGTGAGGTGTTGACCCCAGGCACTCCAATACCAGATGTGGATGTCCCAAGTAGCATCTTAACCACGGAGCCAAATGCCTGCCCATCATCTGTTCATTTATCCATTCTACAAACATTTACCTACATACTATATCCCAGACATGGTGCTAGATGTTTGGGATCCAACAGTCATCAAAATGAACATGCCTCAAATGTAGTGGAGTTTCTTAACAGACATACAGAAAGCAGGAAATGAAATAACTGCAAACCATGTCAATGCTCCAGAAAAACAAAGGGGGAGGGTGGAGGGGGAATAATGCAGAGAAGGCTGCTTTATGGTAGTTAGGTTGATCTTCCCAGAAAACAAAGGATGTAAGAGGCCAGTCATGAAAACCAGGTCCAGTCAGTTATTAACTAATTATGCTAATTAATAATTTTATTCAGAAAACATTGAAGAGTGTTGACTTTGGAGTCTTCTGGCTAAAGCAAAGCATATATCTATGTCCCAAATCAAAGGGCATGGGATTATAATCTGTCCACCAAGAGTCTCAAGCAATCACAGGCATGGAGATACATTTGAACAATAAGTTAATCCATCACAATTACTGTGATTGTCAATAACCTGACATGTTGTCATACTGGGGAATGTTTATATTTTCACAAGAGTATCACTGATATGAATAAATGAAATTCCCTCAAGTAATTGCTATAGAGTAAGAAATACTTTCTTCTTTTTCAGCAATTGACTGCCAATACCCCAACCCCCCAATCTTTCTGTTTTGTGTATCAGGAAATAAGTACTTTATTGGGTTTCACCCAGAAGGTCACACTTGTATTTGCCTGTTTAAATCATTATTATATCACCATTGAGATGGAAAATCATTACCCTGATTGGTACTAATGTAGGGCTTGTCCCTTCCAGAGAGACTTATATATGAATAAACTAACAATAGTAGAGTACTGGAGTAACAGAATCCATTTGATTGCCTTTATGAAAAAATAGAGAGCTGAACAATCAGGAAACTTGTGCATAACCCTTCTATGCAACATCAAGCCAACCACTTAGATTCATTTTATAGGAAAAGAAATGAACAAGCCAAGAGGTGTGTATGTAGATAATAACCATTAGGGACTGGGACCCTCTCCCACTCTCCACAGGAGTGAGGACTCTAAAATGCATTATAACCTAATTCCTGATGAAATCAATCCAGCCAAATAGCCTTCTATTGCTACTGTGACAGCTCAGGGAGAAAGACATCCTGCATGCCAAAATCCAAGCACAAGAACAGCTTTCTGTGGTTCTCTTCACAGGCGAACCATAGCTTTCGAGCCATCGAGAGGGTTGAAAGGCTGTCTGGAGAGTAAACAATTACCCCTTCCTTACTGTGTTTGCTTTTATAAGACAGCAAATAGGACCTAAAGTGAAAAAAATTGCCAAAGATCGTATCTGAGTTTTCATTCACGGGCCTTGGAGGGCCTGTTTTACCCAGGGTTGGAAATTAACTTGATTTTATAAGGTACTTAGCTTGAATCATTTTATGTTTGTTCTCAGTAAAGATGCTGTTAATTTTCATTATTCCTCAACCATGAGAATAAGGAGAAAATCAGCATCATGCTGTTTAAATTCTAATTATGCTCAAGGAAATAACTTACCTACTTAAAAACCTCCCTGTCCCCTCATCTCCCTCAAACCCACTTCCCCCACCATGTCTGTTCTAGAGATGTTGTACAAATAAAAATCAAAAGTTCTTTTATACTGAGAGGACAAAGACAATCCCAAAAAACACATCTTTGGGATATCTGATGTTCCAATAACTATTATCTGAGAGGACTAATTGGTAGTTTCTGTTTTTCTGCATTGCCACATTTTGACCTCCTTATCCTCCCAGATTGGAAAATGCATTCATGTGTTGTTGTGTTAACCTGGAAACTACACCTACTGAGGTTCAGGGAACTGTGTGTGTGTGTGTATGTGTGTGTGCATGTGCATACATGTGTGTTTGCACAGGTCTATGGGGTAAATATGGAGGTAGAGTTGGGAGCCAAGCCAGAGTTGAAATCACAGGAAATTTACTTGCATCAAAGGATTCTGAAACTGGGGAGCCATCTCAAGGGGCTTTTATTTTTTACTCAGGACACTGAAGCCCCTGTATGAAGATGTCTTGGAAAATCCTCGAAGCATAAAGAAATGGATGTGGAACAAGAAGGCATTGTGAATTGAACTACCCTATTTTCTCCGACCATACATAGATGTACTGTAGGATAAAGGAGGCTTTAAAAGAACTTGGGGAGAGAGACTCCTATATAGAACACAGTTAGAGTAACATCGAGGTTTTAAAGCCACCCTGCCTGGTTGAAGCTGTTAGACCTTGTACCAGAAATAAGATCCCAACAACTGCCTCTCACATCTGCTGGGAGTGCTATGAAGCAATGCTACATAACCTGCATCAGTTAATCCTGCCTACTGTATCTCCACAGTAAACCCAGAATATGACCACTTCCAGCCATTTCCATGGCTTCAGGCTGGTCCAAACCACCTCCCACTGTGTGTGGGTTCTTCCTCTGCCTCCAATTGGACTCCCTGCTTCCATCTTTGCCCCAACCTCCATTCCCTCCAATCTCTTGTCTTCAGAGTAGCTGGAGAAATCCTTCTAAAACATCAAGTAGACCATGTCAATCCTTCCCTCAATACCCCACTGATTCCTCACTTTCAGTAAGAATAAAATGTAAGATCTTTTTTTTCTTCATTTTTTGCTGCTTTACAATTTTCCTATAAGATGTTTTCATTTATTTGAAAGACAGAGCAACAGATAGACTTAGTGCTCCCATCAATTGATCAATTCCTCTAAATGACTTCAACAACCAGGACTTGGTCATGCTGAAGCCAGGAACCAGGAATTCCATCTGAGCCTTCCACATGAGTTTCAGGGACCCAAGTACTTGGGCTATCTTCTACTGCCTTCTCAGGAACATTAGCAGGGAGCTGGATTGGAAGCTGAGTAGCCAGTACTGGAACCCGCACTCCTATAAGGGGTGCCAACACTCACAAATAATGGTGTAACCCACTGTGCCACACGTTAGCCCTGAAAAATTGAAGTCTCTACATTGGGCTAAAAATCCTCTGTTCTGTCACCTCTCCCCATCTGCTTCTCTGATTTTATGTCTGTTGTGGATCTTCTCGCTGCTTGTAAAACAATCCCAGTACATTCTTGTCTGCAACTTTGTACTTGCCATTCACTCTGCCTCCAAATCTCTTCCTATGGTACCTTCATTGGTATTCCTCTGTTCCTTTCTGTTTGGATATCTTAACAGCGAGGCTTCAGTAGATCCCTCCAAATGAAGTTGAAGAATCATTTTATATATTTAACTGGTGTAATTCTTCAGTGTCATTTACAATGCCATTTAAAGTTTTTTTTCCTTTATTCCAATATGAAGGTCTTTTCAGATTTTCATAGTAGAAACACAGCTTTGCATTAGGAAGTTCTAGATCTATCATTCAATTTACATCTCTCAATTACCATCAAGCTTTTCTTTTGATTATGCCTTTCAACGCTTCTCCATATTCATTACTAGTCCATATTCTCATAAGTTCTGTGTGCCCCACCTGATGGTGTTCACATTATCCTAGCTCAACCCCAGCTGAATCTATTAAGATGTGTGTTACCTGCAGGCTAATCTGCTCTTCAAATGGAACTAAGGAAGGTTACCCAGTCAGGCAAACTGGTCTTTTTTAGAATATTTAGTCATTTATTTGAAAATCAGAATTACAGATAAGAAAGGGAGAGACAGAGATCTTGCATCTGCTGGATCACTCCCCAGATAGCCATGATGGCCAGGGCTAGACCAGGCCAAAGCCAGGAGCCAGAAGCTTCACCTCTGTCTCCCTCATGGGTACCATTTTCCGCTGCTTTCCAGGGCATTAGCAGGGAGCTGGATCAGAAGTAGAGCAGCTGGGACTTGAACAAATGCGCATATGGGATGTTGGTATCACAGGCAGCAGTTTTTCCCGCTTCACTACAACTTGGGCCCCACAAACTAGTGTTTTGCTTTATTTTTCTCTGACATTTGTCATCATTTGATACCCTGTGTATTTACTGGTTTATTTACTGCTCCTCTCCCTCTGTTAGGATATAAGCCAGGAAAGGAACTATGTTCTTTGCTCGCTGCAACACCTCAATCCATTGCATAATGGGCATAGTAGACACTTAATGAATGTTTGTTTAAAGTATTTCAAGTAGATGAATGAATATATTATGTGAATGGAAATATTCAAGTGGCTTTACACTAGCAATTGTATTTTATAAGCCTTTGTATGCTACATCCTACCCCTTAAAAGTACCCAACTTCTCTTCTGTTTCATCTTTTCTATGAAAGGCTCTGGAGATCAATGTTGAAGGGAGGCCGGCGCCGCGGCTCACGAGGCTAATCCTCTGCCTAGCGGCGCCGGCACACTGGGTTCTAGTCCTGGTCGGGGCGCCGGATTCTGTCCCGGTTGCCCCTCTTCCAGGCCAGCCCTCTGCTGTGGCCGGGGAGTGCAGCGGAGGATGGTCAAGGTGCTTGGGCCCTGCACCCCATGGGAGACCAGGAAAAGCACCTGGCTCCTGGCTCCTGCCATCGGATCAGCACGGTGCGCTGGCCGCAGCGCGCCGGCTGCGGCGGCCATTGGAGGGTGAACCAACGGCAAAAGGAAGACCTTTCTCTCTGTCTCTCTCTCTCACTGTCCACTCTGCCTGTCAAAAAAAAAAAAAAATGTTGAAGGGAAAATCAAAGTACATACATGCACACACACACATTCCCAGAGATACCAAATGAGATTATCACTTTGATCTACCAGCCATAGGATGCTGCACATGTAACAAGTGCTGAGATATGCAATTTACATTGATACACACATAACTTCTCTACTACAAAAGAGTGGATAACTTACCCATGAGTCCCACAGAGAACAGATTTGAGTCAGGCAGTCTGACCCTACAATCAATGGTGTTAATGCTGAACTATTTTAGTCTTTATCATTCTTGCAATTTCTTCTTGAATACATAGCAATAAACCAAATGCTGGTATAGTATACATTGCTGTGTTCTCATATAGAGTTAAGAATCATTAACAACAAGAAGTTTTCCCATACATGTAGTTTGCTGTATTAGGTTTGCATGAAACCACAGTTTAACTGCATATACCTTCAACCAGGAACTGGAAAACTAATATTTTGGAATTCAGTAAAACTCTTCTCAAAATATGGCTTACATAATTAATGGGCTAGGATTTTATTTGTAACAAAATGAAAGATAAGTGTTGTCTTTGCCTTGAAGAGAATACTGTAAAGATAACTTTATTAGGAAAGTGAGAGAGCTCTCCAAACAGAAATATGAGAGGCTGCTTTGGTAGAAGGATGGGAGAAGGACATAGACTTAAGACAGGATGGACAAGTGTGGTACAGTGGTGAAGAGACGACAATGAGAAAGAAGAAATTATTTGCAGAGGTTCTGATGTAATCAATAACATCTGAATTGATGCTGAGAGTGAGGAGCAACAACTTGCAATGCCTATTCTATCTTTCATGTCATTTCCATTAACTATACTTTCTTTAATATGTGTGTAGATAACACATCATTTTTAAATAAATGAAAATTGAATATGTTCTTTTAATTCATTCAAAGAAATTAGAATTATATATATTAGCAGTTTGGTACAAAAGAATATTTATTTTTATCCTTCCTATCTAAATTGTGTTTACTTTTTTCTTATTATTTCTTGTGACTGAAAGTTTTACACTTAAATATTTGCCTTGATAGGCACAATTAAATTTAGAACAATTCAAGCTAAGTGGTTGAATCTTGCAATACTAAATTTAATGCATGAATTGCTGGGATACACCAAGATGACATATAATTTTTGAATATCAAAACTGAAATTCACTCTCTGATGCCTGAACCCACTTTGCTAATTTGATAGATCTAGAAAGAAAAAAGCTCTTTGATTGGGGGAAAAAAAAAAAAAAAAAAAAACCAGGAGAAAACTGATGGGCATGAATCTGGCATTTTGTCATTCAAATGAATTTGATAATGGTGGTATCATTAGACAAAATAACAATGTGACAGTGTTACATAATGAAGGAGCACTTCTGTGCAAGAGGATTTAAAGATTGAGTACCTACATTTACAAATGTTTACCAGGTTCATCTGGGCAAACCCCCCTGCTGACTTGTGCTCTTTGAGCAACAACTCTGAAAGGTGTTAGGTAGAGGTAAAAACATATAGAGATAGATTACTGTTGGTGGGGGAAGAAATATTCTTTTGTCCACTTGTTAATACCAAACCATGTTCACTCAAGTAGCATCTGTTAATTTGCATTACTGCAGGCAGACAGGAAATGCAATTCAGTTATCACCTTTATCCTCATATAGTTTAAGTATTCCTTTGGAGAAGAGTTTCATTTCTCATCCATATGATTTGTTCAGATGGAAACATTCTGTAAGAGAGAAGGGAGAGAGAACGAGAGAGCGATTGAGATATCAGAAGGGATATGTGTGTACATGCTTCTGTGTGTGTGTATGTGCATTAATTGGGCTTTCTTCCTGTTGGGATAGATGGTGTTACTCCCACCACAACCATTTAGAAATGATCCCAGCCTCCTACTTTTGTCCCGTGATTATTGGTTTACAGAAGAATTGGGTCTTGAATGGAAGTCAAGTTTCTGAGTGGCTGGTATTTATTCACCTACTTACTGTGATTCATAGGTGTCTCAGCACCTGGTAAAAATGCAAACAATTGCTAAGCTTCCTCCTTCATTGTCCCTCTAAGGTCAATGTCCTGCCCTCTGCATAGTTAAAAAGCACAAAATAATAACTGAGCTGGTTCCACCTATTCAAGGAAATAGCTTTGTTCAGAATGTGATGAGTTGTTTTTGTAGGCTTGTCAAAGCAGTCACAGGGCACACACCTGCTTACTGCAGTGATGGTTCTAACTTCCTTGTGCCCTTTACAGAATAGCCTTCTCACATCAAAAGTTCTCAGTTGCAGTTTTCTAACATTCAAGTTAGTTTGTGGGAAAGTGTGCAATAACCCTGAAGGTAAAACTTCATTGGTCATCCAGTGTTGGGTGAACTTGGAGATCAAAAACAATTATTCCTAGTCCCTCCTCCAGAGATGCTGCCTGAATTGATCTGGGATATGGCCCAGGAGTCAGCATATTTCAAAGCTCCCCAGGTAATTCTAATGTGCAGCCAAAGTTGAGCTGTTTGAGTCAAAGGGCTTAGAAACCACTTAGCCAACAGGTGTTCAATGTAGAAATCGCCTTCTGGCCATTGGCTGTTATTTTCCACCTGTAGACTGACTTCACTGATTTAATTACTTGTTTAAAATTCTCAAGACACAGCAAAGAACTCTCTGTGAATGTCAGCTTGTTGAAGAATACTGCTGCAGGGCAAGACTTGATTTTTATTTGCATTTTAAAAAATCAATCTAACCTTATTTGAAAGAGATCTAGAAAGAACATCCAGTCCTCATTCTACGACTACTCTGTTATCATTTTTAGCGTCAAAAGAAAGCAATTTTTTTTAGGTTATTGGGTAGAAATTTTAAAGACTTATTTTATTTATTTGAAAGGCAGCATTACAGAGAAAGGGGAGAGATATATTCTATCTGCTGGTTCACTGCCCAAATGGCTGCAATAGCAGTGGCTGGATCAGACCAAAGTCAGGAGCCAGAAGCATCCACATGGATGCAGGGGCCCAAGGATGTGGGAAATCCTCCACTGCTTTTCCAAGCGCATTAGCAGAGAGCTGAATCAAAAGTGGAGCAACCGGCTGGTGCCATGGCTCGCTTGGCTAATCCTCCGCCTGCAGCGCTGGCACCCCAGGTTCTAGTCCCGGCTGGGGCTACGGGTACTGGTCCCAGTTGCTCCTTTTCCAGTCCAGCACTCTGCTGTGGCCCAGGAGGGCAGTGGAGGATGGTCCAGGTGCTTAGGTCCCTGCACCCACATGGGAGACTGGGAGGAAGCACCTGGCTCCTGGCTTGGGATCCGCACAGCGCCGGCCATGGCAGCCATTGGGGGAGTGAACCAACAGAAGGAGGACCTTACTCTCTCTGTCTTTCTCTCACTGTCTATAACTCTCTCTCTCTCTGTCTCTCTCTCTCTCTCTCACTGTCTTAACTCTGCCTGTCAAGAAAAAAAAAGTGGAGCACCCGGAACTTGAAGTGGTGCTGATATGGGATGCCAACATTGTAGGCAGCAGCTCAACATGTTATGCCACAATCCTGGCCCCTGGTAGAATATTTTTAATGTAAAAAATGAAGAATTCTCCCAATTGGTTTAGTGTTCTTATTCCTAGTACACTGATGAAAACAGTGGGTGACATCTCTCACAGTTGATTCTAGAGGTGGGGCCTTAAGCCATGCTTTTTGAGGCAATGTAAAGCCAAATTGGAAGCCATGATTTCATATAGAACTCAAGGAACCTCACGTAAATAGTGGATGGTCTGAGAAAAGGTCTCGTCTTCAGATATTCCTATAGAAATGAAAATTATATTTTAATGCAAAATGTTACCATTTAGTAGAAATGTCACTTTCATTCGAAAAGCTTGGCTTACAGTGTTCATAGCCAGTTGTCAAAAGACCAAAGAAGTTTGTATCATAATTTCATTATCTAGATCCTTTCCTAATTCATTAGAATTCCTCATATAAACTGAAATTCAACTTGTAAAGTTTATTTTGCTTAACTGAGCCATCCATTTTCTAGGCTTCCAATGGCATCTTGCAAATCTTTGAGCACAAGATAAATTCAACTGAAACTTGGATTTTTCTAAAAGTCATGATTCATGCCTGAGCCTTCTTACTGGATTTCTGAGATTTTCCAGAAAAAGTACAGGTTGTAAGTATGCGTGGCTCAGCATAAAACCTACCACAACCTGGTGACTCTGAGTGGTCACTCCAGAGTCTGAGGCCAGCACTGGGAAGGGAGAAGAAATGATGTTCTGAGAGATTAGTTGACCAAGTGTTGGACTTTCCCCCACCTTTTTGAGAGCCCAATTTTAAGCTTCTAACACTAAGGTCAGAATATCAATCTTGAGCAAATTTTGCTGAGATTAAAAGTTCTGTGTCCCTATTCTATGCCCATCTCTGCTATGACATTCATTGTGACTTTTGTCAGGTTCCAGCTCTCCTACTAGACTCAATACCTAAATGTTTAATTAAAACAATATCATGGGGCCGACGCCATGGCTCACTTGGTTAATCCTCTGCCAGCAGTGCCGGCATCCCACACGGGTGCCAGCTTCTAATCCCGTTGCTCCTCTTCCAGTCCAGCTTTCTGCTGTGGCCCAGGAAGGCAGTGGGGGATGACCCAGGTGCTTGGGCCCCTGCACCCACATGGGAGACCAGGAGGAAGCACCTGACTCTTGGCTTTGGATTGGTGCAGCACCAGCCATGCTGGCCATTTAGGGAGTGAACCAACGGAAGGAAGATTTTCTGTATCTCTCTCTCACTGTCTGTAACTCTGCCTGTCAAACAAATGTTTAAAAATCATAAAACTTTCCTTTAATATCTGAGTAACATGTGGCTTTCTTACTACTGGTTTCTTTTCCTCTCCACTCCTACCCAATCCATTTTCCACATAGTAGTCAAGTCATTTTTGCTTTCTGATCATATTGATTCCTTCCTTAATTGCTCATGCTCTGTCCTCTAAGAATAAAACCCAAACTCATCACCATTGCCTTAGCTCCTTCCCCAGCCTGACTTGCAGTTTTCTCTTCCATTTCTCTGCTATGTGGACCTTCTGTTAGTTTCTCAAATTTCCCAGACTTGCCATCACCTGCCTTTCCTTGTGCATAGGGATTTGTTTTGGCCCATTTATTCAAGTAATATCATATTTGTTTATTACTGTGCAATAAACTATCCCCAAACCTAGTAACTTAACATAACAAATTTTATTTTTTCATATCTGAGCAAGGCTATTAGAAATGTGAGAACAACTTTGTTGGATAGTTCTGGCTTGATGTCTCTGATGAGGCAGTAACCAAGATGTCAGCAAAGTTGCAGGCATCTGAAGGCTTAATTAGGGCTAAAAGATGTGTATCCAAGATGACACACAGAACTATTGGCTTGAGGCTTTGACTTCTTGCTGCCTTTTGACAGGAGATCTTAGTTCCTTATCACAAAGACTTCTTTTCCAAATTCCTTGAGTGTCCTCACAATATGGCTGCCAAATTTTCCCAGGTGAAGCCAGGAAACCAATTTCTGCTGACAACCTGAATGGATTTTGGAGTTGATTCATTTCCAGAGATTCCAGAGAACATTGTAGCCCTGACAACATCTCAATTTTGGTCTATATTAGATATATACTGAAATACTAAAAACTGTGGTGTTCAGAATATGTTCTGTTCTCTGAAAAGCTCTACATCTGTTTTTAAAATATAGGAGATACTCAGAATATACTTTCTGAATTCAGCCTTATGTAATTTTAAATATAATTTGTAGCAAGTTTGATTATAAACAGGCTCATGAAACATTAAGGAGTAGCATTCAGAAATTTATAAACTGCTAGCAACAAGATATAACAAGCAGGAAAAAAACTCAATAACTTAAAAAACAAAAATAGGGCAGGTTCATTTGATGCAGTGACCAACAGCTCTGCCTACATCAAGGGTTCATCTGTATGATTACAACCCCCAACTTCTGTGTCCATAACTATGTTTTAGAACCACACCAAATTGTGATCAGTGTATCCTGTTTTATATAATATAGAAACATGAAAAAAAGGTTTCTGCTAAGAAATGAAAGATATCAATCAAAAATCTACAGGAGTGAAATCTGAGATGTGATGATTTTTAACAGCCCCTGTCTTGATTGTTTTTTTTTTTTTTGTCTTTTTCTTTTCCTTGCTAAATTATTTGTTGAACTCTTTACTTAGTGTAGGGCTAGTCTTATGAATGTAAATTTAACTGAAAATAGATCTTTATAAAAAACTAAGATTGAGAATAAGAAAGTGAGGAAGAAAAAGGGTGGAGCGTGGGTGGGAGGGAGAATAGGGAAGGAAGTATCACTATGTTCCTGATCTGTATATAGGACATACATGAACTTTGTTATTTTTAACTTTTATTTAATAAATATAAATTTCCAAAGTACAACTTTTGGATTATAGCAGCTTTTTCCCCCCGTAGCCCATAGAACCCATAGCAGTTCCCCACCCGCAACCATCCCATCTCCTGCTCCCTCTCCCATTCCATTCACATCAAAATTCATTTTCAATTATCTTTACATACAGAGATCAATTTAGTATATACTAAGTAAAGATTTCAACAGTTTTCACCCACATAGAAACACAAAGTATAAAGTACTGTTTGAGTATTAGTTATACCGGTAATTCACAATGTACAGCACATTAAGGACAGAGATCCTACATGGGGAGTAAGTGCACAGTGACTCCTGTTGTTGATTTAACAATTGACACTCTTGTTTATGGTGTCAGTAATCATCCGAGGCTCTTGTCATGAGTTGCCAAGGCTATGGAAGCCTCTTGAGTTCGCCAACTCTGATCTTATTTAGACAAGGTCATAGTCAAAGTGGAAGTTCTCTCCTCCCTTCAGAGAAAGGTACCTCCTTCTTTGATGGCCTGTTCTTTCCACTGGGATCTCACTCACGGAGATCTTTCATTTAGGTCCATACATGAAATTTGTATACCTTAAATACATTTTTTTAAAAATTCAAAAAAATATTATACATTGATCACCTAGACTATTCTTGTGTGGGCAATTTAATTCTTATTTTTTTAATGGCTTTTAACTTATTACTCCTCTGTTTTCATTTAATTTTTTTTTTTAGTTTGGGAGTTTCACACCCCAAATGCTCACCACAGCTAGGACTAGACCTGGCCAAAGCTAGGAGCCAGGAACTCAATCCAGATCTCCCTTCTTGAGCCATCACTGCTGCCTCCCAAGGTGAACATAAACAAGAAGCTAGAATCTGAAGTAGAGCCAGAACTTAAACCCAAGCATTCTGACAGAAAATTCTAGCAACACAAATAGCATCTTAAATGCTGTGCCAAATGTACACCACTCTTCTCTTTTCAAAACTGTTACATTTACCATATTCTCTTACATTAGGCATTCTGCTGGGAAACAAAAATTAATCTTGTATTAAGGAGTTCACTTTGTTCACAACTCATTTGAACTTCCATCATCCCAAAGAAGTATCTCACAAAAGTGTCTGGGACCCAGAAGGAGTTAGTACAACTGGAGTTGCCATAGTAAGTGCAAACGTAGGTGACATGTGTGTAGACAAGCCTTGACATGTCTATGGCAGAATTCTTCTCAGCATCCAGTGTTAAGACATTCAATGACATAAAGAGGAGAACATAAAGAACAGAAGCTACAAATCATTTATTCAACAATCAATGAGGACTACTTTTCTTATTCTTTTGAAAATATTGCCTTTAAGTCTGCATTCTGTAAACCCCATTAAAAAAACAAAAACTCTGGCTGGTGCCATGGCTCACTAGGCTAATCCTCTGCCTGTGGCGCTGGCATGCCGGGTTCTAGACCAGGTTGGGGCGCTGGATTCTGTCCCGCTTACCCCTCTTCCAGTCCAGCTCTCTGCTGTGGCCCAGGAGTGCAGTGGAGGATGGCCCAAGTCCTTGGGCCCTGCACCCCATGGGAGACCAGGAGAAGCACCTGGCTCCTGGGTTCGGATCAGCGCGGTGCGCCGGCCGAAGCACAGCAGCCATTGTGGGGTGAACAAACAAACAAACAAACAAAAAACTCTAAGTGAGTTGATGATATACGGAGGTGAGAAACTTTCTGTATATATTTTTTCTTCCAACACTCTGCCAAGTAATTTGGTATTAAGAAATGCACTCTCATCCAGTGCCTTGTCTTAAGAGGCAAAATAGCTACACCTTCGTTCTAAAAGTTTCTTTCTGCATAAAAGCAGCAAATTACAAACTGACCATACAATTACTTGAGGACAGATATATGTATATATATTTCTTCCCATACATATGTATTGTACATCTCATGAATGCTGGAAAAATAAGAAAACAGACACTTCTTTCTAAACCCAGCCTCCTTCAAAGCAACTAAATGAATGCTCTGCAGTTTATTTTATGAGTTATAGGTGTGCCTTAATATCCTTGGGTACATTTTCTGGGCACATCCAAAAAGGTAAGGTTACATTCAGACTCATGCCCTGTTTATTTAGTAGCAGGCAAGTGACTAAACTTAAAATTGAGTTTCTCCCCTAGACTCTCGCTCCAACATTTTTTGTCCCCAATGCAGTTGTTACATAGAATTAGATGTGAGACTCATTTTTTTTCTGCATCTTCTTGTGAAATGGTTTACTCTGGGTTCTGAAGGAGGGGCACAGATCCCTTACTGCTCAAATACCCAAAATGAAATTCCATACCCCAGGGAAATCACTGTGAAGGACAGCAAGCAACATGCCATGCTCTATAGCCATTCTGAGAGGGTTCAGAGTTTCAGCAGCAGTGGGGGAGAAAGGAAAGCGTTCAGCTTTCACAAGTCAGAGATGGCAGGATACAAAGGGAGGTCTGGGCTTGAGGTCCTATTACTGTGAGTCCCAAAGGGAGAATATGCAGGAATTCTAGCTAATGTTCTCATCACCAATGCACTCTGGAGACTTAATTTTGGCTTGAGATGGGAAGCAATAACAACAAACAAACTCTAGTTATTATAGGAAGAACAAGAAGAAATGACATCAAATTTCTGGCATGACTGATAAGACTTAAAGAGGAAAATAAATAAATATCTGGAGGCAAGTGTTTGGTGCAGTGATTAACAGCCACTTGGGGCACCTGCATCTATCAGAGGAGTGCCTAGGTTTGAGTGTAGGCTCTGTTTCTGACTCCTGCTAATGCATACTCTAAAAGGCAGCAGGTAATGGCTCAAGTATTTGGGACTTTTCCATCCCCTGGGAGACTTGGATTGAGATTTTGGCTCCTGGCTTTAACCTGACCTAGCCCTGGCTGTTACAGGTATTTAGGAAGTGCACCAGCAATAAAATATCTCTCTCTCTCTCTCTTGCTCTGTCTTGCAAATTTTAAAAATAAATATCTGAACAAATGACAAGAATTCAGTTTGCAAGTCTGACTAGCTAAATTCAGTCATACAGAAGAATATCACTCTCTAAGCCCCTGAATCAGTTGTGAGACTAAAGGGACAAAAAAAGACATTCCCCAGAAAAAGGGTAAAGATCAGTTTCTTTTCTCTTTTCTTTTTTTTTAAGATTTTATTAATTTGAAAGGCAGAGTTACAAAGAGAGAGAGAGACACACACATACACACACACACAGAGAATCTTCCATCCACTAGTTCACTCCCAAAATGGCCTTAATGGCCAGGGTTAGGCCCATCTGCAGCCAGGAGCCAGGAGCTTCTTCTGTGCAGGTACAGGAGCCCAAGGACTAGGACCATCTTCCACTGCTTTCTCAGGCCCATTAGCAGGAAGCTGGATTTCCTAGGTGCATTAGCAGGAAGCTGGATAGGAAGTGGAGTAGCTGAGACTTGAACCTGTGTCCATATGCAGTGCTAGCACCACAGGCAGTGGCTTTACCCTCTGTGCCACAGCGCCAAACCTCAGTTACTTTTAAAGTCCTTCTTCCTTTCCCTATGGTTATTAAATCATGAAATTAAATAGTTTGGGAATTTATTTTAAGAACTTAATTACTGTGTATTTCTCTTTTCTCTGACTAGAGAAAGTTTCCAGTAAAATATTTGAAATGTAATCTCCTTCAAGTAGACAGATGAAACATATGATTTAGAGTGAAGCCTAGATAATAAGATAGAAAGGATTGGTTGAAAAGTTCTGGGACAAAGAGAGATTCGCATGGACAGGAAAAGGCAAATAGAAGTTACCTGTGGCCATGTAAAAAGGGGTCATGAGACCTTCAGTAGAAGGAGCCCTGGTCAGGTTTCATGTTCCTCACAGAGAAGACAACATTCCTCAAGCTGAAAGCAACAACTATCTATTGTATACTTAGCCTGATTTGGGAAATGAAGGAGAACATTTCTAAAGGCTCTTCAATTACTAGAAAAGACAGATCAGAGAGGAAGTGATGTGTAAGTACTCTTGAAAGGATGAATTGAGGGCTGGCGCTGTGGCGCACTAGGTTAATCCTCCGCCTGCGGCGCCGGCATCCCATATGGGAACCAGGTTCTAGTCCCGGTTGCTCCTCTAGTCCCAGTTGCTCCTCTTCCAGTCCAGCTCTCTGCTGTGGCCCGGGAGAGCAGTGGAAGATGGCCCAAGTCCTTGGGCCCCTGCACCCGCATGGGAGACCGGGAAGAGGCACCTAGCTCCTGGCTTCGGGTCTGTGTAGCTCCGGCCATTGCGGCCATTTGGGGAGTGAACCAATGGAAGGAAGACCTTTCTCTCTGTCTCTCTCTCCCTCTCTCTCTCACTGTCTGTAACTCTACCTGTCAAATAAAAAAAAGGATGAATTGAAATTTGTCTGAAAGACTTAGTAGGAAGTTTATCATCATAAATGATAAATTTACATAAATTTACATCTTAAAATTATCATCTACTATATCTTGAGCTTTCTAGTTTCCAATTAAAATATTTCCAACTATAAAACAATAGATATGAAGCACAGTTTTATCAAGCAAATGTCATTAAGAATGATAAATAGAAAATAATGAGCAATCATCCACAATTCTCTCAATGGATCTATGTTATCTTAAGAGGTCTTACAAGCATATTTTCTCTTGAGAAATCAGAAGCATGTTTTTAAATTAAGGATGCTGATAAAAATTTAAAACTCGTTTGTTTCAGGGAGGTGATCAGTTGTCAAATAAGGTAGTTTTTTTTTTTTCTCTTTTCTGTTTACATGATGATATCTCAGCACTCAACTTCTTTCCAATTGGTGTAAGTCAGCATTCCCATCAAGATTTTTTGAAATAAATTAATTCACCCTGTTGAGCTACTACTTCTTTTGTGATACTTGTTCTCTGATTCCTCCCAAGGCCCCCGAAAGAGATTTATCCTACATGTTCACATTTGTCATTATTTATCATTTCATCCACTGTATTATGAGCAACCTGGAGCTGACGAAGACGTTTTGCTCATTGTTGTAGTTCTATTACTTGGCATATGTTTGAGAGGAGTTGGTGTTCCTTAGAGATTTTCCTCAATGAATAAATAAAAGCAAGATGAAACATGAGTGTAATTTGCGAGTTTTGTGAATTCTGAGACTTGGATGCAGCAAAAATACATACTGAATGAAAGAATTTATCTTTGTAGGTCATCTACTACAGGCAGGACAAGCATCACACATACTAAATTTTCAACACCACTTACATACCCTATTTACAAATGGACTTGGATAAAAGAGTTTACAGGATTCTACTCAATCGTGTAAGTAAATTTCACAGTTTCCTTTTTGTCATTTTAAAGGCTTTGTAATCAAACAGTCTAGGAAATAAACCCTAGGTTACTCAATATTATAAACTTATTTAAAATTTCTTAAGACTAGTTATAAGAGTAAAAATTACTGGACAATTCCATAATTCACATAAAATTCTTTTATTTTCATTTGCTCAACAGAATGAACTTATTGTGAGAATTAAATGAGAAAGGTCTAAAAATATGCATGTATTGCCTAGCACATTAAATGTGCTTTGAAAATTTTAGCCATCAATGCTATAGCAAAATACAATGGAGGAATTCGGCTTGAGCCATAGTATATTGCATTGTCCTTCCTCCTTGTCTCTAATAAGGAAAAATACTTTTCATCCTCTTTCTCTGTGCTTACTTAGGTTTATGGCTTCATCATCCATGGTAAAAATAGGATTTTATATTACTATGGCATTGCCTGTAATAATTCTTAGATGCTTGCCATTCAGACATGAAGCCAAATTAATTGCCATCACCTTGAGGTAGCAAATAGAACAGATTACATTTCCCACTGTCTGATTTTGGGCAAATTTCTTAACTTCTCTGTGCCTTAGTTTTCTCATAAGTAATTTGGGAAGGTAATAATATTTATTTCAAGGTGGGCATTGTAGCATAGCAGGTTAAGCTACTGCCTGGGGCATTCCATATCAGAGTACATGATTAGAATACTGTCTACACCTGTTTCAATCCAACTTCCTCCTAGTACACACTCAGGGAGGCAGAAGGTGATGGCTCGAGTACTTGAGTCACTGCCATTCAAGTGGGAGAACCAGATGGAGTTTCAGGCTCCTGGCTTCCACCTGGCCTAGTCTCAGCTATTGTGGGCATTTGGGAGTGAACCAGTGAATGATGATCTCTCTGGCTCTGTCTTTATCTCTGTCTCATTCTCTGTCTCTTGTCTCTCTCTGCCTTTCTAAAAAAATAAATCAACATTTATTTTAAAAAGTGAATAAGTCTTTTGAAAAAATCTATTTCATAAATTTTTGTGATGATGAAATGCATGAAAATACACACATGCACATATATATAAATATATATACACAAACATTGTCTGCACGCTGTAAGCTCTACCTAACCATGGCTACTATTCTTCACTATAAGTCAATAAACACTGAAAACACCAACAGATAATGGCACACAACAAGACATAGTTTATTCCACATTCTCTAACTTTGGAAGCAAAACACCAAAGATAATGAGAACTACTGTTGTCTCTTGTAGTTTTAAAAGTACAATGGGGCCCTAGTAATGCTGTCTTGCATAAGGGTGCACATGCCTCCCTTAAATGAGTTAAGGATTATAAGCTTACAGAATTTTATTTTCCTAAAAATACTTCACTCTTTGGGGCTGGGACTGTGGTACAGAGGGTTAAAGCCCTGGCCTGAAATGCTGGCATCCCATATGGGCATCAGTTCTAGTCCCGGCTGCTCCTCTTCCAATCCAGCTCTCTGCTATGGCCTGGGATAGCAGTAGAAGATGGCCCAAGTCCTTGGGCCCTGCACCTGCGTGGGAGACCCAGAAGCTCCTGGCTCCTGGCTTTGGATCGGCGCAGCTCCAGCTGTTGTGGTCATCTGGAGAGTGAACCAGCAGATGGAAAACCTCTCTTTCTATTTCTACTTCTCTTTATAACTCTTTCAAATAAATAAAATAAATCTAAAAAAAAAAAACTTCACTCTGCACTAACCAACTTTTTATAAACACCAAAGAATAGACAATATTAAAAATTTAAGGACCATAGTTACAAATAACTTTCATAGAGGAATTTTCCATTAAGAGGGGAGGTGGGAAAGAAAGGATAGTTATGGGGAGATACTCTTCTTACATTGTTAGTAACTTTCTCAAATCTGATTACCATATCTCTGGGCTATTTTTGATTTCTACATCAAGTTCCTCTGTTGGTTACATCAGAGTTTGTTGCTATGGAGATGACAGAGATGGCACAAATTCAGCAGCATGGGCCATTTTCCAAACAACTAAGCATCTTTTTCTCCCATAAATAAACATATGCCTGTCTTAGATGTTCTTTGTATTTTCATTCCAAGGAATAAATATAAATCTCACATTTTCCACTTAACAATGGAAATGGGCCATTATATATGGTGGATTTCTTAATAAAATATTAGCTACATTTGAAGATGATAGCTGTATTGATAAATACTTTTATTTATGTTCAACATAAATATCATTAACCACTATACTTAGTAGCCTTTTTACAACTCACAATATTACTGTCACTTAGGCTATACTACTTGGAAGATGTGGCTTTATTTTCCATCTTATATATGAGCACAAAGGCCCACAGAGGCTAATTGTGCAAGGGAAAAGGGCTAATACTGGCATTTGCATCCAGGTCTCTTGATCATGCCTCTTCAACTTACTCTATCCCTTCAAAACTTAGGACACAATGCAATTTTTAAGCCTCATAGTTAACTGTAGTTTTCTGATATTATCAGCTTCATCTTCTTCCTTCTTCAACATTTATTAAGTGGTCACTGTATTCATCTACTGTCCCAACTGCTGATTCTGTCTTGTAGTTTTCATATGGGATTAATTGTGGATTAATAATTGCCATTAAAGGCAATTCATGAAATTCAAATATATTTGTAGTTCATTTTCCTTTTCTATTTGCCCACTAAATACTTTAAGGAAATTGGAAAAGCTTAGTCCAAAGCTAAAAAAGATCTGTAATGCAAATATAAACAAACTATACTTCATATTCTGTTTATTTTATTCATTGTTTTATCTCTGGTACCTAGAAAAGTTCCTGACTTGTAGTAAACACCCAACAGATATTTGTAGAGTGCTAGGTTTGTCGCAATTAGTACATTCCTCTGATACACACATATAACCACACAACCTGTTTATACAACTTTCCCACTATATATTACAGTACATTTCTACATCTTAAACTTAGAAAAAGAAACTTCTATACATGTTTGAAAATGGAGTTCCGAGCACAAAACCTTGAAAGATAGCTTCTTTGCAGCTTGTTTGACTGATGTGCTGGTTTCAGATCAGGAAAGAAACACCATTCTTGGGAGCCTTGCAAAGGGAATATTTGGTCCTTACAGCCCTCCCCCTCTCCTTCTGGGTCTCTGCGTTCCTTTCCGCCTCTCTCCTTTCTACCCCAACCCTTTTCTTTCACATGAGCCACCTTCCTTCTCTCCATTCTCTCCCTGCCCCAGTCTCCCTCATTGCAACTAAGTTTTCCTGGGACAGTGGCCCACCCAGTGATCCACGTTCTTGTCCTATTTTTCTCACCCTTCTTACACCTTCCTTCACTGATACTTGCCTTAATTGTGTCCTATTCCTCTAGGAAAATTCCAGCTGCAGAGAGGTTTAACAAACGTCAACTGAGATTTTAAAGATTGTTGATTTATTTACTTGAAAGTTGGAATTACAGAGAGGGGGAAAGAGACAAACAGAGAAAGAGAGAGAGAGAGAGAAAGAGAGAGACAGCGAGAGAGAGAGAGAACTCTTCCTTCCATTGGCTCACTCCTCAAAGGGTTGCAATGGCCAGGGCTGGGCTAGGCCAAAGCCAGGAGCCAGGAGCTTCTTCCAGGTCTCCCAGATGGGTGGCAGGGGCCCAAGGATTTGAGCCATCCTCCACTGCTTTCCCAAGCACATGTTAATGGATCAGACACCGAGCAGTTGGGACTCAAACCAGTGCTCATATGGGATGCTGGTGCGGCAGATGGTAGCTTAATCTGCTGCACCACAGCATCAGCCCCAAAAACATGAAAAATGGTTGTATGTGTCACCCATTCTCCCAATTATAAACCCAAAAGAACATTTCTGTTTGAACATCATAGCACACTTTAATTATTCACTTGCTTATTTTCTATATCCCTACTAGCATAAAATCAACAGGGGCCAGAACCATGCAATCTTGTTCATTACTTTATCCTCATCCCCAACAGAGCAGCTGATACATAGCAAGTTCTACACAAATATATGTTGAATTAGTCCTAGGAAGAGGGCTAATTGTGGAAGAGTAAAGCTCAGTGAAGTGTGGTGACAGAGAATATTGATGCCTGAAGGACATTTGTGGCACATTTCTCACTGCACCATACATTAAATAAAGATTTGTTGAGCATGAAGTGTGTTCTGGATACTGCAGTTAAATTTATAGTTGAACTATAAGTTCCTGGGCATTGATTTAAAAATTAAAAACAGGCTTTCTGTATCAAAGGATATAGAGTGTTTACATTAATCATTACAGTGTATTATGAAGTTGGTTTTAATTTTGTCCCCCCAAAACGCTGCATTGGAGAGCTAACCCCAAGTGCCTCAGACTGCCACCTTATTTTGGAGATAAGGCCTTTACAAAGGTCATCAAGTTAAAATGAAGTTTTTAGGCTGAACTTTGATCCACTACTCCTGATGTCCTTATAAAAGAGGAATGTTAGGACACAGAATCAGACACTCATACAGGGAAGATGACATGAAGAAACCCAGAGAGAGCAGGAGCACTGAGAATTCCTGGGGCTCTCAAAAGTTAGTAGAGAGGCCTGGAAAAGCGCCTTTACTCATAATCCTCAGAAGGAGCCACCTGCCAGTTTTGGGCTCATAGACTCATAGCCTCCAGACAACAAATTTCAGTAGTCTAAGCCACCTAGGACACTAATGGGAGGTAAGAAATATTGGGCATTTCTGTGACTTGGGAATCCACACACAAGGGTTATTGCTTCTAATAAAAAATAAGAAGAGTGATTGCTTATAACTTTATGTGGATAAGAGAGAAGTCTATACTTGATGCATGGATTTAATATGAATCTTAAGGAATAGGTGTCACCTGGACAGGAATGAGAACTTCAGCAAGAAAATTCCTTTGACAAATGGCCTGGCAGTGTGAGCATGGATCTTGTGATAGAAGACTCAGTCTCTTGGTGTGCAGGTAACTGGGCCTGCCCTATGGCTGTTTCAGGGACCACCAAGACCATAATGAGAGGGAAAGTATTGTAAATTTTCATTAGCTCAGGTTTAAGGAGGGCATCTAAAAGTGGTCAGGGTTATCCCAGGCCCTGTTATGTGATGGGAGAGGTGGATGGAGGTTTAGGTGTGCAACAAGGAAGACAGATAAGGAGAATTTACAATAGAAAAACAGAAGAAATGTGAGAAACAAGAGGAAACAAAGTTTCAATGTCTAGAAGATAAAATGATAAAACTAGTGAATTCTTTGTCATGCATTTTTTATTGGCTCTCTGTTGACAACACATATTTAATTTAATTTATTTCATTTGAGAAGCAAAAGAGACACACGGACAGAAAGGAAGATAGTCAGAGAGAGAACACTTGTTTAATACCCAATGTCCACCACAGCTGAGGCGAGGCCAGAATGAAGGTGGGATCCAGAGGTAAGCACTCAGTCTGTGTCTCAGACAGAGGTGCAGGACTCAACCTCTTGCACCATGACTGCTGCCTTCCAGTATGCACAGAGCAGAATGCAGGAATGGGAATCAGAGCAGGGATTCAGACCCAAATACTCTGCTATGGGATGTGTGTATCCTAAGCAGCTAGGCTAAATGTCTGCCTATGACAGTACACATTTTCAAAAGCCAAAACTGAAGTCCATTTGCTACCAGATTAGGCATTGATATTTTATTTTCCCTTAATTTTGCACAGGTGTATTTTGCACAGGTTATTTTTGATGTGAATGTTTTCTTGTCAAATCAGGAAGCTAGTTGTGTTGGGAGCTATTGCATGGTAGGCACAGGCTGCAACAGAAGAGGAGGAGGAGCCTAGTAGGCAGAGAGACGACATATGACCCCATACTGGGCATCTTCTCCTGAAAAGCTTTAGAGCCCACGGATCCACAGTCAGTACTTGGTTAATAAGATGACATTTTATTGCATATTGGCTTTCAAATTTTAAGCTTTTTTTTATAATAATTTCTTACACCCTTTTGGGAACCTATGAAAGAATACGGTAGAAGCCATTATTTTTCTTTTACAGATGAACAAACTTAGGATCTCAAAGGTGCCATAATGTGCTCAAATTGCCATTCATTATGAGTCAAGTAAAATCAAAGCATCATTTTCTATATTCTCTTGTAGAAATGGAAGTAAGTTGAGTGACAAAACCAGTTCAGAACAAGATGAAAGGAGAGACTTCAAAAATTAACAGGACTGTTCGGAGTATTACAACATAAAATATAAAAGATTAATGGGTTGTCATTTGTTATGCCACTTGTCCTTTCATTCAGCTTGAACTATGTTGACCACTATATTCCATATTCAGAGGTATGTACTCATAGTAATCTGTCATATATGTGGGTCTTACTTCAAGGAAGTTATGCATAAGTATCCAGCATAAGTAGACTGAAATGTAAGAGGGTCAGCCTCTGTGTAATAGAGGCCGTGGCCAATTGATTGAGAGGCTCAAAGGACATCCATCCTAAAGGAAGAATCAGAGTAACTGGATAAGAGAAATCTGTAAGAGACACAAGTTCCAAGTTCAAAGAAATCTTCTGTATGCTTGAATAGACTTTGGTTGGTTCTTAATTTCCCTTTCCCTCAAATTTAAAGATGAAATGTCAGGAATGCTTTTCATTTGATCTTGAATGATCTCTGTTGGTAATTCATGTGACTGAAGCCTAGGAACTCTTAGAAATAAGGAATATACATTTGTGTGTGTGTGTGTGTGTAGATAGATAGAGATTTGTTCTTTCATATTTTAGGGTCTAAATTTCAAAAACAGATAATACTTATCTATACTACATTCTGTCTTTAAATTTGAAGAATTCAAAATTAGAGTTACTGAAAAAGCATTTTAAAAAAGGGACTGGCATTGTGGTATAGGATATTAATCAGCTGCATCTGATATCACTGTTATTGCACTTACAGTCTAGTTCATTGCTAATGTGCCTGGGAAGGTTGTGGATTATGGCCCAAGCACTTGAACCCCTACCACCGAGGTGGGAGACTTGGATGGAATTTTAGGCTCCTGGTTTTTGCCTGACCCAGCACTGGCTGTTGAGGTCATTTGGTTGGGTAAACCAGTGGATGGGTGAGATCTGTCTCTCCCTCTCTCTTTGTCTCCCCCCCTCTCTCTGTCTATCCCTCTCTGGCACTCTGCATTTCAAATAAATTTTAAAAAGGTATTAAAAAGGTTTAAGCTGCTCCACCCAAATGCTTTGTTGTTGTTGTTATTGTTGTTGCTGTCATTGTGTCCTGAAGTGTTAACAGGGATGCTGTTTTAGGAGCAACATCTCCTAAAGTCTAGAACAGGAGAGCAGCAGCCCTGGCAGGCATCCTCAGTAGAGGAACTTGGTGATAGCATTCCAGTGAAAGGAAGGAAAAACAAGACACTTGAATGTAGATAGCCAGTGCCTACAAGCACTGATTTTGCGGTATAGCTTGGGGCTGATGTTGTGGTATAGCAGGTAAGGCTGCTGCCTGCAATGTTGTCATTCCATATGGGTGCCTGTTCATGTTCCAGTTACTCCACTTCTGATCCAGCTCTTTGCTGGTGTGTCTTGGAAAATGCTTGGACCCCTGTATGCACATAGGAGACCAAAAAGAAGTTCCTGGCTCCTGGCTTTGATCTGGCCCAGTCCTAGTTGTTGTGGCCATTTGGAGAGTGAACCAGCAGATGGACGATTTCTCTGTATCTCCCTCTCCCTTTTCAACTCTGTATTTCAAGCAAATAAATAAATCTTTTATTTTAAAAAAAGAGGTTAGAGTGTAAATATAATTCTTGTACTATGGAAACACACAGTTTCTGCCATGTAAGACATTCTGCTGGACATAAGATCAAGAACAAGCTGGTAAGAGTGAACACATTTGTGCAATTCCATATCCACCAGTAAGAAAAAGGAAAGGAGAAAAAACAACTTAGTAACCTGAAATGTAATGGTTTTCAAGTCGTGGAAATTTTGGATATTATAGTTAGCACATTTCAGTAACAATTAGAATTTTCTTACAGGATTTTCTCAAAATGTAAAATGTACAGTTAAAACTACAAAGATTCCCAACAACTTTATGTTACATTTGTCTAAGCTTGTGAACATGGAAAGTAGACATAGTTACTTCTGGTAACATTGATTCAAAACAGAAACCAATTAACCAAAAAGGAAATCGAGCACAACAGTTCACAGAAGACAGATTTAGTGACTAACGAGAAAATACTTGTGGAGACTTTTGTTAATTGTGCTACTGCTTGAATGCATCTCCCATAAAGTGTGTGTTTAAACTGCAAGCCCCAATGCCATGGTGTTAAGGATGAGATCTTTGAGAGCTGATCAGACCACAAAGGCTCCGCCCTCAGGAATGGAGTACTGCTGATCATAAAAGGGCTTGAGGCTACAGGTTTGCTCTCTTGCTTCCACTGGGTTGTGATGTAGCAGGAAGGCCCTCATAGCCCCTCAGTCATGGACTTCTCACTCTCCAGGAATGTGAGAGACAAATTTCTTTTCTTTACAAATTACCTAGCCTGTGGTATTCTGTTACAGCAACATGAAACAGACTAAGACATGTTGGAACAACCAGGAAGATACAAATGTCATCCCAGCATAATACTACTGTTATTTCTGTTCTTGAGACTTTTGATGTAATTACCTATAACTTTTATATAAATATAACAGGAATTAGAGAAATGATTTTTAGAAAGCCATTAGTGTAACCATTACCACGGTCAATCTCATTTAATCAGTAAGAAAACAAACAGCACTTTTGTGTGGATAATTCTGTTTTTTGTACTGCAAGTCTTCTCTAGATGTTTAATGGATAATATTTCAGTAAGCTTCAGTAAGATTCTCAAAGATCTTATTGATGGAAACAGGTATACAAACAGGTATGATTTTAATGTTGCTCAATATTAGAAACCATCAAATAAGCAGGTTGCACATATTTTGAAATTTCTCAATTGAAAGTTTCATTTTCTTTAAGTTAAAATTTTATCCTCCCTCTTAGGGAAAATTTCTGATTCTAACAGTATTATTATACAAATTTAAATGTTGAGACATTTTGCCTGGCCACTGCAACCATCTGGAGAGTGATCCAGTGGATGGAAGCTCTTTCTCTCTGTCTCCCCATCTCTGTCTATAGCTCAGCCTTTTGAATAAATGGATAATTTTTTAAAAGAGGAGCATAATAGAAAAGTAACAAAAGATTATGACAGAAAGAAATTAGGATTTGTTTTATTTTTGTAATGGTTTTGTGACAAAGCAAACATTGATGAAATATAAGTCTTACAACAAAGAAATGAGTTTCCTGTCATGCTATTCTCATTTTTGGGACCAATTTCTAAAAAGAAAATTTTTTTAATTTTTAATTTTTGTATTACTCTTCTCTGTATTTCTAAACAATGCATTAAGTACTGCCAAAAATTTATGGAAAACTGGAATTAGAAGATAAGTTTATTTTCGTTCAAAAAATTCAAAAATCATGCACGGTTTTTTCATAATATGCACTTCCCATGAATTAATTGAAGAACTATATATTTATATTGCTATTCTTGGTTTCTAAATTGTTAGCATTACCTATTTGTTTCTCTGTCATGCACTGCTAGTTTCTACCCAATATCCAGTTTCACGTTTTCTGTAAAAGCAGAACTCTAATTTGGCGCACGTTGCTTCTTTGGTAAAAAGTTAAGTATCCCAGGCCCCTTTCAGCTAGGTGTACCCACATGACCAGTTATGTGCCAAACGAAGAATATTTTGTGAGCTTTTGGCAGTTTTCTTAAAAATGCAGCCATTCACCCACATGGGAAATCCAGAGGGAGTTCCATGCTCCTGGCTTCTTCCTGGCCCAGCTCTGGCCACTGGGGGACGTTTGGGGAGTGGACCAACAGTTGGAAGATCTCTTTGTCTCTCTGCCTCTCCTTCTCCCCTCTGTGTCACTCTGCCTCTCAAATAAATAAAGGTAAACCTGTATACAAAATGCAGGCCTGGTAGAGTCCATTCACAGAAACACTGGGCTAGGTAATTCAAAACAATCCTGCTACTGAAAGCAACCAGAAAAGAAGAACAACATGTTTGGGGGGAAAACAAAAACCTGCGACATTTAACAAGACAGTTGAAAAATCATGAGGCCAACCTCCAGGAGAAGAAGGAAACCCTGAGAACTGAACATACCACTTGTGGTTACATTTTCTATCAGGGCATGGTTCTATCAGGGTACAGCATGGCAAGAAACAGACGGCACATTCACAGATATAATTGAAGTGCACATAATGAGAGTATTGACAAAATTGTGAGGATGGTTAAGAAAAAACAGTAAGAAAAAAAGGCATGACAAAAATCCCTAGGGTTATAAACAACAGGAAACCACCAGTTCCACTAAGACTGAAGGAGCAAAAAGGGGAACAGAAAACAATTCCTTAAACTTGGAAAATAGCTCTGTCTTCAGAAAAGTAGAAGAGTGGGCGTATCAGACGGATTTTCATTACACTAATGACATATCAGAGGCATTTTAACTTCATAATAAAAGAGGTTTATTTAGCACACAGTTTTTGGAGGTGAGAGTCCCAACTGCAAGGTGCAGGCCCTGAGAAGGACCCCATGGTGGATGGCAGGGGCAGGTATGAGAGGAGGAGTGACTCAGGGCTGAAGCTCAGGCTTTTATAACTCACTCTCTCAAGAACTCACCCCCGGAGACTGGTGTTCCCCTTCAAGGGTAGAACCTCAAATGACCTGAGGGCCTCCCACTGGGAGGGGCCCCTCATTTCCTGAGACTCTCGCCTGGGGACTACACCTCCAAGACATGATTCTCTGGAGGGACAGACAGCATGCAAACCAGGGTAGTGGAAGGCAAGTGAGGCTGGGGGAATAAATGGAATGCATAGGGCTGGACCTGGGTGGGTTCCAGGAAAGCTGACAGGGAAACGGGGAGAGTTTTGAAACACTTATTAGGCTAAAGGAGTAGATATTGAAATTGAAGGCCTTCCAAAAGAGAAAATCTCGGGTACACCACTAAAACTTAGTTTTGGGATGTGAAGAATGACACCTTAGGAGAAAAGATGAACCAAAAATAGATCAGTTCCCACAGGAAATTGAGCTGCAAATCACCCCAAGTTTTCATTGGGTTAAATGATCCAGGATCTCTAGGAACCTTAGCTGCCTGCCAAAAGCAATCCTTGTCTCTCAAGAAAGATAGCATCATCCTAGCCTTGAAATTATATTGACAGATTAACTATGCATAGTATGCCAACATAAAATACAATATTGAGAATCTGCACAAAAACTAAAGGTTACTAAAAACATATAGTAAAATATATAAATGTATATTTTAAAAATTGATATATAATATATAAATAATATATAATAATATACACCAAATGTATTTAAAAACTGATATTAACTCAATCTAAGAGTTAATGGCATATTGTGCATATGAATAATATGAATAAAATAATATGAATAATATGAATAAAAGAGTGAACTAGAATTTAGATTTGCAATACAGGAAGAAGAAAAGGGAAAGGAGAAAGAAAAGGAGGGAGAGGAGGAGAAAGAAGAAGAAGAAAGGGTAGGAGGGGAAGAAAGAAGGGGAGAGGTGGTGGTGGGAGGAGAGGAGGAGGAACAAATGGGGCAGGAGGGAAGGAATTTAGAGAAAGGATTTTAAAGAGATAAGAATTTTAATTTCCAAAATAGATGAGAGGTTGTTAGTTCACAGATTCAAGAATTAATAAAAACTCCAACTAAGATAAATTTAAAGAACAATAATCTTGAACATATCATAACAAGAGTGAGCAACAGAAATGACAAAGAGTGGGGAGACAGATTATTTTAAAACTACAAAAATAGATTTACAGATGACCTCAGCAGACAACAGAATCCGGAAGAATATAGAGCATCATTTTCAAAGTACTTTGAGTGTAACTACTTAAAAGAACATGGGTTACTCATCAACTAAGCATGAAACAATTTAAACCCAAAGCCCTTTTTACTGTGCATTTCCACTTACAGGAAATTCAGAAATAGGAAAGGTTGATTTTCAATGGTACACGTTGGGGTAGTGGTGAACTTTAGGGAGGATGAGAGGTCCCGTGGATTGGCCAGGGCATAAGAAAGGTTTCTATGACACTAGCTGTATTCTATTCCCTGAATCAACAGTGGCTACTTAGGTGAGTTTCCTCTGCCGTAATGTATTGATCTGTAATCATGATTTGTCATTTTTCTGTGTGAGCATTATATTGTTATAAAATTAAAAAAAATACAAAAGTAGTCTCTTCTTCCCTCCTTCCTCTTGCTTCTTGGAATGCAGATGTCACGAGTGGAGCTCCAGCAGTCACTTTGGACTTGGAATGAAGGCAAGATTTCAAGGACAGAGCAGTAACTTGAGAGGTGTCTAGAATCCTGACTTCCTGTTGGAAATTTCAGAGGAGTTCAGGACAGTGCATCTCTAAAATCCATTTACCAATGAGGAAATAAGCCTATGGTTTATTTTATACACAACCAAAATCTAATCCTGAAAGACACCATTGCTATGGCATTCTTACAACATGATTCCATCTTCCGAATCTTATTAACTCGCCAAGATTTATTAACTTAGTACCACAGTTTATATCATCATAACCAGAGGAATACTGAAAGAAAATATAGATAGTTTACGATAGCACACTTCTGGATGAAGAAACTGTTCATTTCCTCTTTTCAAAGATTTATTTATTTACTTGAGAGGCAGAGTTACAGACAGAGGGAAAGACAGAGAAAGAGGTCGTCCATCCGCTGGCCCACTCCCTAAATGGCTGCAATAGCCAGAGCTGAGCCAATATGAAGCCGGGAGCCAGGAGCTACTTTCAGGTCTCTGACATAGGTGCTTGGCCCAAGCACTTGGGCCATCTTCCACTGATTTTCCAAGTCATTAGCAGAGAGCTAGATCAGAAGAGGAGCGTCTGGGACATGAACTGGTACACACATGAAATGCCGGAGCCACAGGTTGTTTACTCATTTGTTTATCATAAAGTAGGTTTGAAGGGAATACACAGGTATTTTTAAGGCTATGAATTTAAAAAGTCTTTCATATTCAAAAGATTTTAAAAATAAATCGTTAAATATTAAAATATAAAAATAATAGGCAAATATAGAAAATCATATATTGAGCCATGATTAGTCACCTGAAATGTTCCATGGATGTTTTTAAGTGAAAAAAAAATTACAAAAACAATTTAATACTTTATCCCTTTTAGTATTTCTTGTTTGTTCTAGTACTATTGGTTGAACTCTGTAATTAACATACTATTATTCTTAGGTGTTTAAATTTAACTGAAAATTGATCCCTGTTAAATACAAGAGTGGGAATAAGAGAGGGAGGAGATGTACAATTTGGGACATGCTCAATCTGACTTGCCCCAAATGGTGGAGTTAGAAATGTGCCAGGGATTCCAATACAATCCCATCAAGGGGGCATGTACCAATGCCATCTACTAGTCCAAGTGATCAATTTCTGTTCACAGTTGATCACACTGATAGGTCTAAGAGTCAAAGGGATCACACAAACAAGACTAGTGTCTGCTAATACTAGCTGATAGAATTAAAAAGGGAGAGAACGATCCAACATGGGAAGCAGGATACACAGCAGACTCCTAGAATGGCAGATGTCCTAAACAGCACTCTGGCCTCAGAATCAGCCCTTAAGGCATTCGGATCTAGCTGAAGAGCCCATGAGAGTATTTTAGGCATGGAAAGCCAAGACACTCTGGAAAAAACAAACAAACAAACAAAAAACCTAAATGAAAGATCTCTGTGAGTGAGATCCCAGTGGAAAGAACGGGGCCATCAAAGAAGGAGGTACCTTTCTCTGAAGGGAGGGGAGAACTTCCACTTTGACTATGACCTTGTCTAAATATGATCAGAGTTGGTGAACTCAAAAGGCTTCCATAGCCTTGGCAACTCATGACTAGAGCCTAGGGTGATTACTGATGCCATAAACAAGAGTGTCAATTTGTTAAGTCAACAACAGGAGTCACTGAGTACTTACTCCTCATGTGGGATCTGTCCTTAATGTGTTGTCCAATGTGAAGTAATGCTATAACTAGTACTGAAACAGTATTTTACACTTTGTGTTTCTGTGTGGGTGAAAACTGATGAAATCTTTACTTAATATATACTAATTTGATCTTCTGTATGTAAAGACAATTGAAAATGAATCTTGATGTGAATGGAATGGGAGAGGGAGCGAGAGATGGGAAGGGTGCGAGTGGGAGGGAAGTTATGGGGTTGGGGAGCCGTTGTAATCCATAAAGAGTACTTTGGAAATTTATATTTACTAAATAAAAGTTTAAAAAATCACAAAAGTAATTTCTTACATTACAAAATAAAGGAATGTACTCCTAAAATAATAATGATCATAATCCCTAAATTGCTACAGCTATTTTATATCCTTATTTATTTCTTGCATTTTCTACTGTTTTTTACATTGCAATTATTTTAACTCAAAATCGGGAAGTATGTTATCAAGGAAAACTAGTGGAAAATTATAGAGACCTCAAGGCTAGTACAATTACTTTGGGCTCCCTGACAAAACAAGACAGAAGGCTGAAAGACTGCTCCTATACATCTGCTTGTGTTATTGCATGTAATAATTAGAAAATGCCAAGGGAAAACATTTAGCTATCTTGAAACAAAAGCAATCAGAGTCTTAAACACCAGGATACAAATGCCCAATTAACAACAACAGAAAATCAGAACTGAAAAATGGGAAATGCTTCTCCATTGAGGTTCATGTTATGATTAGAACTTACTTTGTGCCTGGACATTAGAAGACATAATGCAGCATCTCAATCTATAAAATCCATTAATTTGCATAAGTACATGAGGTAAACATCAGCTGAAAGATATTAAGAAGAAAAAACACAAATTATGTTTTGGGTTATATGCCCATATTTCTGATTCTAAGGAGGTGTTTGCATATTCTACTGCAAATATCCATAATAATGAACCCACAACATATTTACCAATTTGCTGGTGTGTGCCCAGCATTATGTTCCTCCCTGTGGGAGGTGCAAAGCTGCATATTTCTCTGTCCTACTCAGGATCTGGGAGGGAAAATGAACAGAACTAAACATATGTAAGCTTTTCTGGGAGGTGATGAGACAGAACTGTAAACAACGTTTTGTAGGAGTTAAGAGGAGAGAACAGACTTTGTCTTTATTACTATTCTGAAATAGGAAATGAACTTTTCAAAAGCTGTATTGGCTGATTCCAAATTGGAAGCTGTTAAATAAACTTAGTCTGGAAAGAAAGATGATGCAAATGTCCCAAAAATATTTAGAAATGAGGACAGAAATGAACAAAATGAGATTCAATTTGTAAGAACAGGGAGAAATCACATAGTCCTAAGAGAAGTGAACACTGTAAAGCAGAAGTATTCAGTGAACAAAAACCTAGAAAGCAGCACTGACCCAAATATATAGACTAATGGGCTGCAAGTTGGCAAGTTAGCTGCAAGTTAAGGTTACGGGCCAAAGCTCTGAAGTCAGGGTATTCAGCAAGTGAAGGAGATCCAGGATCCTGCAGGAACAGAGTGTGATTTAGTCTAGGGAAGCTCAAACAGACAAGGACATTCCATTACCACAGGAAAAAAGACAACCAACCAAATGAAATGCATAGCAAAAAGTCTCAAAGGTCTTTATGCAATCAAGAACAGGAAAACAAATTCCATGCTTTGATAAATATATCACTTAAGTGTAAGCATAGCGGAAAGAAAAGTTGAAACAGAATCATGTGAGGAAGACAGGTAACCAACCAATGGAATTATGCCTCCCAGCTAAGAGAGGGACGTAGTCATATGCCAAAGCATAGTTAATTCAGAAACCATAGCTGTAATAATCATCAGTTAAACTGAAATATTATTCAGTCAGTCTAATTAAGGGCAGAACGAACCCAACCTATATCCTGGCTGATTGAACTGGCTTTTAGAAGTCATGCATTTTATAAGATCAAATTATATAAAGTTTGGTTCAAAGTCAAGAAGCCACCCAAAACAAAACACAGGTTAGCCTCTTTTAACCATAGTGCCTAAAACTATCTGTAATATCGTTGGCCAATATGTGGCTAGTCTCTGAGAGTACTTAATACACATTTCTGTGGGCCATTCCACTTGACTATTGCAAGGCCACAGGCATTTAGCACTGGTGACCCCTTACACCAAGACTCCAACCAGTGTGTTCATATGGGATGCTGGCTTTGCAAACAGTGGCTTAATCAGATGCACAACAATATCAGCCCCAAAACAATAAATTCTAAACTTAAACAATTAGCATAGATTGTATATCTTCTAAAGAATTCAAATGTTCTCAAAATCCAGTTGATAACTAAGCTCATTCCATTATCAGCAAAAGAGAGATTTATGAACCAAATTTTAGGTGGTATCCAAACTTGGAGAGGCCATTTGAAATCTGTCCACATAGCAGTACCACCCTCTGAACATCAGCACTGGAACTCTGAACCAGAGATGAATTCCATAACATCAGCCTAATTTCTACCTAAAGCAGAATTTAGCAGCCCTTTAAGATTTGATGCCGCGGCTCACTAGGCTAATCCTCTGCCTAGCGGCACCGGCACACCAGGTTCTAGTCCCGGTTGGGGCGCCGGATTCTGTCCCGGTTGCCCCTCTTCCAGGCCAGCTCTCTGCTGTGGCCAGGGAGTGCAGTGGAGGATGGCCCAGGTGCTTGGGCCCTGCACCCCATGAGAGACCAGGAAAAGCACCTGGCTCCTGGCTCCTGCCATCGGATCAGCGCGGTGCGCCGGACGCAGTGCGCCGGATGCGGCGGCCATAGTGGGGTGAACCAACGGCAAAAGGAAGACCTTTCTCTCTGTCTCTCTCTCTCACTGTCCACTCTGCCTGTCAGAAAAAAAAAAAAAAGTATGGGGGGGAAGCCATTGTAATCCATAAGTCGTACTTTGGAAATTTATATTCATTAAATAAAAGTTAAAAAAAAAAAAAAAAAAAAAAAAAAAAAAGATTTGATGTCCTAAATAGCAACCAATTCAAGGTGGTGCATTAAAGGTTCCCCTTGTTTTACCAGGCTCCTGAAATGTCTTCCACCATTCTTTCTTCTGCTTTTGCCTCTGTTGTGTTCTTTTTCCAACTGGTCAGCTCTGAAACTCTGCTTTGGCTGGCTGCTCTGGTTCACCAGAACATTAGACCTCTAGCCATGGTTTACACACAGTCTGTCCCTGACAACATACAGCTCAGAGGGCTAACAGCACCACCAGTGCAATAGAGTCCTTAACACAACCTTACACTACTTAGCAGATAACTATTGGCCAACATAGATGAGAATGTAATTACCCTGGACAATTTTAACAACTTTATGATGAAATTAAAAGCTTTCTGACAATTTAATTTCTGTTAAGTCAGAAAGTTAGGTTGAATTTTTATAAACAAAGTAAAGATCCATCACAGGTTTCTTAAGCAGACAACACAACTGCAATTCAAATTAGAAGGCATTGTCAGGTAGCAGAATACATGTTGCTACAACAGATGCTAATTTATTTCCAGATGTCTGATCCTTGGGATACTGCTTTGTCGAAACAAAGAGCTCATTCTATGTGCCAATCTTCTAAACACTGAATAATCAGTTGGTTGAAATAGTGGCATGAAAGGTGAGTAGAAGAGTCAGAAAGTGTCCAGAGTGACTTTGTTTTCATCTATTCTTTCCAGAGAATTCTAGAAAGAAACTCAATGAAATAGTGTGGTCTCACAAGGACCCATATGGACATTGCCATCTCCATTGATGCCATAGCTCAGCTTTTCCTAGACTTTCCATTTAAAGATTTCTTTTAAGGTAGCACAAACCTGAGTGTTTTCTCCTTCTCACATTGTACTTCTAGCTTTTCATATCACATATCTTTATACATTTCCATCATTGTTGCTTTGAGGTTTTGTTTTTGGTTAACTAGGAATGTTTCAGCATATTATTTGTTAATAAGTACATTCTTTGACATTACAGCTCTCAAGGTGTTACTGCCTCTGATAATACATGTAAGTCTGTGAGCTCACTCCACAGGACACTTTAATAATTTACTAGATTAAGAAAAGCCAATGTCTTCATTTCAGACCTTTATCTCAGATTGAGATTAACTCTTAGCTAACATCAGGCCAAACTGTCAGTCGCAACTAAGAAGTTTGTATAATGGAGCTGATATCATGGCCAAGACCATACTGTTTCTGTGTCTGACTGTCAAAGATCACCGATAATTACAAAATATGGTTTTTGTGTCTCAAATAAATCAAAGAAGGTGATTTGATGTATTTACTTGCAACACAGTACTAAGAAACTATGCACAAGTGTAACTCAGACAGATTATATTTTCTGATGAACTGACCCAGGTGAGTCTCCGGGGTTATATACTCTATTGTTCGCTAGAGATGTAAGATCACATGGAAAATATTATACACACACACACACACACACACACACCCCTCCAAAGTGAATTCATCAATATCCTCCAGCTAGCCAAATGTCAGAGAGAAGAGCAAAAGTTATCACATGTGAATTCAAGGTGTTTTTTGACACCAAAGCCTACAATCTACAAACGGAAGAGGTTGTGGAGGCATAGAAAGTTTCCTGGGAGATTTGCTCTTCTAATGTCACTTTTAAGATAAACACTGCAGAAATTCTTTTTCACTTCAATCAATTCTTTTTCCTCTGAGGAGGCACAGATCTTTACTAATAGAATCCTTATTTACCAGCTGCTCTCTCCTTTTTGCAGAAGCTACCATGTTAAAGTATAACACCAGGGAGAAAATATTGAGGAAACGTCTGCAATCATTTAATAGTCAGTGTTTTCTTATAACTAGTATGAAATTCACCATCTGTAAATGTTAGAGGAAGATGGAAAAATGAAGTTATCAGACTAAGAGCAAGAACTACTGGAAACTTTGCAATTGTGATCAGAGATGAGGAAATTAAGGAACAATATCAGAGTTAAAAAAACAGGAGTCCGGGCTTCTGTTACCCAGTCCCTGAAATGCTAATCTGTCTGTTCCTCTCTCATCTATTTACAGAGGCATTAAACACTGCACCTGTAAGAATTAGCTAGTGAGAATCATAATGTATATAATCTCCCTGTTGTAATTTAAGGAGAAAATTAAAATAAAAAGAATTGGGGTCGGCGCTGTGGTGCAGCGGGTTAACGCCCTGACCTGCAGTGTCTGCATCCCTTATGGGCACCGGTTAGAAACCTGGCTGCTCCACTTCTGATCCAGCTCTCTTCTATGGCCTGGGAAAGCAGTACAAGATGGCCCAGGCCCTTGGGCCTCTGCACCTACATGGGAGACCCGGAGGAAGCTCCTGGCTCCTGGCTTCAGATCAGCGCAGCTCTGGCCATCGTAGCAAACTGGGGAGTGAACCAGTGGATAGAAGACCTCTCTCTCTCTCTCTCTCTCTCTCTCTCTCTCTCTCTCTGTCTCTTTCTCTCTCTGTATAACTCTTTCAAATAAATAAATCTTTTATATATATATATATATATATGTATATAAAGAATGAATCTGCCTTGATTGTTAAGGCCCTGTTTCTCTAGTTCTTGATTTAATAGAAGCACTAGGCATAGGAAAACCATGCTTGCTGCACCATAAGGTTGAACAAGAGAATTGTCCATATTCAATCATTTTTCACCTATAAAAATTAAAACCTCCTATAGTTCAATGTAGAAGCTGAAGAACAGCTTCAGTGCACATCTTTGGTTTAGGAGTATGTTTTCCTGAATTCTGATATGAAAATCTTTCTTCACCCTGGAAACTCCTGAATGCTTTCCCTATTCCTTCTGGTTCCCCCCAAGTCTTCCTGTCTTTCTATCTGGTAGAGGAGCTTATATGGGGTCATCGAGATAGAGCTTGTAAATGATGTGGGTTTTAGGTACATCTTTCTGTGCTTGCATGTTGAATTCCTTGTGGGCATGTCCTGCAAGGCCCACATGCTTTCGGGATGGTGGAGTGAAGGCATTCTTTGACAAGAACATATCTGTTTATTAACAATCAGGCGCAAGGTTTTATAAGGCAGACAAAAGGGAGCAGCTTGCTCAGGGTAGCAATACTAATTCTATAGGATAAAGCTGATACTGACATCTCAACACTTCTCCAATCAGCTTGAAAGTCACATAGCCCATGTAGCCTTCCAGGTGGTCTTATGGGTCTGGGCCACACCAGGAGCTGTTAACCTAGTTGACAATTACCAGGCACTCAACAGGAAGTGGGGTCAGGGAAAATGTGCCTGTGGCCTCTGCCACCTGCCAGCAGTCAGATCATATGTGGGTCTCAGTGTGCTGAGTGCTCACCCATAGTTTCCCCCAAGGGCATGGTGTGTCATGCCCTCTTGATCTCCTGCATAGGCTAGGCAGGCAGTCTTCTAGCCAGGGACAGGATCACCCACAATTTCTTACTATAAGTGGCCCAGGAATACTGAGACAGCCAAGAAGACTTGTGTCATCTGTGCATTGAATGGAATGCAGCAGTTCACCAGAGACACACTGAGATTGCCAATGCCATACAAATTTGAAGGAGGGAAAGGGTGAACTGATGAGAAAAAAAGCTTGAAATATACACAATGCATATATACTTCATATAGTAATATTAGGTATATTGAAATATTAACATAATATTGTAACATTGTCAACAATGGTAGGACTGGCCAGTTTGACACTGTCCCTACTCCTCTAGAGCTTGCCTTTGGTGCTTGGGTGGGTGGATAGTGACCCGGGAATGTGAGAGTTTGATAATGCAGGTTGCTAGAGACCTGGATTGGTTGGTTGCATTTGAAGTGCTGAACTCACTTAAGTAATTTGAATAATTGGAGATGATAACAGTGTTAATATAAAGTGGATTCACAGGCAAAGATTGTAACCTCTGTACACATGATGTCTATTTAATGGTCTATCATGGGTAACAAAAGCCTGTGTTTTTCATGTATAGTTTTTATTTATTGTTATCATTATTACTATTAGTGTTTTTAGTTTTTTTTTTTTTTAAATTTACTTGAAAGGAAAATTTATAAAAAGAGGACAGGGGACAGAAAGAGGAAGATAAATATTCCGTCCACTGGTTTGCTCCCCAAATGGCCACAATGGCTAGGGTTGGGCCAGGCTGAAGCCAGGAGCCAGGAGATAGGAGCTGGGAGCTTCTCTGGGTGTCTCAAATGAGGATAGGACCCAAGCACTTGGGCCATCTTCTGCTGCTTTCCCAAGTGCATTAGCAGGAAGCTGGATTGAAAGTGGAGCAGCTGGGTCTCGAACCTGCATCCATATGGGATGCTGGCATCACAGGCAGAGGTTTAACCCATTCCGCCTCAGAGCAGGCCCTGATCACCATCACTGTTATAGTTATTCAGACTTGGCAAGGCCCACAAACCAGGAGGCCATTCCCATTGAAAGACAGTTTGTTATACTTAAAGATCCCAAGTTCTCATGTGATCCCTCCACGCCAGGGTAATTGGTGAGGGCAACATGAAGGGGCAAGCCGCACAGGGAAGCAACAAATCAGTCAGAAGGCGGAGAGGGGAGGGAGGGTGACAAAAAGTGGCGAAGAGCCTTCCATGCTGTTTCTACAGGTAAGAATGGGTGAAAAGCAGAGTCAACAAAGGTGGGGCTGGTCAGTTTGACTAGAGGCTGTCCCTACTGCTCTAGAGCTTGCCCCTGGGTGCTTAGGGTGGGTGGATAGTGACCCAGGAGTGTGAGAGTTTGATAATACAGGTTGCTAAAGACCTGGATTGGTTGGTTTGCATTTGAAAAGTGGCCTGTTGGGTGAATTGTTTACCAAGTTTAGGTATTGTCTGTGGGAGCAGCAGTGCCTCCAGGGTCAGCAGTGATCTAAATGTCAGAACATCTGAATACAGAAAACCAAATCTAGGACTAATATTGTATGCTGACTACTGGACTCTGTAGGTGTCAAGTGCCTTGGGTTCCTACCACAGCAGTCAGTAATTATCTATAAAATTTTAAAAGGTCAGTCTCCAGCCTTTAATTCCTCCACTGGTAAAATAAATATTATTTAACTAGGTAAGTCTTTAACATATTTTAGATATACAAAGGTACCTCAAAAGATTCATAAAAATGTAATTAGAATATGGTTATGCTGTTGCAAAAATCTTTTAAATCCTTGAATTGTTTTTTTTTTTTTTTAAGATTTATTTATTTGACAGTTGGAATCATAGAGAGGGAGAGGCAGAGACAGGGAAAGAAGTCTTCTAACCACAGGTTCACCACCCAGATGGCTGCAATGGCTTGCATTGGGCCAGGCCAAAACTAGGAGCCAGGAGCTTTATCAGGGTGTCCCACATGGGTGCAGGGACCTAAGTAATTGGGTCATCTTTATCTGCTTTCCTAGGCACATTAACAGGTAGCTGGATCAGAAGTGGAGCCTATGGGACAAAAACCAGTGCCCAGATGAGTTGCTGGTGCTGCAGGTGGTAGTTTAAACCACAATGCCACAGCACTGGCCCCTGTGAATACCATTAGGTTTGGAATAGCTTGGGACTCTGGCCTTTCGTACCCCTAGAAAGTAGAGATGGAAAAAGGAGATGGAGACCGACTTCAACAGACACAGGTTGCTTTATTGGAAGCAAAGAGGTTGGTGACAGTCTATTCTTGTGAAGAGACTGTGCTGGACACATCTAGAACTAGTTTTTTATCTGGTCAGGAGGGAATTTGCCACTACCTGGGGGACAGGGTAGGAGGCGGCTGGCAGAAAAGTGGGGGGCTCTATGAATTCTCAGGGAACTTTCCTCTTAACTGTTTCATAGCTGTCCTGTGCAGCTTATCTGCTTTTCCATTTGCACTGCAAGGAGTTAAGAAGGATCTGGTATGGCACCAAGGATCTCCACAAAAGGGAAGAAATGAGAAGAGGGGGAGGAAGAGGAGGCAAGGGAGGAGGAGAAAGATGCAACATGTCCTTTAAATACTTAATAAATAACATATTTAATAAACTTTTTGAAGGTTCTTTGCATATTTAGCATTCTTTCAGTTAGGATCACATAACAAAAGGAGATGCCTTATGATGTTTGACAAGATGACAAGACAAGAATTTGGATTGTAAATCCCTGGTACATTTAGTTTGAGGTAAGAAAGTTGGATTTGAGTTTTTATCCATTTTTTTAACCCACCTGGTTTATATCCAATTTTCAAAGCAGTCATGTTGTTGCTGCAACATACAGTTGAACAAATTGCAACTTAAAAAGTGGTAGTCGCTTGTGCTCAGTAGCATTATTTCATTTTTACTGATGTTTTACTGATTTTATGTTTACATAAATAAACATCGTCTGTATTTTATCACCTTTTGATTCAGTTTTTATGTATCCACAAGAACGTGGACAGCTCACTATAAAATTGGTGCATAACTAAACAATAAATTTATGAATAACTTCTGGTAGCCAGCCCAGCAATAAAATGTCTTCAAGCAAAATGCAAATCTGGATTTGATACTGTAAGACAGAATTCAGAAATATCTCTAACCACATGAGGATGTCGTGAAACACATACTTCTGATAGTTCTAATATTTTGGTAATAATCCTAAACTACCCACTTTGTTCCTAAGTAAAAACTGTATTTTAAAATGTTTATTATTGGCCGACTCCGTGCTTCAGTAGGCTAATCCTCCGCCTGTGGTGCCGGCACACCAGTTCTAGTCCCAGTCGGGGCGCCGGATTCTGTCCCGGTCGCCCCTCTTCCAGGCCAGCTCTCTGTTGTGGCCCAGAAGTGCAGTGGAGGATGACCAAGTGCTTGGGCCCTGCACCCGCATGGGAGACCAGGAGAAGCACCTGGCTCCTGGCTTCAGATCAGCGCAGTGCGCTGGCGCAGTGCGCCGGCCGTGGCGGCCATTAGAGGGTGAACCAACGGCAAAGGAAGACCTTTCTCTCTGTCTCTCTCTCTCTCACTGTCCACTCTGCCTGTCAAAAAAAAAAAAAAAAAGATAAAATGTTTATTATGCACCAGAGGAAGAGAGGTAGACAGAGAGAAAGACCCAGAAAGAGAACAAGAGAGACACAGTCCTGCATCCATTAGTTTGCTTCCCAAATGTCTGCAACACCCAGGGCTGGGTGGCCTACATATGTAGCAGAAACCTGACTGCTTGAATGATTATCTGCTGGTTCCCAGGGTGTGTAATAGTAGGAAGCTTGAGGCAAAGCAGAGACATGACTCTATCCCAGGAACTCTGATATAGGATGAGTGTCTCCAGCAATGGCTTATCCCACTGTGCCACAAAGCCTGTACCAAAGAAACCTTCTGATGATTCATTATTCAATATCTTTATATCTTGGTTGTATGCAAGTACATTTTTGAACTGGAAAGATGTATGTGTGTTTGTGTGTATGTGTGTGTTTGTGCAGTTTCAAGGGATAAATCAGATCACAACGGAGTATAGTACAATCATATTTTTGTAAGAACAAATATATTTAAAGATCTGGAAAAATATGTACCCAACTGTTAATAAAAATAATCTTTCAGGGGTGAGATAGTGGTGTTTTTAATTTTCTTCTCTACATATATTTTTATCTTCTGAATTGTTTGCAATGAGAACACATTCCTTTTGTAATGGGGAATATGAAGGTTTTCCTACCTTTCAAAATAAATACTCCTACATCTATAAGGAAGTTTGTGAAGATACTAACATACAAAATTTGTTCAAATGTAAAATGGTAGTTTCTTGTAGATATAGACCACTGTAACACAGGATGTTTCTACTTGCTTTACTTGGAACCTACAGTCAACCTATAGGAAACTGTAGCCAATTATTAAACTCCATGGCATATGGATAATATTTAATGCAATGAAACCAGCTATTCTGATGGGGACTGTAAGAAAAAATTACTTTCGGTTATAGCTCAGCAAAGTAACTCTATGTTCTGAGGTTATAAGAGGTGTACTATGAGAGAATTTCATTATTAAAAATATTTTTAAAGATTTGTTTATTTATTTGAAAGGCAAAGTAACAGAGAGGCAAAGGCAGAGAAAGAGTAAGAGGTCTTCCATCTGCCGGTTCATTCCCCAGATGGCTGCAATGGCTGGAGTTGGGCTGATCCAAAGCCAGGAGCCAGGAACTTCTTCCAGGTCTCTCATGCAGGTGCAGGGGCCCAAGGACTTGGGCCATCTTCCACCACTTTCCCAGGCCATTGCAGAAAGCTGGATAGGAAGTGGAGCAGCCAGGTCTCAAACCGGAGCCCATGTGGGATGCCGGCACTGCAAACAGCAGCTTTGCTTGCTATGCCACAGTGCCAGTCTGTATATAAAAAGAATTGAAAATGAATCTTGAAGTGAATGGAAGAGGAGAGGGAGCGGGAGAGGGGAGGGTTGCGGGTGGGAGGGAAGTTATGGGGGGGGGGGAAGCCATTGTAATCCATAAGCTGTATTTTGGAAATTTATATTCATTAAATAAAAGTTAAGAAAAAAAAAGAAAAGAATTTAAAAAACTTATCAGCTTCTGCTGAGGTTTTGGTTCAAACATTTCATAGTCTTCGGTTGCTTGAGGTTCATCTTGACTGAATGTGGTGGTTGTAGCTAAATATTCCCTTTGTTTGGATAGAGTACTATAGTAATGAGGTCATAGTCCAACAATGCTCTTTTAACTAGATAGTTTTACATGGAGAACAGCTGCTTTGCAGCCATAGAATGTGCTCCTTCTCCAACAGCGGAGCCTGGAAGCAAATTTCCATGAAAATAGCACAAATCTATTACCACTGATACCAAGCTTTGATAATAATCAATAGCAGCTTCAAATCCAAATAATGAGAATTGCAAGATGGGTCTTGGGTATAGACAAATCATTCTGTTTCTCTTATTAGCAGGCCATCTGAAAGCTTGTGCTCAAACTCATGTGGCCCATGAGCTTGCATTATTTAATTTAAAGGGGGAAAGCAAAATAACTGAAGTGAATTTTTGACATCGTATGAAAAATTTAAAAAACTGGAGAATAGAAAAGCAGAATAGGTTCTCAATAACTAATTGAAGTGGCAATCAATCCCTCTCACTTTAATGTCTATATGCTCATTCTTACTCATTAGTTTTGGAAGATATGCATATGTCAGACTTTGAGGTTCTGACTTATTTCTATGAATTGTTATGAGAGGAAAGATGCAAGAAACCAATTTACATTGGAAACTTTACAGAGAGCTGCCTTAATGAGTATTAGCATTATTTTTTAATAGAAGCATCTTTCAAATTTATCTCCTTGTCTACAACATTGCAAACTCTCTCATTCTATATCAATTCCCATAATTCTCCATTAAGTTAGTGTTATCCTCTCTGTTCCCAAAACAAGGCTTCTAAATAGTCAAAAAAGAATGCAACTTGGTAAGTGGAGCCAAGGCTACCATGCAGGAGTTATGAATCACAAGTTATTGTGTTGAGTATTATCTAGCACATATTTTTATATGTTCTAAGGTTCAAGGTCATATATCTCCTCTTGGATATGTTAGCTTTGGCATAGTTTTACTGACAGCAATGAGATGTAATTGACTGGCATGCTGATAAGGAAACTCAAGGTCTAACCCCATGAATTTAATTTAAAACACATGGTGTCATCCCTAAATAACATTATTGCCTGCAAAGTAGAAAAGCATTGTTTTAATAAAAATTATTTGGATGATACTATCACTATCCAGACTAAATATGACATCTCAAAAATATAATAAACATAAAAGAAACCCAAAATAATTCAGTTTCTTTTAAGTATTAAAGATCCATGTTGGTAATTTGTTAACTTTACTTTTGATTTTTTATTGTGAAAAAGTTCAAACCAAAAGCAGTGATGAATCACCATGTTCCCATCACTTTGATTCAATAATCATTGACCCAAGGCTGATTTTGCTTTCCATTCACCCTTGCCTGGCACGGAAAGCCAAGCCCAGGTGTCATGTGGTTTCATCCATTGACATTTCATATGTATGCCTGCAAGATTTTCTTTATATAATTCAGCATTGTTACATTTAAGAGTTTAAACTATAATGTGCAGATATTAAAGTAACATTTTAAAAATTAAGAAACAATTCTTTAATATCATCAGTTATCTTGGTATTTTCATATAGTTGCTTACCAATATAAAATATATATTTTTCAAATTTCTTTGAATCGGAATTCAACAAGATCCACTTCCTAATTGGTTGTTTTATCTGCTACATCTCTGTTAATTTATCATTTGCCCTATTTCCCATTTCCCCCCTTTGACTTAATTATTGAAACGGTAGGTTGTTTTATTTTAGTCTGAACTTTGTCATTGTATCATCTGGCGTCATTTAACATGTTCCAAGTTCAGATTAATGAGTAATCCATACTTATTAAATTGGTAGCTGGATCTAAAAGCTTGAGCAGAATAAGGGTTCATTTTTTTCCAGAATATTCCACAGGTGTGGTTATATGTGTGTGGTTTCTTTTTTATCAAGGAGCACATAATGTCCAGTATTACCTCTTTTGTGTTTTACAGTCACTGATGATATTGCTACCTCCAGTGATCCATTAAAAGTTGCATAACAATGATTCTTTACTTTCAGTTCTTTTTTAAAAAGATTTATCATTTTATTTGAAAAGCAGAGTTACAGAGAGAAGAAGAGGGAGAGATAGGAAGAGAGACAGAGAGAGGGACAGAGACGGAGAGAAAAAGGAGAGAGAGAACCTTCCATATCTTCCATCTGCTGGCTCACTCCCTAATTGGTCTCAGTGGCTGGAGCTGGGCCAGAACAAAGCCAAAAACCAAGAGCTTCATCCAGGTCTCCCACGTGGGTGCAGGGACCCAAGTACTGGAACCATCTTCTGCTGCTTTTCTAGGTGATTTAGCAAGGAGCTGGATAGGAAGTGAAATAGCTGAGACTCAAATTGTGCCCATATGGGATCCTGGCATTGTAAGTTGTGACTTAACGCGCTGCTCCACAATTCCAGGTCCCTACCATTTATGTTTAATTTATCAAGAGGAATTCCTTTGTAGAAAGAAACATATCCTCCATCAATGTTTGGTTAACTAGAGGTATGAATTTAATAGGAAAGTCAACTTGTTTGTTTTTTAAAATTTAATGTCTAGTTTTCAACTGTAAAAAATTAACTCTTTTGGTTCCTTTTGTAGTTTTAAACTATTTTATTTTAATAACTATTGGTATTATAAATTGGAATGTTTTGAAGTGCATGTACCATATGAAGTCATTGGTTTGTACACTTGCGTTATTTAGTTCTTCTAAGTAATTGTGCTCCAAATTAATAAAACACAACCAAAGAGAAAATATGGACATGGAGAGTTATCATAGTTAGTAAAAAATTTTGATTAAAATTGAGGGGTTATACCTGAAAAAAAAAAGGAATATCATTTTCCTAAGGGCTTTAAAAAGCAAGGAATTTCTTCTCTTTATCTGTAATAGGATGCATGGACTTCTTTTAAAAGCTGTTCATCTTGAAAATCAAATATGAAGAGAGACAAGGCCAAAATTATAAGAGGCAGGATAGATTCCACGGTTCCCCTTCCTCAGGTGTTCCTGGTATCCTGGAAGGACAAACTGCTCAGCGTCCTCTGCCTGGCATACAGCTAGGGTCTTGGCTGCACATGGTTTCAATGAGTCATGGAGGAGAATGCTTTTCCATCTATAAGAAGAGATGAAGCTAAAATAGAACCGGCCATGCTGCTGGCTTGAGGATTTCTTCATTGCCTTGCCACTGCTGAAGGGATGCATGCCTATTTTGTAACTTGTAATCCAAAGCCACATTAATCCAGCTCTTTCTAACTCTCCAATTAGCATACCTCAGATTCTTTTCACCACCTCCCCATAAGAGTGGCTGTAAGCTGGAAGAAAACCAAGCAAACCTCTTACTCCTCTCTGATCATATTTAATGCTCCTTTTCATGTCTTGCTTATGCTACTCCACTTCACTTGTCAAACTCCTTCTCATCAATGATTCATTCATCTCTTGATCCACAATTAGTATCTTCCTATGTGGTAGAGAGAATAATGGTCCCCAAAGATGTCCTTGTCTTAATCACTGGAACAAGTTAACATGTTACTTTACATGGCAAAGAAGAACAAGGTTGTAGATGGGATTAATGTTGCTAACTGTCAGGAGATTTTTCTGAAATATCCACATGGGCTTAATGTATTCACAAAAACCTTTGAAAATGGAAGAGGGAAGCAGAAGAGTAATTCAGGGTAATATGAAGTGAGAAGGACTTGATTTGCTATTGCTCCCTTTGAAGATGAAGAAAGAAGACCATGCGGTAATAAATGCAGACAACTTTTAGAAGGTAGAAAAGGCAAAGAATTAGATTCACCCCTAGAGGGGCTGGTGCTGTGGTGTAGCGGGTTAACGCCCTGGCCTGAAGCACCAGCATCCCATATGGGCACTGGTTTTAGTCCCGGCTGCTCCATTTCTGATCCAGCTGTCTGCTATGGCCTGGGAAAGCAGTAGAAGATGGCCCAAGTCCTTGGGCCCGTGCACATATGTGGGAGACCTGGAAGAAGCTCCTGGCTTCAGAACTGCACAGCTCTGGCTGTTGCAGCCATTTGGGGAGTAACCCATCAGATGGAAGACCTTTCTCTCTTTCTTCCTCTCTCTCTCTCTCTCTCTCTTTCTCTCTCTCTCTGCCTATCCTCTCTCTGTGTAATTCTGACTTTCAAATAAATAAATAAATCTTAAAAAATAGATTCACCCCTAGAAACTCCAGAAAAGAACAAAAACCTTGATGTTAGCCCCATGTGACCTATGTTGGACTTCAACAGAACCATGAAAAATATATTTGCATTGATTTAAGCCGCTAAGTGCATAGTAATTTGTTACAGCCACCATAGAAAATCAATACACTGTCCTTTTTGCTCAGTTAGTGTTTTGTGCCACCACTGTATTTATGAAGTTTCCAGCAGTAAATGCAGTGATTCATAGTAAGTTTAAACCTGGATTCAAATCTCTGCTCTCTCTGCCCAACTATTTCTTTTTGTTGTTGTTGTTAAAGATTTATTTATTTATTTGAAAGGCAGAATTACTGAGAGGTAGAGGCAGAGAGAGACAGAGGAGAGAGGGAGATCTTCCATCCCACCCAAGGATTGTGAAAATTCCTCAAAAGAGAAGAGCTACTTGCAATGGAAGGTTGTAAACCGATGACCTGATTGATACTGTTTAGAAGTTCCTCTAATTGCCAAAGACCATGCCATGTAGAAGTAGCTGAGTAGAATGGCCTGGGAAAGCAGTAGGGATGGCCTAAGTCCTTGGGCCCCTGCATCCGCATGGGAGACCGGGAAGAAACTCCTGGCCTCTGGCTTTGGATCAGCCTAGCTCTGGTCATTGCTGCCCTCTGGGTGTGAGCCAGCGGATGGAAGACCTCTCTCGCTCTCTCTGCCTTGGTGTCTCTGTAACTCTGCCTTTCAAATAAATAAATAAATCTTTAAATATACATATTTGACAGTTGACTGAATTTCAATAAATTTGTCACTTCAGGGTATGATGAAAGCAGTATCAGTGTACTCATAATGTAAATATGAATTTACTGAACTACTGTGTTAAAGGATCTCACAGAACTGCCACCCAAAAGACTTCATGATATTCTCATTTCAATCCCCATTCTCTAGATTATTATTGTTATCATTATAACTATTATTTTGATCTCTTGCTTTCCTGACAAAAAGACATCTTCCTGTTAGGTGGCATCTGTACCTTTGTAGGTTCCCCACGAGTTTAGGGTCTGCTATTCATGTTCACAGGTTAAAAAAAATGAATTTAATGTGAGCAACACTAGGAGACAACTCATTAATTTACTAGAAGAACTATACTAGAAAAATGATTGTTTTTTCACATTGGATCTCAGTTTATCCACCAGGAAAATTTACTTGAAAAAACATTTTGAGCTAAAACAACCTGGAAAACAGTCAAGTATTATGTACACAATTTAAAAACACAGAGAATGTATAGAAGGTTTTCTTACAGGGAAGTATTGTCTTATTTGAATGCATCTAAAATCAGTATTCACAGTGATCAGGAGGAAATGATTGACAAATCATATAGATAATTACCTCGTATTCAAATCAAAGAAAATTCAGCAGCTCTTATAAATGTATAGCAATATCAATTCTAGCATTGTACACCTTGTTTCAATACCTTATTGCCTTTTTTTCAATCAACAAATACATGGTAGGCACTTCCTAGAAAGCTCTACCACAGCTGGATCCCTGCAGAGCTATTGACATATGTCCTTATGAGACCATTAGTATTTGAAAAGAAGTCCATAGAACATACCAGCAATTCACTGATGGTTTCTGTAGATCTACCCTTAAACTGAACCTAACATCCAAGAGGCCGCACTTTTGTCCCTGGGAACTCTTAAATCCCCAAAGAAACATGTTCTCACTGGCTGGGCCCTCCACCACTATGAAGTTTGTTTATAATGAAAAAGCACATGAAGAATGTGTCAGTATCCTCTTCAAAAGAAAATGGGGGCTGGTGTCATGGCGCAGTAGGTTAATCCTCTGCCTGCAGCACTAGCAAATCATATGGGCACCGGTTCTAGTCCTGGCTGCCTCTCTTCCAATCCAGCTCTCTGCTATGGCCTGGGAAAGCAGTAGATGATGGCCCAAGGGCTTGGGCCCCTGTACCCACTTGGGAGACCAGGAGGAAACACCTGGCTCTTGGCTTCGGATCAGCCCAGCTCTGGCCATTGTGGCCATCTGGGGAGTGAACCAACGGGAGGAAGACCCTTCTCTGTCTCTCCCTCTCACTGTAACTCTGCCTCTCAAATAAATAAATCTTAAAAAAAAGAAAGAAAAGAAAATGGGAGAAACTGTTGCTCATACTATTTATTATCCCTACATAATTCCAAAGTCTTCAAGTTTTATTAACAATTAGCCAAGAATTCATCAACATCAAGAGGGCCCCCAATATTAGATACAGCCCCTTTTCTGCACCTGGGTTCATTTGCATTCAGAGTTGTACCATCTACCCAGGTACCAATCAAATCACTCACTTTGTAATTGCTTAAGATTCCATTGCTCGTTAGTATCTTGGATATGTAACTAAATCCCTATGCTTCACCCTAGTTATAGAACATAAATCTACACATTTCAGATTATTTATAATAATCAAACAAGACAAACCAGATATGTCCTTCTAAAAGCACTCCTATGAGACCCTAATTTAACTGTATAGCCTGTATGTTACAGTAGTAAATAATATTAAGGCCAATATTATCTCAGGCATCCCTGATGTAGAAGGAAGCTAATAAAACATGAGTCAAAGAATTTGGCAAAAGAAAAAAACTCTCTTTCTGAAAAAGCTGTTGCACCTACTTTTGACTGACAATGAAAATTCACATATACAGCTCAATATGTTTCTCTGTGTGTGTGTTGACTAAAATGAGTTCTGTGGGGAGCAACTGGGAGCAACTCGGACTAGACTAAGTTACTGGAATTAAGACTTATTCTATGCATCTGCTCTCCCACAATATGGTGCTGGGAGAGGAGAAAACAGCTTCTACGCAGCTGCCTCTTGCCAACTTGAGTGATGACCTCCAGGAGCTGATCCTGCTCCTGATTGGAGGAGAGCAGCGTACTTGGCGTGTGGGCAGCCGAGTTGGGATTGGCGGAAGAGGACTATAAAGGAGGAGAGAGACAACATGCACCAGGAACATCTAAGGGGAACATCTGAAGGAACACCTGTGCAGCCCCCGAGAGAGCCGGCCGGCGGTGTGCCGCTCCCCCGCGGAAGTGGGGAATGTGGCAGGGGGAACCGCCCTTCCACGGAGGTGGAAGGGATGGTAGCCAACCCGGGAAGGACCAGCAGCCAACCCGGGAAGGACCAGCAGCCAACCCGGGAAGAACCAGCAGCAAACCCGGGAAGGGCCGAGCAGACGAAAGAACAGCGCAGAGTCCTGTGTCGTTCCTCCACGAAGACGGGGAGCGACATAATGGTGCCGTGACTCGGATATGAAGCCTAGGCAGGGCTTAGTGTCGTTCCTCCACGAAGAGGGGGAGCGACAGAGTTCATAATTTTTAAACTATTTATATGCAAGGTTGTATTTATATCCATATAGTTTTTCCTTTTAAGATAGACATTTTATTTTAAGCAATGTCCAACCACCTTTGAAATAAAATATTATAAATAGCTAAAACGCATTTATCTAAAGTCACAATTTGCTTCCATTTTTCCTTCATGAAACCTCTTTCATCTATGGACATCATATGGACATATCTATGGACAGCAAAAAATATTCTAGCAATAATAATATTACTTCGTTACCTTTGTTTCTTCACCCTTTTATCACAAATTACTATTAGCAGTTATGATCTACATCATACTTAAAGGTCAGAGAACTCACTTCTTATCACAGTAGATTGCACTTCCCTACCACATTTCTCTAGGCTCAAGCTGTTCCAGTCCATAGGGTTAGCCCCACCCTACAAACCCAGTGACCTTAACCAGGTGTTGCCTATTCAGTCTTTCGGGAGCTCCTGAATATTCGAGGGCTTGAGGGAAGAGAAGTGCTAGTCCATAAAGCTTGGGTAACTGCTCATGGGTTGAAAATATGCCCATCATGTTGAGAGGAGGAGTGAAGAGGGAAGGCCATTAGCAGCTGCCCCAGAAACAGAAGGAATAGTGGGACTAGATCATGTGTTTTATGATTAAGCAAGAGATCATACTATCAGGAATTTTTAAAAAACAAAAATTCATTCTAAGCATACAACTAATTTTCTTTCTTATTTAGATAGGCCAAAAACACCATAATACTAAAATATTGAGATTAAAGGGACTTTATAAATCATTTATCTAACTCCCCATTTTTTTTTGTTTGTTTATTTGACAGTGAGAGAGAGAGAGACATAGACAGAGAGAAAGGTCTTCCTTCCGTTGGTTCACTCCCCAAATGACCTCTATGGCCGGCACTGCGCTGATCCAAAGCCAGGAGCCAGATGCTGCCTCCTGGTTTCCCATGCAAGTGCAGGCGCCCAAGCACTTGGGCCATCCTCCACTGCCCTCCCGGGCCACAGCAGAGAGCTGGACTGAAGAGGAGCAGCCGGGACTAGAACCCGGTGCCCATATGGGATGCTGGAGCTGCAGACTGCTAACTCCTATTTTCAAGAACATTTAATCTCATATTGGAAAGAGAACTGGCTATAGTAGCAGTGTGAATCTCTTCCATTCCTCTCCAAATGTACTTTTTTTTTTCTAAATTTACTTATATTCTCTCTCTGCCTTACGAAACTTGTTGGGGGTGGGGGAGGTTCAAATTTATCCATTTTTTCCTTAATAGCTTCAAGACTTTTACTTACAATGATGATTTTTTTTTGCTTTCTTTTGTTTTTGTATTTCCAATTTATAGAGGAATTCACTTGTTTCCAGTATACATACACTTTCTTTTTAATTTTCATATCTTCAAATATTCAGATCTCTGATCAATCAAGAAAGTTATTCTTTTGTATAGTTTGAAATAATAATCCAAATTTGTTTTTCTTCAATACAGCTAAAATTAACTATATATTTATAATTTTTTTACTTTTATTCAATAAGTAAAATTTCTAAAGTACAGCTTATGGATTACAATGGCTTCCCCCCCATAACTTCCCGCCCACCCGCAACCCTCCCATCTCCTGCTCCCTCTCCCATTCCATTCACATCAAGATTCATTTTCAATTCTCTTTATATACAGAAGATCGATTTAGTATATATTAAGTAAAGATTTCAACAGTTTGCACCAACACAGAAACACAAAGTGTAAAATACTGTTTGAGTACTAGTTATAGCATTAATTCATATTGGACAACACATTAAGGACAGAGATCTTACATGGGGAGTAAGTGCACAGTGACTCCTGTTGTTGACTTAACAAACTGACACTCTTGTTTATGGCTTCACTAATCTCCTGAGGTTCTTGTCATGAGCTGCCAAGGCTATGGATGCCTTTTGAGTTCTCCAATTCCAATCTTATTTAGACAAGGTCATAGTCAAAGTGGAAGTTCTCTCCTCCCTTCAGAGAAAGGTACCTCCTCCTTCGATGGCTGGTTCTTTCCACTGGGATCTCACTCACAGAGATCTTTCATTTAGGGTTTTGTTTGTTTGTTTGTTTTTTCCAGAGTGTCTTGGCTTTCCATGCCTAAAATACTCTCATGGGCTCTTCAGCTAGATCCGAATGCCTTAAGGGCTGATTCTGAGGCCAGAGTGCTGTTTAGGACATCTGCCATTCTAGGAGTCTGCTGTGTATCCTGCTTCCCATGTTGGATCGTTCTCTCCCTTTTAAATTCTATCAGTTAGTATTAGCAGACACTATTCTTTATTTTCAGCTTTGGATTAGTTTTAGATGGCCTATTAAATAGATGCAACAATATTCACCAGATATCCTTTTTGTAGAATGGTTTTTGATTGGAAGAAGGCTGTCTTCTGACAAATTCCTCATGAAGAACCTGTGAACATCATATTCCCTGAGTTCTTACATGGTTAAAATGAGTCTGAAAATTGAAAGACAACATATAAAACCTTGGTTCACATGCTCCTCTCTGAATGTCTCAAAAGGTTACTTTACTTTTGTCTAATATTGCTTGTTGGGATGGTATTTTCTAGTTGGAATTTTTGTATTCCTGATTTGTAGTTGTTCTTCCTATCTGTAATCACTTTTTAAATTATATTTGATTTGCGTTTCAGTATTTTGTGGCCATCTCTCTTGCCTTCATGACTGGCTCTCATGGCAAGGCAATTATTATTATCCTATAGAAGTTCTTCTTTTTCTTTTCTTAAAAAAAAGACTAACAAGAAAATCTGCCCTTATCCTCTCATCTAGGGCAGGATGAGAGATGTTTCAATGTCAAAGTAAAAAGTGGCACAATTTCCTCTCACTTCTGCATGGTAGCACTTGGCTTCTCTCACAACTTGATTTTCTCTCCCTGGGCCTCAGATGTCTCTTTGCTATCAAACAAACCCTCTGGCTGATTGTCCATTACCTATTTTCAATTATCCTTTCTAATGCTGTTTCCAGTATCAGAAATGATGAGAAACTGAGCATCTTTACCTTGGAGAATACGTTGGCCCTATCTTGCTAGCCGAGCCCTGCAGATCCAAAATCAATAACCTTAGTTTCTTCTCACATTCCCTAAGATTTAAAGAAAAATTAGAATTCTGTAAATAAATGTGGTACCAGATGTACTCCAGCAAATGATAGCTCTTGGAATAGCATCTGAAATGACAATGTGTACTCACTTAGAATTCAGAAATGAAAATGTCCCAGCGCCTTGCTTCATTACTGAAGGGAATCAGCCTTATACCACAGCAATTGCCTGTTCCCACCAGCTGACAATGAAATGAATACTCTGTAGGAGCCGAGATGATTGTGGCATTAAACTTAGCAGTCTCTCCATGATCCTGCACGACTACCACTGAATCTAAACTAAATCAGTTCTGAGAAGAGTCTGTGTAGAACTTGTTCATCATTTAAAATCTGGAGGGGAAAAATGAGTGAAATCAAATGAGTTAGGAAAGACATTATCAGCAAAGAAGCTTAGGAATCTGTTTAAGATCAGGCTTAGAAAAGGACAGGAAGAGCTAAATAGCCCAAGGAGAGATTGTTTTATTATTGCCATCAGTTGCAACCATGAGGATGATAATAGTGATCTGGTTTTCAGTGAACACAAGACAATACACCAAGGCAGCAATGTCTATAGAAAGCAAAGACTAATACAGATTCCCTGGTGGGTAAGTGTAACATCTAAGTTATTGATTCTATAACCAGAGCTGGAACACTGAGGAAATAAAGAATCAGTGCCTGAAAAGAGGCAAGAATCTGCATATATCATGATATTAGATGGAGACCCTCAATCTTAGCCTTCTTATCTAATCTCTGACTTAGAAGAGTGAGGAATGAAAAAAAGTAATCCTAGGGTTGAAGAAGTGGAGATAGCCAGGTGAGGGGTAGAAGAATGTTTATACATAAGGGTAAGTCTTTCTGAATGTGATATCTTACTGAAGATTCAAAACAATGCAGTCAGTTTGATACTATGGTTTCCATTCCATGTATGAAAGAATTGGGGTTCTGGGAAATTAAGAAAATGGCCCAGCCTCCAGGCTGTCAGTAAGGACGGTGGACAGCTAGAAACCCAGTGAGGAAGAATCACAATGTTCCAGATTGAGGGCCTTATACAGGAGCAAGACAAAGAGAAGAAACAGTCTCCTGCATATGGGACTTCTTTATCTATTTCTTTATCTACCCTGCCACAAGTCATGCCTCCATCTTGAAGAAACCCGACAGTGTGTTGAGAGTAAGCATTCCATGTGAACATGTGGTATGAAGAACCTCCCTACACTTTCTACTCCCATCGACAAGTAGATATCCCCAGAAAGACAAAAGGGACTCTTTCGGTTGAGTAGACATAAAAATTTGACTTACAATCAGATTTTTCTCTGGTAATTGCCCTTCATAGCTCAAATATAATAGTATCAAAAAGTTCTTGGGGTTAAAGTGTGTCTTTATGTCTTTGAAATTCAGGACCCATGAATGTTGATGTAGTTGCAAATCCTGCCAAACTCCGTTTCCTAACAAGGATTAATTGTATTGAAAGTATGTGATTATAAAACTTTAATGAAATATAAGAAAGGAAGGAGGAGGAGGAGAAAGGGTGGAATTAAGGGATGGAGGAAGAGTAGGGTGGGGGGTATCAATTTGCTCTTTTTTTTAGATTTATTTATTTATTTATTTGAAAGGCATAGTTACAGAGAGGCAGGTAGAGTCAGAGAGAGAGAGAGAGGTCTTCCACCTGCTGGTTCACTCCACAAAATTCACAATGGCCGCAGTTGTGCCATTCTGAAGCCAGGAGCCAGGAACTTCTCCCGGGTCTCCCATGCAGTTACAGGGCCCAAGGACTTGGGCCATCTTCTACTGCTTTCCCAGGCAATAGTATTACCAGAGAAGCAAAGGGTTCTTGTCTTCGTGCAAGAAAGAATTCAGGCGTGAGACAGAGAGCAGGGGAAAGCAACATAGCAAGGTTTATTACAGTAGGGACATCTGTAAGAACGGATGGGCACCTCTCCAGAAAGGACCTGGGAGAGAGAGCGCAGTTTACATTTAGGTTGGGGCTTTTAAGGGGATGGGTCTTGCCTTCCCTCCCCGTCTCCTTCTCCTCCTGAACAAAGCCTGTCTGGCTTTGCCCACCTAAGAGGAAGGATGGTTATCAGGTAGAAGGGGCAGGACCCCCTGGAAGATCATCAGGATCTGGGCAGATACTGGGCTGCACCTGGAAGTTTATTGGGATGACTTTGAGATGCAGATGCTGGACCACTGTAGATGTCAATTCCTTAGGCCTTTGTCCCACACACATAAGCTCATTTTTTGACTTCCTACTTAACAATAGCAGAGAGCTGGATCAGAAGGGGAGCAGCCTGGACATGAACTGGTGCCCATATGGGATGCTGGCACTGCAGGTGGCAACTTTACCTGCTATGCCAAAGCACCGGCCCCATAATATGCTATTAAAACTATATATATGAAATACATGAAGAGTTCCTTAAAATTAGTTATGTACTGTGAAGGCACACAACCACAATGACATCTAGGCACAGAATCACTGGTCTACATTTAAAAAAATACAAATTCAGGGAGAAAAAGAAGAAAATTTTTTAATTATGTTGTCTACCATGCTTTTTTGTATGTTTGATTCATCAATTATTGATTTCTCTATTTCTTTTATTGATCTATCAATTATTCCTTGATATATTTTAAAATGTTCTTATTTGAAACAAGTAAATATGATGGAGTAATACTTTTAAAATAATATTGTGACCTTGTTTATCTTTAATAATGCTATTTTTGCCTTCATTTTTAAGTAGTCAGCCCTCTGTATTCATGGGTTCCATATCTATAAATTCAATCAATTTAAAGTGAAAATGTTGTTAGACCTACATGGGTTGTATGTGTAGACTTTTTTTCTTGTCATTATTGCCCAAACAATATGGTATAAAAGCTATTTACATGGTATTAGCTATTGTAAGTGATCTGGAGAGTTTTTAAAATATATGGGGATTGTATAAGTCACAAGCAAATACTTATATGTCTCCTGGGTTCTGAAACCAGCTCCCTGAAGATACTGAGTGATGAACGCATACCAACTTTTATTTGGCTAGGAACATCGTTTTTCCATCCTTTGATTTTCAAGTTTCTTTATATGACTTTAATATAAGCACACCTGATTATGTTCAGCTAAATCTTTTACTCTGATTTTCAGCATTTCTGTATCTTTGTGTTACAAATGTGTCTATTATTAATGAGATATAGCTTACTGGTATACATGTGTATTTTTAAATTTTTTAAAATTAATTTCTTTGACAAATGGACAGAGAATGAGAGAGAGAGAGAGAAGGAGAGAAAGAGCAGGCTTCTACTAGTTCACTCTCCAAATGCCTGCAATGGGCTAGGTTGTGCCAGGATCAATCTAGCTTTCCCACATGCATACTGGTAACTCAGTCATTTGAGCCATCATGGTTGCCTTCCATGTCTGCACTGGCAGGAAGATGGAGTCAGGAACTGGAGCTAGATACTGACCCCTAGAATGCTGATATGAGATGTAACCATCTTAACAACTAGGCTAAACATTTGCCAACTCCATGTGTGTTTTTAAATTGAATTGAGGCTGGGGAAGAGGCATGGTGGGAGTGGGGGTTATTGTGCCACAGCTGGTTAAGCTGCCACTTGGGATGTCCACATTCAATATTGCAGTCCCTCTGCTTCCAGTCTATCTCGCTTCTACTGTGCAGATGATGGTCCATTAGTTCAGTTCCTGCCACCCATGTGGGAGACTGGAATGGAGAACCAGTGGATTGAAGAGCTCTGGGTCTTTCTCTCTGTGTCACTCTGCTTTTCAAATAAATGAATACCTTTTTAAAGAACGATCCAACATGGGAAGTGAGATACACAGCAGACCCATAGAATGGCAGATGTCCTAAACAGCACTCTGGCCTCAGAATCAGCCCTTAAGGCATGCGGATCTGGCTGAAATGCCCATGAGAGTATTTCAGGCATGGAAAGCCAAGACACTCTGGGAAAAAAAAAAAGAAGCCTTAAATGAAAGATCTCTGCGAGTGAGATCCCAGTGAAAAGAACGGGTCATCAAAGAAGGAGGTACCTTTCTCTGAAGGGAGGAGAGAGCTTCCACTTTGACCATGGCCTTGTCTAAAAATGATCAGAGTCGGTGAACTCAGGGGGCTTTCATAGCCTTGGCAGCTCATGACAAGAGCCTAGGGTGATTACTGATGCCATAAACAAGAGTGTCAATTTGTTAAGTCAACAACAGGAGTCACTGTGCACTTGCTCCTCATGTAGGATCTTTGTCCTTAGGGTGCTGTACATTGAGATTTAATGCTATAACTAGTACTCAAACAGTATTTTTCACTTTATGTTTCTGTGTGGAAGCAAACTGTTGAAATCTTTACTTAATGTATGCTAAACTGATCTTCTGTATATAAAGAGAATCGAAAATGAATCTTGATATGAATGGAAGGGGAGAGGGAGTGGGAAAGGGGAGGGTTGCGTGTGGGAGGGACGTTATGGGGGGGAAGCCATTGTAATCCATAAGCTGTACTTTGGAAATTTATATTCATTAAATAAAAGTTAAAAATAATTAAAAAAGTAAATCAATAAATCCAATTTGAGAAATAAATTAATCAGCCCAATCTGTCAAGTTTTCAACTGGAACACTTCCTCTGTTCATGTTTTTTTTTAAACAATTATCGATATATTTGAGTTCATTTCTGTAGTCTTATTTTTGCTTTCAATGTTGCCTTTTATTTCCTTTTTCCTTTTTTATTTATTTTTTAAAGAATTTTTATTTATTTACTTGAGAGGTAGAGTTACAGACAGTGTGAGAGAGAGAAACAGAGAGCAAGGTCTTCCACCCGTTGGTTCACTCCCCAGTGGCCGCATTGGCCAGAGCTGCGCCGATCTGAAGCCAAGAGCCAGGTGCTTCTTCCTGGTCTTCCATGTGGGTGCAGGGGCCCAAGCACTTGAGCCATCTTGCACTGCTTTCTCAGGCCATAGCAGAGAGCTGGATTGGAAGAAGAGCAGCTGGGACTAGAACCGGCACCTATATGGGATGCCGGCACTGCAGGCGGAGGATTAACCTACTGTGTCACAGCACTGGCCCCTCCTTTTTTATTGATTATGCTTTTATTCTCTCTCTTTTCTCTATGACTGCAAAATACTCAACACTGCTCTTCTGTTAGCACTCTTTTTCTTCTGAAATGAAGATCGAATTTTATTAAAGAGAAGGTCAGCACTGTGAATACTACTAAGTTCAACTCCTTAAGAACTGGTAAGCTTCTGCTACTGTATATTATTGCATACAGTACAAAATAATGTATATTTTTAGGATATGTGATTGAATATCAAGTCCTATTCTAGCACAGCTTTGGAAAAGAAGTTACACAGACCTGCTTTGCACCACACAGAGAATGATAGGAGTTATGTCTGCTCCTGGTGGTATTGAGGAACCACAATTTGAGAAATCTTTCTGTTAGCATGAAGTCCATAGCAACTCTACATTTGCCAGAGTGAAAAACATTACTCTGCAAGTAGAAATTCAAACTCCCAGTGACAAGAATTTTGTTGTTCCTGGTTATTTATGTTAAGCTATGCCTCGGCTTATCTTCCAATAAAAATGAACAAACTTTGTAATATGTTCTTCTCCTACAGACCCTGCTTCCATTATTAAACACACTTAGTTCAAGAGTGTTTTATATGACAAATGTCCAGTATTCCCTTAAACTTTCTATCATGAGTACTTAGGTTCTTGGAATTTGACATCAGTAAATACACTTAGTTCTCAGAAGTCCAGACAATCCTGACTTCTTTAACGCTGTTGTTGAGTGTTTTAGTTCTTTGTGGTTTTGTAACAGTTTCATGATATGTTGTTGTTGATGTGGCTGTTTTCCAGCCAGCATTTGTTTAGAGATCTCCTTGCTCCTGTTCTCATCTGAATCCGATCATTCTTCTGAAATTTCTCTCCTACCCAAAGTACATTGTTCAAAATCTTTTGGTAAGAATTACATGAGGAGTATCACCATCAGAAAATTAGCATGGATAAGAGACCATTATCAAGCCTGTGAATTTAATTAAAACTCAACCACTGATCCCAGTTATGTCCCTTATGTGCCCTTTATCTCCTTTCGGCTGGAACTTTTCCTGAAGATTTTATGGTTTTTTGTGAGCTTGTTATTTTGTACAACACAGACCAGTTACTTTACCAAATGTCCCTCAAATTGGGTTTGTCTGATGTTTCCTCATGGTAAGATTCAGGTTATCACTTTCAGCAGCAATACCACAGAATTGATGGGATGTTCGTCTCAGAACTTAGCAACAGGCACATAGTTTTGATTTGTCCCATGACAGATTGTGTTAAATTTGATTGTTGATTAAGGCAGCAATTGCTGTTTCTCCATTATAATGTGCAAATATAACCTTAGCTGGGACTGGTGTTTGGCATACACTTAGACCAGTGCCTAGAACTTCAGTATCACATATCAGCATGCCTGGGTATGAATTCCAACTGTATTCTCCATTCCAGTTTCCTGGCTAACGGGCACCCTTGCAGGCAGTAGGTAATGGCTAAAGTACTTGGGTACCTGCCTCCCATGTGGGAACCTCTGATGGAGTTCTTAGCTCCTGGCTTCAGTGCGGCCCAGTGCCAACTGATGTGGGTAATTGGGGAGTGAATGAATGCATGGATCAATCTCTCTCTTTCTTTCTCTCCCCTCTCAAATAAGCATTTAAAAATATGCACATATTAAGTATGCTCGATACAACTAGAATGCCACCACTTTCACACCATTTCAGCAGACGTAGCCAAGTCTACACCGCACTCAGACATCTTATTTCCCCTATATTTTTCAGTTGGGTTTTTATCTGAGCATTTCTGTCTATTTACCCTCTCAACCACTCATTCAGTCAGTAAATTCTTTCTGTCTGCCGCGTTCCAAATAGTACATTTGGTTCTGGGGAAGAAATGCAGAGCAATGCAGCGTCCTTGTCCTCAGGAAACTATGACTTCGCCATGAAGAACATTTTACTTTGATGAAGGATAACTTCAGATGACACAAGATTCTCACCATGATTCTACTTTATGTTTGCAACATTAGATCACCTGCTTCTCGAAATACTAATTCTACAAAACTAGTTTTTCTATGTCTTTGCTCAAGTTAATGTTATTAGCATATAAAATTCCTACTTTATTTATTTCTTAGCACATCAAAGGGAATGTGTCCAATTTTAACCAATGTTTTTCCAAGAGGCAAAATTTAACTTGAAATATTGGAAAAATGATTATAAGGCAGAAAAAAGAAATGTATTTAATTGTTGCATTACAACTTTGGGAGATTTATATCTAGTTTTCTTAAGATGTCCAAGTTATTTAATAAGAATTATATAAGAAATTTTGAAAGAATGGAAAACTGTTCTTATGGGTGCTGTCAGAAGTCAAAATGCTCACCAATTACCTTAACCAATATAAAAATCAACAGTCTTATAAAATTAGAAACAAAGCTAAAGGAATATTTATTCCTTGTAAAATTTTATTCTGTAATTTTATTTTGTTTTTAGCACAGTTTTCCCAAACTTTTCTGTCAGGTATTTCAAAACTATTTCAGCAAGATTTTATATAGACTTGCATACTTAATTTATTTTCTATATTTTTATCCAATTAAATATTTTGAAATTTAAGTTTATTTGGATTACTGCTTTGGCCTCATTTCATAGTTTCAATTTATACATAGGTTCAATTTCTAACATTTTGAAACTTTCTGTAACTTTTTTCTGGGCATAGTCTTATTTTTAGTCTTTTGTGATTTCTTGGCCCAGGTGTTACTTCAGAGAATACATCTTTTTTTTGTAAAAATATCAACTTTTTTGCTTAAAATCAACCCTTTTCTATTTTTACTAATCAGTAATCTGAAAATGTATTTTCTGCTTTTTCAGTTGATATGGAATTTTTCTGTTTTCTGTTAAACAAGCAAGTCTGGTATATAAAAATAGGCACTAAAAATGGATAAACCTTGTTGACAGTATTTAAATTTTGGTAAATATCAACTACAAATAGTTTAAATCATTGACTGTTAATTTTCTCTGCATTGTCACTTTATTTTGGGATTAGCACAAATTACAGTGTGCTAAATAGGCAGTCTATGGAACAGAACTGTTTAAATTCAAATATTGGACACACTGACCTTGGAGAAATTATGTAGCTTTTTTCTATCTCAGTCTCTGAAACTTGGGAATAATGACAGTATCTGTCTCATAGAATTGATGTAAGAATTACATATTTGATAGATATGCTTAAAATATGCATATAGTGGCAGCACTGTACAATTGTTAAGTATTATTGTATTTGTTTTAAACTATACTTGAAATTTGCATTTATTGTTCATGTTTTTCTATTCAACCTTTTTAAAATGTTTTCTAATTTAATGTTGTGTCATAATGATACAACTATTTTATTCTACCCTTTATTTAAACACAATGCACTATTTTTGATGAGTGGTTTAGATATCATTATTCACATAAATAAATCCTATCTTCTGTCATTCTGAATTTGCTTCATTTTGAAGTTACAATTTTCCGGAAAGTGGTTTATTAACCATGATACTTGGATTTATTTGCTTTGTTTTATAACATTACAACTTTTGTAATGCTACTGTTGAGACATATTTTACAAATCAAATGAAGGCATTCCCCAAAACGCTTTTCAAGTTAGTTGTTGATCTTAACTCACAAAGTCACTCAACGACCGTCATCCCTTTTATAATGAAGAATTTCATAATTCTGACTTTCCTGCCTTGCATGTTCTGAATTGTTTATGTAATCTAATCCAAGAGCCCAGTTTAGTAGGATATGGGAAGGATCTTAATTGAAACCAGTTTTATGGTGCCGGCATTGTGGTAGCTTGTAAAGCAACCACCTGCATCCCACATAAGCACCAGTTCAAGTCCGGGCTATTCCACTTGCCAACCAGCTCCCTGTTAGTGGTCTGGGAAAACAGCAGACAACGGCCTATGTGCTTGGGCCTTTCTACCCACATAGGAGACCCAGATGAAGCTCCTGGCTCTTGCCTTTGACCTGGCTCAGTCCTGGTTGTTGTGGCCACTTGAGGAATGAGCCAGCGGGTGGAAAAACCTCTCTTTCTGTTTCTCCTTCTCTGTAACTCTGACCTTCAAATAAATAAGTAAACCTTAACAAACAAAAAGAGCAGATTTTGGCTTAACAGTTATCTAAAATACTTAACCACAATCATCCTTTTCTTACTAGTATAATTTCTTCTTGCTATATTATTATCTATACTCCCAGCTCACTGTTTACCCTTTTAACTTAAATTTCTGAAAAATGAAAACAATTATGCTTTAAAAAAGCAGCCATTTTTGTTTTACAGGTCTAGGAGGAAGCTATTTTGTTTAAAAAAAAAAGCACATATGTCAGAGCAAGGCCTCTTCTGAAAAGAGAATAGGAATTTAGACTACAGAATGACTCTATAATAGGAAGCATGATTTTGTTTGTATGCAAAAATGGGGCTTTGAACTAGAGGAGGTAGCAGAGGAAGGCTCTGAGACGGGAAAGAGGCGTGAGAGAGAGGAGACATGAGGAGGGGGAAATTCCCATAGGGCGCCTCATGGCCCCCAAAATAACTTAGGTTGATAAATCATTGTCCAAGGGAAGGGATGGCAGTGCTTATGAGCTGTGGCTCTGAATACCTGATTTCAACTTACCTTTGTTAAAATTCCTTAGAAAATTCAGGAATCTTGATCATTACCCTTTGTAGCCTAATAGAAGTAGGGGCCTGGAGGAAGGAGGGACTGACTTGGTGTGGGGCTGAGCTGCAGCTGCACCTGGTGATAAAGAGATGCCCAGATATGGTATGCGATAGAAAAGCCCAAAATAGTGTTTAGAGCAAGGGGTATATGCCAGTCCTCTACTTTCACAAATAATAACGGAAACAGAACTGACTTTCCTAAAATTCCTCAAAATGGAAATTGGATATTAAAAGAGATCATGACCATGGAGGACATAAAAAGTTGAAAAGTATATCTACATTTAAGAAACATAGGGTTTTTGTCCTAAATCATATTTTAGTCTTTAATTGAATTTCAGCTTGAGAATGTTCTTTTAAAAACAACCCTAAAAATTGAGGGAAACATTCTCCAGCACAATAATTCTTTTTAGCACTTTGGAGTCAAAGATTTTTCTGAGAAAACTGATAAGCCATGGAATTCTTCCACCAGAAAAATGAGCCTACACTCATACACACAAAATTTTGTCTACAATTCAATCCTTGTGAAAAACTTAGAAACTTAGACCATTCTTTCTCCTTAAAAATTAATTTTTCATGATAATATATTTCCACTTTTTACTTTTTCTTGTCAAATAAATCCCTTCAATTTCTGCTCATTTTATATGTTTCACCTCCCCTCATTATATTATTGATGATTGATTCTGTTTATTGACTCAGTTTTTCCAATATGGTGTTGTTTCTATCAACTTGTCTTCTTTTGTATCCTATAACCTCAAATTCTCTTGATATTTTTATTGTGTTCCTCAAATCTTTTTGAGCCTTACTAGACACTCCACAAGAGTGAAGAAGGACAACGATTTTGTTCATGGCTCCCCAGCAGCATTTTATACAACGACTGGACATGACTGGTAACTAGTAAGTATTTATTGAATGCAGTACAGGTTTACTATGCTGGTTGAATGCAGCATGTATTTGATTGGTTCCAGTAATTACTAAAATTCTTTAATAGTATAATGAAATCTGTTTTCATCTGATAAACAATGGCTAATAAGTCTTTTATAAAAAATGGATTTCTTTCACTTCACTCAACATAATGTTTTCCAAATTCCTAACAGGGATCACTTTTCAGTTATTATGTTGAGTGAAATAAGCCAATCCCAAAGGGACAAATACCACTTGTTCTCCTTGATAGGTGACAACTAACTGAGCACCAAAAAGGAAACCTGTTAAAGTGAAATGAACACTAGGAGAAACAGTGACTTGATCAGCCCTCACCCTGACTGTTGATGAACAGCTTAATATGTTATCCCTCTTAGTATTTTTGTTGTTTGTTCTACTTAATACTTTTGGTTGAATACTATAATCAATATGCAATTCCTCTTAAGTGCTGAAACTTAACTGAAAAGTGATCACTGTTAAAAATAAGAGTGGGAATAAGAGAGGGAAGAGATGTGCAATTTGGGACATGCTCAAGCTGACTTACCTCAAACAGTAGAGTTAGAAACATACCAGGGGATTCCAATTCAATCCCATCAAAGTGGCATGTACCAATGCCATCTCACTAGTCCCAGTGATCAATTTCTGTTCACAATTGATCGTAATGATAGGACTAAGAACCAAAGGGATCACATAAACAAGAATAGTGTCTGCAAATACTAGCTGATAGAATAAAAAAGGGAGAAAATGATCCAACATGGGAAGTGAGATACACAGCAGACCCATAGAATGTCAGATGTCCTAAACAGCACTCTGGCCTCAGAATCAGCCCTTAAGGCATGCGGATCTGGCTGAAATGCCCATGAGAGTATTTCAGGCATGGAAAGCCAAGACACTCTGGTGAAAAAAAAAAAAAACCTAAATAAAAGATCTCCGCGAGTGAGATCCCAGTGGAAAGAATGGGTCATCAAAGAAGGAGGTACCTTTCTCTGAAGGGAGGAGAGAACTTCCACTTTGACCATGGCCTTGTCTAAAAATGATCAGAGTCGGTGAACTCAGGGGGCTTCCATAGCCTTGGCAGCTCATGACAAGAGCCTAGGGTGATTACTGATGCCATAAACAAGAGTGTCAATTTGTTAAGTCAACAACAGGAGTCACTGTGCACTTACTCCTCATGTAGGATCTTTGTCCTTAGTGTGCTGTACATTGAGATCTAATGCTATAACTAGTACTCAAACAGTATTTTTCACTTTATGTTTCTGCGTGGGAGCAAACTGTTGAAATCTTTACTTAATGTATGCTAAACTGATCTTCTGTATATAAAGAGAATCGAAAATGAATCTTGATATGAATGGAAGGGGAGAGGGAGTGGATAAGGGGAGGGTTGTTGGTTGGAGGGACGTTATGGAGGGAAAGCCATTGTAATCCATAAGCTGTACTTTGGAAATTTATATTCATTAAATAAAAGTTAAAAAAATAAATAAAAAATGCTAAAAAAATAAAGAAGTAAACAACAACAACAACAACAAAAATGGATTTCTTATAAAAAGAAGTTACTAGAAATTTATCATCCAAACAGGATACTTTTGAGAATGAGAAGAAAGTCCATTAACATTTGTGCCACGATATCAGGCATAGAAATCAAATGTGCTGGGTAAACCAGGCTATGAAGTCATTTTGCCCATGAGGGAAACTAATTCAGGTTAAAATGGATGTTATAGGATAAACTATGCCCCACTCCCATTCTTATGTTGAAGTCCAAATGGCCATTATGTCACAAAGTGATAGCATCAGGTGACAGAGACATTAGACCTGTGACTAAGGTTAAAGGAAGTATTGTGGGTGGGACCGTATCACTGATGTCCTTATAAGAAGAGATTAGGACACAGACAAGCACAGAGGGAAATTCTTGGGAAGTCAAACAGAAAGTCAAAACATCTACACTTAGAATTTCATAAATTCTTCATTCATAAATTCCAAGTGTAGATGAGTCTTAATGGAGAATGGGACTGGGAAGGGGAGAGGGAGGTTGAGGGGTGGGAGTGTGGGTAGGAGGGCGGGTATAATGGAAATAATAACTATATTCCTAAAGTTGTGCATATAAAATTTGTATTCCTTAAAAAATTAATTAATTAAATAATTAAAAATAAATAAATAAAAGAAATTTTAAAAAGCCTACAAACAGGATAGAGGGCACAGGAGGAAGTACCCTGAAGACACCTTCATCTTGGTCTTCTCTCCTCCAGGATGGTGATAAATACATGAGGGTAGTTTAAGGCACCCAGTCAGTGGTTTGCATTATGGCAGCTCTAGCAAATAGTTGACCTCTCTGAAAATTTGTTCCTTAATTTTTGACATTTATTTTGCTTCTTTTTGGAGGTCACAAAATAGTAGATCACCAGTTAATCAGTCCCTTACATGTTTGTCATACATAGTCTATGTATATTTAAAAAAACCTCAATTTTTGCCAACTATTAGCCTAAAATCTGGGTTTCTGGCTTCCCTTAATGACTCAGAAAACCTATCAACATTTGTAGCTCTTGTCTCCTTAGGAACAATGTCTGTTTTCTTTACTAATGATAGTGCAGTAAACTCTTGGAATTTTGACCTTTGTTCTGGATGCACTTATTGAATCATCTCACTGATAATATTATTAACATTTTTCTTCTCTGTGGACCATATTTCCTTGCAATTTGTTAAACTTTGGAAAACTGGTTAATGGGAAGGCTCACTTGTCATCCCTTTGAAATATACACTTAACTGTTGAAACTTGCACATGGTTTTGGGGTTTGGGAAGACCCACCAGTGCTATATTCCATTCCAATTATGATCCGGTTGTGTAGCTTAGTTAGAAGATGGAAGTTAGGCCATTTGGGTTGTGACTGCTTCCTTCTCCTGAACAGATTTCAGTCCTACAACAAAGGGGGCACCTAACTTGACTCACAGGTTCTCTTACACCATCAGAGCTTGTGAGACGGGAGACAGTTTCTTTTGCTTTCTCATGTTCTAAGATGCTAATGTTCCAACTCTTTCTTACATTTTGCTGTGAGGATTTTTGGTCGATAACTCTCCTTAGGTTGAAGGGTGTTCTTTATCTTAATCTTGTCTTTTATCATAGGAATACCAAAGGAAATACATCACTAGCAGTAAAAATGGAGCAATAACCCTTTCCCTGCCTGTGTCATCTGTCAGTCAATATTGACACAGTCCCTATGGCATGAGTTTAGCATCTTTCTCTGCCATTGCTAAAGGAATAATCATAAATATCATACATAAATATGCCTTCAGAAAGTTTCCAATCTTGTTGTATATGAATTTTGAGCAGGAAACAGACATTTGTAAATATGGAGATTTGGATAATTATGTTATCTAATAAGAGGTCCACTTATATATCAGTCTGTTATCCTCATCTTCCTGAATCTTCCAGAACTAAAATTATGAAGAAAAATTTTCAACTTTCTCTTTTTGTCCACTCTTCATAGAAATTTTAGACAGAATTTAATAGTTTTCAGATAGACTCTGGATTTAGAACAGCTGAGATCTATCCTAAGGTGAATCATCATCACTTTGTGTGTCACTCAGTTTCACTATCTACATGTTCATCTTTGTACCTCCAGGTACTTAACAATAGTTCTGAACATTAAACGAGATAATACTTTTAATTCAGTCAAATCAATGCCTGCTAACATGCTCTCTAAAATAGCAGATGTTATGTGGCAGAGGCCTCTGTCTTTTAATTAAATTGTTTCTATCTGACATGACAAATTTGTGGTAGAGATCTTTCCAAGGATAGAAGAAGAAGAGAGGCATCTGTCGTGGGAATGTAGTTGTTATCTGCTTGCCTGTGAATGCTTCAACTGTAGTCCCTATCAGCCTATATGCAACCATTTCAAGTTCTGCTTGTTAGTACAGAGCAATGATGTTAATCTTTGCCTGACAGCTTGTGGCTCAGCATAACTGTTCGCATGTGCAATATTGTTTTAATCCTGTGGCCACCATGTAACATTAGAATATCCAATCAAATGTATACAGGTAACCATAAAAAGGAGAGAAAGAGGCTAAAATCATATATAAGGGAAAACCCTTGTTTGGGACTCAGGATTTTTGGATAAGAAATTCCACCTAGGATTTATACTGGCATAATAAAGGATATTTCCTGTTAAAAGGCCTTGGTGTCTTGTCTTGGCACATGATTCCTGCTACATTTTTCTGGGGGCTCATCCATAATCGAATGGGTAGTTTTCCACCTCCTTTGTCTTCAGGGACATGGGGCCCCTAGCATCACTGGTCGAGTGAACTCCCTTGGTGCCAAGGACCACTTGCTCTGTGGAGGGCGGCTCTCTCCCAGCATGCAGAGACCCCAACCCTAGAAGCACAACGGAACCCAATGGGCACAAGAACTAGTCTCAGGAGCACCGCCCATCAGAACAGGTCAGAATGCAGGTTCTATTGGTTTGGAAGACCTGCCACAAATAGCAGAAGGGGAGCCAGGTCAACTCCCAAAGCTGCCCTAAAAATGTCATAAGACACACAAAACCACATCTCTTAGGAACTGGGAAGAGGCCTGGTGACTTTCCCCAGGGATCCCAGCTCTGACTGGCAAAAGAGAACTGGGCAAGGAGCCAAGTGGATGATGGGTGGCCTGAGAGCCGCACAGCCAGGGCTGTGCAAGGAGCAGGGCATGAGCAGAGCAGGCTCTGCACATTCATGGGATCTGTAAAGAAAAATCCCAGCAGCCACTTCCAGTGAGTGCCCTGATCTCACGGGCAGTGGCAGGTGGGAGCGCAGATGCAGGGTGCTGAGGGAGGTGGAGTCTTCCCTGCATGGCGTTTCTCCAGGGTGCTCGTCTGTCTTGGTGCTGAGTTTTCAGATACTTTCTTCATTGATTATCAAGGTCTTCCACATGGAATCTGGTTGGTCTTGCAGAGCTAGAAGCTCGTGCCCAAAGAGCTTTGGTGACATGGCACTGATAGCGGAGATGGTGAATTAGGTTCTTGCCTCTGTGCGAAAAAAAAAAAAAGAGTTCTGATGTAAGACAGGAAACTGGTAAACAAGGTTACATGGTTTAATGGGAAAAAATGTACTTGACAGCCAGGTGGACACCTCAAAAAAGCTGAGAGCTGAGCACACAATCTGTATTCATACTGGGCTTATAAGAGAATGGAATCCAGTTCTTCGTGTCGTTTCTCCTTCCCCTCCTCTCTTTCCTCTAGGACAAAGAATTTATTGAGTGTAAATTAAGTAAAATTACCTCTAAAATATTAAAGGGACTATCATGGCTCAACTGAGTCTCTGACCTTGGTACTTCTAGTTAGATCCATAAAACTGTCAAATAATAAACATGTTATGAAATTTACATATTTTTCATAACCTTTAATTCATCATCAGTTTATAAAACCTGATGTTTTTTTTTTTTTTTTTTTGACAGGCAGAGTGAACAGTGAGAGAGAGAGACAGAGAGAAAGGTCTTCCTTTGCCATTGGTTCACCCTCCAATGGCCGCCGCGGTCGACGCGCTGCGGCCGGCGCACCGCGCTGATCCGATGGCAGGAGCCAGGAGCCAGGTGCTTTTCCTGGTCTCCCATGGGGTGCAGGGCCCAAGCACCTGGGCCATCCTCCACTGCACTCCCTGGCCACAGCAGAGAGCTGGCCTGGAAGAGGGGCAACCGGGACAGAATCCAGCACCCCAACCGGGACTAGAACCCGGTGTGCCGGCACCGCTAGGCGGAGGATTAGCCTAGTGAGCCGCAGCGCCGGCCTCCTGATGTGCTTTTATAAAGGCCTAAATAGTTAAAGCCCACTCCCCTCCCCTCTGGCTATAGTTTCTTAGAGAGAGAGAGAGAGAGAAAGAGAAAGAGGGAGGAGCAGTTTAGAGTTTTTTCCCCTCTCTTTGATTTGCTGAGAGTGAAAGGGGAAGGTCACCTGTCTCTCAGCCTAGAGCAGTGATACTTAAATGTCTTCTAAATGTAAGTTAACAATCTCTAGTGGGCTTCTCACCCATACAGCACACTATCCCTTGGCCCAAAGTCAGCCTTGGAACCTGTCTTGCAGCTGCCTGAACACATGTTTGTTTCACAGACAATCTCAGGTATCTGACTGTTGACTAGGTGTTGGCCTAAGGTGCTTGTTAGGTTTAAAAAAAAAAAAACTAGGCTAAATTCAATCTAAAATCTGAAGAGACATACTTGTAACAGTCTCACATATAAAATGCCAGGGTAATGACTCGTGCTAATTTGGTTCAGCTGTAACTGGATAATATAAATCTAAAATACACTGCCTTAAAAAAAAAAAAGAGTGGTGTTTTACAGCAACACTGCCGGTCTTCCTGAGACTAAATAAAAAATGGCTATTTAATAGATCTCAGGTTGTTATCACTGATTTCCAGTTAGAGTTGTTTTATTTAAAAAATAAAATTCCATATAAGTGTATTTTAACCTTAATTTAGATAGGGTATGATATAATATGAACATCTTGAGTCATCTGTGTATAATTGCTAAATGTAAATTGGATAAAGGTAAATGAGATAAATGTGTTTAAATGTAACCTCAAGCACTTTTTTAAAAAGATTTTATTTCTTTATTTGACAGGTAGAGTTACAGACAGTGAGAGGGAGAGACAGAGAGAAAGTTCTTCCATCTGCTGGTTTACTCCCCAAATGGCAGCAATAGCTGGAACTAGGCCAATCTGAAGCCAGGTGCCAGGAGCCTCCTCCGGGTCTCCCATGCAGGTGCAGGGGCCCAAGGACTTGGGCCATCTTCTACTGCTTTCCCAGGCCATAGCAGAGAGCTGGATCGGAAAAGGAGCACCCAGGACTAGAACCAATACCCATATGTAGGCGGAGGATTAACATACTGTGCACAGAGCCCCCTCGAGTACTTTTAACACCTTATATTCTATAAAAAATTTTGGACTTGTTGATAAATAAGTTTTCATAAACTGTCTATAAATAAGATAATTCAAGATTGCTTTGAAGTAACTAAGGTTGAAATTTGGTATTTTTTTTTTATTTTAAAAATGTCTTAATTTAGAGATTGTTAAAGAATTATTTTAATGTAATTCAAGAAAATCAGCAGTTGGAAAAAAAGGTCACAAGGATAAAAATGTGTTTCTTAGTGAAAAATGTTGAGAGACATACTTTTAAAAAAATAATAAAATGACTTGGCTTGTAAGAATTACTTTGTCCTAATGTCTTGTTTAGACTAAAAAGGAAAGTATAAAAAGCTTTAGGTAAGTTTAAAAAGGTGTGAAAAAGTCATACAAGGTTATAAAAAGAAGAAAAATATTTATACAAAAGCTATCAATCTATTTTTCTTTGACATAAAATTAAAATCTGATCCTCAAACAATGAGATTTTTAAAATACATATATGTTAATAGATATTTGAAAATAATCTTTTTGTATCCTATTGAGATAACCTTTATTTTCTTTGTCTCAAAAGTTCTAATTGTTTAAAAACAGCTACATTTTAAAAGAGTTATGGTTTGTTCAAATATGTACTTATTTTGAAGTATTTGTGTGATCATTCTATAATAGTGATTAAGCCAGATCTATATTACATCATGATATTAACAGATCCTGTTTCAATCAGATATTTCAAGCCTTGACATCCTTAACATTCAAAACTCAAAATTCCAAATCTTCAGACTTTGATTATTTCCAGCTGGGCCCCTGGAACTTTCAAAGGATATATCTCTCATCTTGTAGAGACACCAACTAATTGGGCTTTTTAGATTATATTAAAAGTACTGTCAAGATGTAAAATGGTACTAAACTTTAAGTTATGCTAGTATAAAATGTCCAAAGTTACAAAAGCCTAGTGGTCTTTTTATGTTGTTATCAGTCATAAAGTTTACTAAATAAAAGGCCCAAAGGCCTAAAAGAGATAAATGTTTTATAAAATCCTACAAGTGACTTCTAAAATACTATGTGAAGTAAACATGTACCTGTTATCAATTATATTCTCTTAGTAAGAGGTTTCAAGCCTCCAAAACAAAACCAGACTGCTCATAAAAATTAAAATAATATTGTATGTTCTGTGTTTGAATATTTCCTCTTTTAGGTCCCCTACACCCCCCAAAACACTTTTTTTCTATGACTTCTATTATATTCAGTACTTTGGGACAGCTCTATAAACAGATAAAAACTATAGTTTAACAATAAACTACAGGTTCCTACTAAAAGGTTATGGTTAATTCAGGCTACTAAAAACAAAAGGTAATTCTAATTAATAAATGATAATTTTAAAAACAATAAAAAAAGCAATTACTAAAACTTCTTCATTGCTCAGTCTTATATGTTGTACATATGTATGTGCAGGTTGAATTTCTATGTAAAAGAATTATTAAAAACTATTTTGGCTGACTTATGGATTTAAAAAAAGCATTCATATAAGACTGTTATATTAATACAAATTACCTTTTTGGTACATGTGAATTAAAAAAATCTGATAAATAGGCTGTTCTAAATATGTTGGCAGAAAAAAAACTAAAAATTTTTTTTTAAACTTTTATTTAATGAATATAAATTTCCAAAGTACGACTTATGGATTACAATGGCTTCCCCCCATACCGTCCTTCCCACCCACAACCCTCCCCTTTCCCACTCCCTCTCCCCTTCCATTCACATCAAGATTCATTTTCGATTATCTTAATATACAGAAGATCAGCTTAGTATACATCAAGTATGGATTTCAACAGTTTCCTCCCACACAGAAACATAAAGTAAAAAATAATAGATGATTTTTTTTTAAATGATGATGAAATCAGAGAAGACCTATTGTCATGTTTAATCCCAGTGAGAGTCAAGTTGGGAATTGATAATTTCTTTTTTTTTTTTTTTTACAGAGGATCAGTTTAGTATGCATTAAGTAAGGATTTCAACAGTTTGCACCCCCATAGAAACACAAAGTGAAATATATTGTTTGAGTACTCGTTATAGCATTAAATCTCAATGTACAGCACATTAAGGATAGAGATCCTACATGAGGAGTAAGTGCACAGTGACTCCTGTTGTTGACTTTACCAATTGACACTCCTGTCTATGGCATCAGTAATCTCCCTATGCACCAGTCATGAGTTTCCAAGGCTATGGAAGCCCTCTGAAAGTCACTGACATGCCTTGGGTTTGGGTTTGCTGGTCAAGCAAGTTGCACTTGTGTTAGGTATTCATAATCCTAAAGGCATAATATTGATCTAAAATAATATAGGTAAAGGTATAATACAATGCTCACTGCTGTCTATAAAGTTCAATTTAAGGTTATTCTTTAACAAATTAATAACACCAAAATTTATAGACAATTTAGGTAAACTGGTCATCATGTTTTCATCTTATTTAAAAGACATAGCTTTCCTCATGAACATTGTGTTGTATTACAAAAAAAAAAAAAAAAAAAAAAAAAAAAAAAAAAAAAAAAAACCTCTGTCAAAATATGCCTAGGTCTACAGACTTATAGTTCAGGTCACCAAAAATTAAGGGTAGAACTGAACACCTCCTTGACTGACATCCTAGGGGCTGCCTCTGTGGTCTACTTGAACAGAAATCAAGAAAAAAAAAATGAGCCTAAGACAGGAGCAAGGTAAAAATAGGTGGCAGCCAACTAATAGCTGCTTTACACAGTGTTCTGCCATCAGAGACAGTGAGGCCAATCCACCCCAACTGGCATCAGGTTTCAATATGAAATGTCAGGAGATTGAGCAAACAGTCCTCCTGACAAAAGCCAGCCTCTACAAAATTCTGTCAAAAGTTGGGTAAGTGGGACTGCCCCGGGGCATAAGGTTAGAACAACAGATTCTGCTGGCTCCAACCTAAAAAAGCCCTTTACTCTGCCAGCTTCTAAGATAACCACTGCTGTTGAGGGGAAGGCCTAGGGTCAGTACAGGCAGGACTGTGATCTTCCTTTTAGATACGCTGCGTGGTCTACACTAACATCCAGTTCAAGGTAGCTCTTCTCTCAGCTCAGTTAGGTAATGAAAGTTGACAGGGTGTCTTCCCTAAAGATGTTCACACCCTCCGTATGATGTCTCTTGTAGTATCCCATGTAAAGAGACAAGATAGGTCTGGGCCTCATACATAACTGTGCAAACTGACCATCTGAAACAAGCAAGCCATCCATAAGGAAGGGAAGTGCCACCTGCGCCCAGCACAAATGTGAAGTGAGCAGGCTGTGGTTGGCGGGTACTGTGTGTGCCTGTGATCTGGAGATCTTAACAGAGAGAAAACCCACATACTCCACTGGTATTGAAACTGATTGGGAAAATCAGCCTCAATCTAGCAAGCTGGAACACTCAGTCCCCCTGTGGTCAGGACAGGCTAGCAGGGAGGAGTGGCTCCATCTGTACTCCTTGACCCTGAAAGCCCTGGGTGCTGAGACTAAGAAAACATTGTGACTGCGTGGGAGAAGGCAGGGTGTAGCTAGGTTTTGGGCAATCACGGAGTGCTTCTGAAAACTCTCAGAGCTCCTTGGTTGCCTAGAGCAGCTCATAGCAGAGGGAACTCTGCTCACAGAGGGGCTATGTAGATCATATGTTGGTTCATACTGCAGTGCAGATGAGTATTGAATACACCTGGGCATTCCTCAGCTTGTACATAGCCTAAATTCTCCAGTTAAAAGATTCAGACTGGCTGAAAGGATTAAAAAACAATACCCATCTATTCCCTGCCTACAAGAAATATACCTCACCAACAAAGATACAAGTAGATTGAAAGTGGAAGGATGGAAAAAGATATTCCATGATGACTGAAAAAGGAGGGGGGGCAGGTGTAGCCATCTTAACATCAGACAAAATGGACTTTAACACAAAAACTGTTAAAAGAGACAAAGAAGGGCACTATGTAATAATTAAGGATCAATACAACAGGTAGACATGACTATAATAAATGTATATGCACCCAATTACAGGGCACCTGGCTGTTTATAAGACCTGTCAATGGATCTAAAGGGAGATATAGACTAAAATACAATAGTAACGGTGGACTCCAACACCCCACTACCATCAGTAGATAGATCTACCAGAGAGAAAATCAATAAAAGAACAACAGAGCTAAGTGACACTATGGACAAAATGGACCTAACACTATAACAAATGGATAATTTGATATCTATAGAACTTTTCACCCTACAGTTTCAGAATAATCATTCTTAGCAGTACATGGAACTTTCTCTATGATAGACCTTATACTAGGTCATAAAGCAAGTTCCAAGAAATTCAAAAGAAATCAAAATCATACCATGCACCTTCTCTGATCACAATGGATTGAAGCTTGAAACAAACAACTCAAGAATCTCAAGAATAGATGAAAACACACGGAGACTGAACAACATGCTCTTAAGTGAAGAGTGGGTCATAATGGAAATCACAGGAGAAGCTAAAAAATTTCTGGAAATGAATGAGGATGACCATACCTCATATCAAAAGTTATTGGATACAGCAAAAGCAATGTTAAGAGGAAATTTTATAGCAATTAGTGCCTACATCAAGAAACTAGAAAGTCACAAAATAAATGGGTTGTAAATGCATTTCAAGTACCTAGGAAATTAAACAACAAGCCCAACCTGAAATTAGTAGAAGGAAAGAAATGATTAAAATTAAGTAAGAAATAAACAAAATCAAAACAAAAATACAAAAGATTAATGAAATGAAGAGCTGTTTTTTTTGAAAAATTAAACAAAATTGACACACCATTGGTCCAATTAACCAGAGAGAGAGAGAGAGAGAGAGAGAGAGAGAGGGAGGGCAAGAGAAAAGACCCAAACAATAAAATCAGAGATGAAAAAGGAAATGTAACAACAGATACCACAAAAATAAAAAGAATCATCAGGAATTACTACAAAAAGCTGCATGCCAACAAATCAAAAACCTAGAAGAAATGGATAGATTCCTGGACACATATAGAATCTGTATATTAATCCCCTTTATCATTTACATAGTTTGCAAATATTTTCTCCCATTCTGTCAGTTGCCTCTTTACTTTGCTGAGTGTTTCTTTTGCAATGCAGAAGCTTCTCTGCTATAATCCTGCTTGTAGTAGTTACTTATCAATAGTAATTTGATGGTATCATGATGTACATTTAGGACTCTGATCCATTTTGAGTGGATTTTTTGTAAGGTGTGAAGTAGGGGGTCTTGTTTCATACTTCTGCATGTGGAGATCCAGTTTTCCCAGCACCATTTGTTGAAAAGACTGTCTTGGCTCCAGGGGTTAATTTTTGCTTCTTTGTCAAAGATAACTTGGTTGTGGATGTGTGGCTTGACTTCTGGAGTTTCTATTCTGTTCCATTGGTCTACACATCTGTTTTTGTGCCAGTACCAGGCTGTTTTAATTATAACTGCCCTGTAGTGTGTCTTGAGGTCTGGTATTGTGATGCCTCCAGCTTTGTTTTTGTTGTTTAAGATTGCTTTAACTATTCAGGGTCTCTGGTGTTTCCATATGAATTTTAGCATCATTTTTTTTCAAGATCTGAGAAGAATGTTGTTGGTATCTTGGCTGAGATCACACTGAATCTATGAATTGCTTTTGGTAGCACAGACATTTTAAAGATATTGATTCTTCTAATCCATGAACCTGGGAGGTTTTTTTTCACTTTTTTATGTCTTCTATTTCTTTCTTTAATGTTTGTAATTTTCATCATAGAGAGCTTTGAAATTTTTTGTTGAAGTTATGCCAAGATATTTAATTCTTTTTGGAGCTATTGTGAACTGAGCTGATCTTAAAAGTTCTTGCTCAGCCATGACATTTTCTGTGTATACAATGGCTATTGATTTTTCTGTGATGATTTTATATCCTGTAAAAAATAATAATGGGAAAGGAAGAGGGAGGAGGAAGTATGGGTGGGAGAGAGGTAGAGGGGGAAGAATCATTATGTTCCCAAATCTGTATATATTAAATGCATGAAGGTTAGAGAAGAAAAATGGAGGCATCTGTCCTGGGAATGAAATGTGGTTGTTATCTACTTGCCTATGAATGTTTCAACTTTAGTCCCTATCTGCTTATATGTAATCATTTCAAGTTCTGCTCATTAGTACAGAGCAATGATATTAATCTTTGCCTGACAGCTTATGGCTCAGCATGTGCAACATTGTTTTAATCCTGTGGTTGCCATGTTATATTAGAATATCCAATCAAATATATGCAGGCAATCATATAAAGGAGACAAAGAGGCTAAAAACATATATAAGGGAAAACCCTTTGTAGTTCGGGGCTCAAGATTTTGGACAAGAAATTTCACCTGGGTCCTATGCCGATATTATAAAAGATGACTTCCTGTTAAGAGGCCTTGGTGTCTTGTTTCAGTACACAAATTCTGCTACAATTCCACGTAGGCAAAGGTATGAATGAAAAACAGGATGAACATAGGGAAGTGCTTGCAATATATTCTATATGGGGGGAAATAATGCTATTACTTTTAAAATGAATTACAGGAACTAAGATATGGAATGACCCTAAGTAACCATCAATGGATGAACTGATAAAGAAGATAGGGCAGACATACACAGGACACTATTCTTTGAAAAGAAGTAAATCCTGTTTGTTATGGCATTATGAACTGCAGGACATTGTGTTGAATGAAACAGGCCAAATACTGAAAGACCAGTCCTTCATGCTCTCACTTGTCTTCAGAATCTAAAAAAGTTGAACTCCTATAAGTAGAGAGTAGAACAGTGGTTACCAGGGGATTGAGGGGAGAACAATTGGTCAACGGACACAAAATTTCAGTTTTATGGGAGGAATAACAGATCAATTATACAACATAGTGACTATAATTAATATTGAAAATCACTAAGAGAATACAATTTAAGTGTTCTCACCACAGAAAAAATGAGTATGTGAGAAAAGATATGTATTTTAAGTGTACATATTAACTAACTCAATTTAGCCACTTCACAAGGTAGACATATTTCAAACATCGATACAATTTTTATTTGTTCATTAAAGCATTTAACTAATTTTTAAAATAACCTCTGAAATAATTTTTAAAATTACCTTAGGTAAAATGGAAATAAAATACAATTCTCGTTCTCTCTAATCAGGGAAATTGATTGGTGTTTACACTGAACAAAACAGGATGTGGCTCCAAGTTGGCTTCATCTATGTTCTTCCTCTGCTCAGTTGGCCTTTGCCCTTTTCTATTACAGAAAAAAAATATTCCACATACTGAATAACAGACTCTGAGCAAGTGGAAACATTCTATAGATTTTGATTATTTAAAATGGATTGTATGTAAATGCTATACATAGATATAGAGAGACATTAAAATTTCCAATGTCAAACCATAAAACTTTTTATTGATTCTACAGTTGTTCAGCTGCTCCCACTTCAAACCAATATTGTAACTTCTTAAATTGTTCTCTTCAATGCTTGCTTTTTTCTGGTGATAAGAAACTCCCTAGTTATGAAGGGAATGTCTGAGTGATAGAACTTTCTAGAAAAATATTTTAATTTGTCAGCATTGATTTTTTCATCTATGAGGAGCTTGTTCACTTGTTGCTGATTTTAAGTAAGCAGTTAAGAACAAAACTCTATCCCACAAGATTCTCTGGAACATGCAATTATAGTACGTCCTCTATCCCCATTAAGTCCATGACCTCAAGCCAGTCTCAATGATCAACTTCATATTTGTCAAAAAACGTTTCCTGAAACCTGTTTATATACAAGGTAAAAACTAAAGATACAGATAAAAATGCATATACTCTTTAATCCTCAAAGGCTTTCACAAATGTATTTGCTTAAAAGTGAGCCAATATTACTCAGGATTCTCATTCTAGGCAAGTACTACTAATATTTTCCCTTTATAAATTTATAATCAGATGAGATTTGATACATAGCAAGCTATAGAATGATACCAGATTATAAGAATTTAAATATTAAATTATGGATAGTAAATGCTAAAGAAATTCAGGAGAAAGCCCATGGTTCAACATTTAGGATATGAGGATTTTGTGAAATCATCCACCCATTAAATTGAAGAATTATATAAACTTCAAGTAAATTACTTTTGTCATTTTTTTCACCTAGTCTCCCAGGAACATGGTTTTCCTTGTTATAGTCATTATAGCAATATATATTCAATGTTGATGATATAAAGGTAAAATGACAAACCCTGTTTGCCTGTATATGTGGCAAGAAAATCAGAGAGTTTGAAAGAATCTACATTCTTTGCTATGTACCCCAAACACTTTTTTTAGTGAGAATTGTCATTTATAATTTGCCAGTTAGCATATTGATTTGCAGCAATTATTCCTAGTAGTTAAATTGATTCTTGTACAGTTACCAGGAGAAAAGTGAGATCCATTCTTTAGTCCAAATTTAGACACATTAACTCTATGTAGTCTCAGTTTCATTTGACAAAATAACAGGGAATGAGGGTCTCTCTGATTTCCCAAGTATACTAAAGAACACTCTATTCAGTGCTGAGTCTCAAAAACATTCTTGTGTTTCCTAGTCATCCGAGGGGTTTGATAGCTATGCAGATTCCCAAGCCCTAGTCCCAGAGATTCTGCCATGACAGGTCCTGGAACCACCACTTTTGGTGCCCCAAGGAATATAACCAGTGGGCTACAGAAATGTCACTGGTGTGCACAATAAAACATGTGAGAATTAAATTTAAGGAATGGGTCAACTTGGGGAGGGGTGATCACTACCAGTGCAGTGAATGCCTCTGGACATCTAAAAGGCCTTTACAGAGGAATTTTCCTCCTCTGCTTTGGTTTTCCTAACAGTCTACCTGAGCTGCTTTTACTCACAGTGTTTTTAACACCAAGCATATGGGTTTTTTTTTCTCCCACCTAATAATTGTCCAACTCCCCAGATCTCAACTGCATGCGTGCTTTTCCATTCTGACACCAACTTCCTGGAATTAGCTCATACCTCACAGGTTAAATATTCACTCCCATGATACTGAATATGCCACTTGCAATATCCAGACTGTCTTTCACCTGTACTCTGACCAACCAGTTTAGATTTAAGAGTTTCCACAACTCCTCCACATACACTAAGTTCAATAATTTGATAGAATGATCCACAGAACTCGGGGAAGTTCTTTACTTACTAGTTTATTGTAAATGATACAGCTCTGGAATGGCCCTACCTGAGTGCACCATATTCCCAGATTCTTAGTGTCCTCATCAGTCTGGAGACTCTCCCAAGCTTGTCATTTGGAGATTTTTAACTTAAGGGTTTTCAGGTAGGTAGGCATGATAGGTTAAGTCATTGGTCTATCCCCTGTCTTCTAGGTTGATGGAGGAGCTAGAAGTTCCAACCTTCTAGTCACATGGTTGGCTTCTCTGGCCACTAATCCTCATTCTGAAATTATCTAGGGATATCAAGATTCACATTATTATCATAAACTCAGAGGGCTTATTAGGGATAACCAAATATTTTCTTCCCACCATGTCTGAGTTTTAGAAGCTCTATGTTGGGAAGCCACAGACAGCAATCATATATATATTTCCTTTGTATCATGCATGCTCCTTACACATATTCTTTCTATTGGGGTTCCCATGCCAGCTACCCATTACTTACCTGATCCCTTTTCAGTAGAACAGACCTAAGGAAACTTAAAAGAATAGCTATTAATGAGTAATGCATTGACTCATGAAAACTAAACATTGTACTATTTTTCTTTAGAATCTTGCACTAACACTCCGTTGATCTGTATTTCTCCCTGAGAAATGAAGGAGAAACTGAAAACTATTAACAGAATTTTCCTGGTAACTACAGATATTTTATAACCTAAGAAGATTTTAAATCAGATTTCTATAGCTTAAATATTAATACAGTTATTAAATGTCTTCAAAAAGCTCACTGTTATTGATTTGGTCTCCAAAGCTTTATGGTAATGGAACTAAAAGAACGGAAAATTAATCCAATTATGGCTTCTGAAGGTAGGACTTTTGGGAAGAGGTTGGCAGAATTGGGTCATTAGGGTGGTGCACCCACAATGACATCTTAGTGGCTTTATAAAAGACCACATAGGGGCTGGTGTCGTGATGCAGTAAATTAATCCTTCACCTGCAGTGCTGGCATCCCATATGGATGACGGTTCTAGTCCCAGCTGCTCCTCTTCCAATCCAGCTCTCTGCTATGGCCTGAGAAAGCAGTAGAAGATGACCCAAGTGCTTGGGCCCCTGCACCCACGAGGGAGACCCGGAAGACGCTCCTGGCTTCTGGCTTCCGATCCATGCAGCTCCGGCTGTTGTGGCCATTTGGGGAGTGAACCAACGGAAGGAAGAACTTTCTCTCTGTCTCTTCCTCTCACTGTCTGTAACTCTACCTCTCAAATAAATAAATGAAATCTTAAAAAAAGAGAGAGAGAGAGACTACATAGACACAGATGCATGTGCTTCCACTTGTCACGTGATGCTCTAGCAACAGGAACACCATCACCAGATGCTAACCAGTGGGGCTTCCCTGTCTTGAGCTGTAAACCTCCAAAATAAACTTCTCATTCCTCAGAATTAGCATATCCCAGGCATTTCACTATAATAACAAAAATTTGACTGATGATAAAACTCCATAATGGGCAGAATTTTTTAAAATAATTTTAAAAATAAAAATGTTTTATTGTGATAAAATATATATACCACAAAATTTGCCATCACAAATATCTGTAATGTAAATCTCAATGATATTGAATACATTCATATTGTTGTGCAACCATCATCACCACCCATCTCCAGAACTTTTATCTTACAAAATGGAACCTTTATATTCATTAAGCAACGACTACCCAGTCTCCTCTCTCCTCTATTTCCTATCTCTATGTACCTCATATAAGAGGAATCAAATAGTAGTTGTCTTTTCTATTTGGTTTATTTTACTTCAAGGTTAACTTATGTTGTAGCATGTATCAGAATGTCTTGTCTTTTAAGGTGAAATAATGTTCTTTTGTATGTATATACCACATATTGTTTAACCATTGACCCACCAATGGGCACATATATTCATGGGCAGGAATTTTTATATTTTGTCCAGTTTCATGTCACTAGCACTTAGAAAGTTTTCTGAAATAAATTAGGTATTCAGTTTTATGTTTTAAGTAAATTAATAATCTTTATTATACTTAAAACAATGTAACATTCACTGAATAAGTTATCAATTTTAACCTGTGTCTGCATTTGGCTCACCCACATTGTCTCATCTCTTTTCTTCCCCTTGCCTTATCTTTCTAGTTCTTTGCTTTAACTTATTCCTTCTGTACCCACTGTATTGACTTCTGCAATCCTTTTATATTTTGTGTCTATCAGACAAAAATCAATAAAACACTGCAACATTTATGTAACAATGCTGGGTTGGGTAGGATTGATTGATTTAGTGAACAGTAGTTGAGCACCTAGGCTGTGCTGGCTGGTGTGTTAGTCTTTGGGATCACTGTACATAGTTAGTGTTGTTTATTAAATTCCAGTTTAGGGCCTTAATTTCAGTAGGTCTTTAGAATGCTGAGCATTACTCAAATGAAATTCAGTGCTTATAATGCATTTACTAAAACAGCTTAATTCAAGCATTTTGCAATAGTAAATCTATTCTAGAGATAATGTCCCCTGAAGGCAGTGATGAAACTTAATTTCTACATTTATCCAAATTGAAATAGATTTCAAGAACACTTTACCACGCTTCTATACACCAAACATTTGTTTGAAAGAAATCAGCTTCAATCCCAGGTCAAGTGATTTGGGGACATCCAGGGTGGATTGGTGGTAGAGCAATTTTCAAGCCTTAGAATTAAAAATAACTAAGGTATATCATTTATTATTTTTTTGGAAATTGTTTGTTGACTAGATTCTAGTGTATTTTGTGTCAGGTCTAACAAGAGTTTATGAACACCCAAAGATGGGAATTTGCAATGTCAATACCGACAGAACAATAGTTCTATTGGGCTCAACTATTCAATCTTCCAACTGAATTTCTTATTTTCCCTCTTATTTGCTATACTTTTTGACACTCTAACTTAAAAGGAAACAAAAACTTTCTTGTCTTCCTTTATTGGACCTAGAAATATTATTTTATGTCATATCGCCTTTCTCAGAAACATAAAACTAGTATCCCTGTGCTTTTTATCTTTTCAGACTCCTAGAGTCCTTGAATAAGGTCTGTCTTCATCTAAGCACTGCCAACGGAAAGCAATCTGCATTCCTTATGGTAGCAGTCATGCCCTGGTGGATCTGAGATTGACTGTGGCAGGTCTGACAGATTAACAGCTGCTTCAATGAAAGCACATCATACCTCATCAGTGTTTTAAAACAGTAGAACTGTATGAAATTCACAAGATGGTCTCAAAGTGGAGGGCAGGTAGAGTGTGCAAATCAGACGAACAAAATCCGACAGGCCAGTGATGAGTTAATGCTAGCTAACAGTTACCTTTCATAGAATCAGTCTGGGCATCTGCCAACATGAAGCTATTAGAGAGCTCTCAAAGTGCCTTTTGTGTCCCCAGATATCATCCTGACTTTTTGCCATTTTACCAAAACTACTTTCTCCTGCTTAGTCTGAAAAGCTCACCATCCCTTTGGATCTCACAAATTAAAACATATCTGGTTAGAAGCATTATTAAAATTTATTTATCAAGAGTGCTTAAGGAAAAACCTGGAAAAAAGTTCTCTGTGTGTGTAAGCACGAATCACTAAATAAAATGTAGTTGTATCTAAGGGCCTAGGGAGAGCAAAGAAATGAGGTTACCAATAAGCTAACGCAAGCTATGTGAAAATCCCAGTCTTTGGAGCTGCTAAAGGCCTTTCCTAGTATCTTTTTTCTTCCTGTTTCTTACAGTTCATGAAATTTGTAGTTGAATACTGGATAGTGTATACAAAAATCTAGAAAGATTTTGATTTTGGCAGGCAGTTAAAGTAAGGGAAATTCACCTTAATCCTGTCTAAAATTAAAATGGAGTTAGTCTAAAGCTGAATTTGTGTGGGCTGATGTATTTCTGGTTTTTTTTAAACTTACTCATAAGCAGTAACTCTTTTAAGAGTCCCAACTGAAATCCTGCATTGGTCTCTCTGTAGTGACCTCTGAGTTCCAGTTTTTATTCCCAAGCCCCATAAAACAGGAAAAGCTCTGCTCAGATTTTTCAGGCTCTCAAATATCAGTTACAAGTTGGCAGGTGGAGAAAGGGGGAAAGCATCACTGAATGTTCCTTGTACTCACTCACTTTACTTCCATCCTGTCACACAGCCTCAATTCCTTGCTGCCTTGAAATCACTCTATCAATCTGATGTTTACTTGGAGCAAAAATGGGTCTGCTATGAAATAGTGTAACATAGCTGGAAGCAGAGGTCATAGCAGATATTTGGAATTCACCCTTCATCCCAAGGGAGAAGCCATGAGAAAGGGATGACAGGTAAACTTCCATCTTTCCGTGTTTTTTTTTTTTTCCCCATGGGAGATGCTTTCCCACTGGTTGGCAAAACCTTTTCTCAGACTCCTCCTCATGACAGCTCTGTCCTTTCCTCCTCTCCAAGGGTCAACCCTTTAGCAACATTGTGGATGTTTTCATAACTTCTCCACTGTGGAGGGTTATTGTCCTTTTTCTAAAGCCATCATCCTTCTCTGTTGTGTGACCTCTGGAATTCTTATTGAAGAGGTCTATAAATAAATAATTATGCTCTAAAGATTTTTAATAGATTTATTTATTTACTTTAAAAGTGAGTATCAGAGAGAAAGACAGAGGACACAGAGAAAGAGGTCTTCCCTCTTCTGGTTCATTCCCCAAATGGCCGCAAAGGCCAGAGCTGGGCCAAGGATGAAGCCAGGAACCAGGAAATTTCATCTAGGTCTCCCACTTCCCATCTTCTGCTGCTTTCCCAGGTGCACTAGCAGGGAGCTGGATCTGAAGTCAAGCAACCAGGGCACAACCTGGAGCCCATATAGGATGCTGGTATTGCAGGTGTCAGGTTAACCCGTGATACTGGCCCTTAAGATTTTTGACAACTAAGTTTATAAAAGTAGTCATTCTCGCACAAGCTTGGAAAATGGTGCATTTCCTCACCAGTGCACCCAGTGAATGAGTAGGACCCGGATTCCATTCTCCTCAAGATCGTATTATAGTGGTAGAATTGAAGTAATGTGTGTTTGGTGAAAAAGTAACTGCTGATGAGAAGCTGTGCAGAAAGGAGAATCAGTTTTTGTAACTCTGATGTCTCAGTATTTTCTGCTGAACAGGAAAAAGTCTTTAAAGAATAAAAACATAATTGGGACAGTAAGAACCCACATTGTTATATTTTCACTTTACAATGCCTGAATCACTCAGTATTGAATTCAGGTTAATCTGAACTCTAAAGAGAAATACACCGAAATGCTAAAGCAGATTTTGTGCTAGCATAATAGATTTTTTCCTTCTCAAAATGTGTGTAATGTGCTTATATTTTATCATGGAAGCAATAGATGCAAATGTTAAATTAAAAAAAAAATCTTTGGGAGAGTGATTAGGGAACACACAGCCCAGTCTCTCTGGAAGAAGTCAACTTGCCCAAAGGCTCACTCTGCTTGGTGGAAGAAACTGCACAGAAGGAACAGAAAGTAACTCCTTCCCATCCGGCCTTTGGTTAATAATACCCTGTTGCTTGCGGTTCTTTTACCTCAGGTGAAGATTTCTGTTGACTGATGACTCTTGGGATTCCATAGCTATAATTCCCTTCCTGAAGAAAAGACTTTCATAATCAGTTTTGTCTATCAATATTGCTCCATTCTGTATCTTAAATTTTATTTTTAAATACTGGTCTAGGGTATCAAAGTTGACTGTGATTTTCAAACTTACATGTTAATGTGTAGATAGGGTTATGGTTTTAAGTCATATATCCACAAATCAGGCATTTTGCATGCAGGAAGTTAATTAGCAAAAAGTGTTAGAAATTGTAAGAAGTGGGGTTGACAAAGGGAAGATTTTAAAGAAATGAAGTCACAGAAAAGGCTCTCCCAGTCACAGGTACTTGAGGCTGGGATGGCCGGTTCGGGATTGTCCTACTTTTGTGCAAGGGGTCAGATGTTTATGCCCTTACCTGGATAAGTCAAAAGCCACTCAATGCAAGCTGCCCTCAGGCAAACCACATGGCTTTAGACAAGGCAGCCATCTTTGCCCAAGGATATTTCTGAGAAAGGGACTTCCTTGTGAGCTACTGCCTGATAAATTGTTTAAGTTTTGTTCCTAGAAAGGGGCCCTGAGCAGCACATCACAATTACTAATTTTTTTAAAAAAAGCTATACTAAGTAAATTTTAAAAGGAAGTGATTAAAAATAGAAACCAAATAAACTAAACCACATCTGTTTTTGTTACTGAAAGCAACATTCCAACAATACTTGGAAGAAAGCCCAGATATTGCAGCAAATTTTATGCACTTTGTATCTTGCACAGTTTTATTCTTAGACATTTTATTGTTGTTAAGTTAACACAGCAATTTAGCAGATTAGCTGTTGGAGAGCTCTGAAGAGATGGTAGAGCACAGGAAGGAAAGACTATAAAAAGATTGTCAGGGTGGGGCTCTATGCATTCAGTGAAGGAAGCTGGATTGTACGTGGCCAAGAGATGTAGTCAACAGTGTAAAGGCATGCTTTGTGGATTTAGTAATTCTCCACTAACATCAACTGTGTTAACTCACCATCTGTTTTCTGATATTTTTTCGAGGAGTAACTTTTTCTAATTTACATCATGGGATTGATGTACCTTTTCATATTTTCATGTTTGACAATGTCAACATGGCTTTGGTTCTTTTCTCTTCTTCAGTTTGGAGACTTTTATTTTTTGCTGAATACAACTAGGAATCACATTAGGAAGTAAAAGGAAAAAAAGTTAACATTTATAGGTAGAATATTGGTTATTTATGTTGTACAATCAATGAAGTAAGAAACAACAATCAAAGAACAAGGAAGAAGCCTATTATTTCTTCTATTTCCAAGCTAAGTATGTATGATTTCTTCATTAATTCTTAGCATGCATCATCAGGAACAAACTGATAAGGTCAGATCTTGTTATTACAGCTATCTTGTATTTAATATTATGTTGAAAATTTCTCTGATGATTCCATTAATTGCTGTTTTCCTATTAAGATCTTCCAGTTCTAAATATCTGATAAACCTTGTATCAAAGCTTTCATGGCTTTTGTGTAGAAGTGGGAAATCTCTTGCTGAACCTTAGATTTTAAGTTAATAATAGTCTTATTATGATGTTTTGCAACAAACCATATAATAATGTACCTCAGTCAGATAACGATGACTTTCTGCCATAGTTGTAGCCTTCTTTTATGTGTGTGCTGTTAGTTTGTTAGCTGGTTACCTGGAAGCTCATGTGAGGCTTAATCCTGAAAACACTTTATTTGAAATATTTTATGTGTGTCACATATATGGGTGTAAGTAAAACTCTGGAGATAAGGCTTTATATACAGTTTTATTATATAAATACTAATGTATGTGTATATGTAGATATATGTAGGGGGTATGTAATCATGTAAATGATGGAACATGAGAATTTGCAATGAGCCTACCTCAACAATTTCAGTAGTTACCTATAGATAAAATCAGCTTCTATACATTAATTCCCAACATATTTCTCATAGTGCCTTAGTCTTTAAATCCTACAAGTAGAAAAAGTACATTTATTTAGTATTACTTATTTTTTAAAGTTGCAGACATTTCAGTAGAGAAGGCTACTATCTAAAGTTTTAAGAGATAAACTTCAGAGGCACTCCACCACTTTGATTTAATATGAGCAATTTCCTTGCTCTTTTGCTTGCCTGGTAAATCATTTACTCCAGAAGGCAAGATGTTGATTTTTTTTCTTTGAAAAAAAAAAAAGAAAATTTCTTTTTAAAAAATCTCAAAATAGAGTTTAAATAGGAGCACTGTGTACTTGCCCTGGATACAAACCTACCAAAATAGAAACATAGTTGGCTTTTTTCAACAGGATGAATGTGTTTTAAGTGAGAATGATGTGTTCTAAAAATCCTTTCTACTAAACAGAAGGAAAGTTACAATTTATTGGATGGACAGAGTTTAAACTATGGTAGTAGCAGAAGCATAAAAGTATACCTTTGTGGCTGAATGACCCAGAGGGCAGCACTTTCTGGTACTTAACATCCCAAGTGCTGAATTTCCCCACCTCTGTATTTCTTACCCTGAGCTTCAGCAATAGGGCAGTCTGACAGTCCTGAGTCCACATTACAAGCACTTCAACAATACTCATGCGTATTTCATCTACAAGATGAATGATGGTAATGATTTTCAGAACCAAAATCAGATCAGGAAGGAGGCATTACAAAAAAAAAAAAAAAAAAAAAAAGGAAGCCAAAACTATACAATAGCGGGCCGGGGCCGTGGCTCACTAGGCTTATCCTCCGCCTGTGGCACCGGCACCTGGGTTCTAGTCCCTGTCGGGGTGCCGGATTCTGTCCCGGTTGTCCCTTTTCCAGGCCAGCTCACTGCTGTGGCCTGAGAGTGCAGTGGAGGATGGCCCAAGTGCTTGGGCCCTGCACCCGCATGGGAGACCAGGAGAAGCACCTGGCTCCTGGCTTCAGATCAGCACACAGCGCCAGCCACAACGCGCCGGCCGAAGCAGTCACTTGTGGGGTGAACCAACGGAAAAAGGAAGACCTTTCTCTCTCTCTCACTGTCTAACTCTGCCTGTCAAAAAAACAAAAAAACAAAAAAACAAAAAAACTATACCATAGCTATTTTCTTCTTCATGACCGAAAAGAAGTAAGTATTTTCCTTTCTACACCTTTAATTAATAGACTTATTAGGCCATGAATAACATGTTACACATGTTTAGTTATATACAAGCATATTTATATATCATAATATTTCTAAATATCCCACCTATTTTTATTTTCTATTTTTTTCTATATATACGACTTGCTCATAATAGAAATTTTGGACCTCTACCATAAAGGTAGTAGAATACAAGAGAAAAATACAGGTGTATTCTAATTAGATTTGTTTACATAAATTTTTATATATTTATTATAAAGATTGCTTTCTATATTATAATTTTGTTATTATTACAGATATTGCTATAATATTGGTGGTCTTGATTAAAAGAAATGAGCCTGGCCGGCGCCGCGGCTCAATAGGCCAATCCTCTGCCTTGTGGTGCCGGCACACCGGGTTCTAGTCCCGGTACACTGGGTTCTAGTCCCGGTCGGGGCGCCGGATTCTGTCCCGGTTGCCCCTTTTCCAGGCCAGCTCTCTGCTGTGGCCCAGGAGTGCAGTGGAGGATGGCCCAAGTCCTTGGGCCCTGCACCCCATGGGAGACCAGGATAAGTACCTGGCTCCTGCCATCGGATCAGCGCGGTGCACCGGCCGCGGCGGCCATTGGAGGGTGAACCAACGGCAAAAGGAAGACCTTTCTCTCTGTCTCTCTCTCACTGTCCACTCTGCCTGTCAAACAAACAAACAAACCAAAAGAAATGAGCCTGGAGTTCTTCAAAAGCAGCATCTGGGCTACATAACTTTCCAAGGCAAAGTCTGAATAATGAAACTAATTAGGCAAAAATTGATTGGGGACTAAGAAGAGAACGCAAAAGCTAGATGAGAAAGACCAAGCTAACTTTAAGATTGGAGTCACCCTTCACAGAGTTCCTGCATCTAGGTCCCAAGGGCAGTGTGCGTGATTCCTAATGAAGCTGTCAGATACAAAAGTCTTTTGAAATCCTGACTAATGGAATGAATTCAAAGAATAATATATCACAATCAAGCAAGGTTTGTTTTACCAATCAAAAATTGTTCATTATAAACCACATTTACTAGGTTAACAAGGCAGAGTTGATCACTTTAATGGAAATGTATGCCAGAAAAGCATTTGATAATATTCAACATGCATTGCTAATAAATCACTAAAACTGGTTTCTCACTAAAATAACCCATTATAAATGAAGATAGGGCATTATATATAATGACAATGTTGCAGGCAAATCTGCTAAATCGAAGTGCAAATTAAGTGTGCGTTCAACTAATACATGAGAGTATTTTAAAAGTTTATAGAAAAACTGAAGTTAAAGATAATGTGCATTTCCATGAAAATTTTGAAGACCCCTTATATGGGAAAGGTGGGAAGAGGAGTGAGAATTTCCATCATGAGCACAATAGAGTGAAGAATGCATGAATATAGAGGGTATTTCAGGCAGTGGAGCAGGAAAGCCAGTCAGAGAGAGGGACAATGAGTTCAGGTAAGTGGCCGCCAGAGACTCTCTGTGGCTGCCACAGAGTGGGGCAGCTGCTTCTGTGATTAAACTTTCCTGTGCTCCAGTGTGGATGCTCTGAAGTCTGGCCATGCCTGGGCAGTCCTGGGATGATCATGGTATTTCAGTGAACCAGATCGTGGTATCTTTTCAGTAAACCCAATTTTTCCTGTGTAGGAGGGGGGAAAGCTATTTTTTTTTCTAATTATAAAATAAATTACCTTTGGCCGGCGCCGCGGCTCACTAGGCTAATCCTCCGCCTTGTGGCGCCGGCATCCCAGGTTCTAGTCCCGGTCGGGGCGCCGGATTCTGTCCCGGTTGCCCCTCTTCCAGGCCAGCTCTGTGCTGTGGCCAGGGAGTGCAGTGGAGGATGGCCCAAGTGCTTGGGCCCTGCACCCCATGGGAGACCAGGATAAGCACCTGGATCCTACCATCCGATCAGCGCGGTGCACCGGCCGCGGCGGCCATTGGAGGGTGAACCAACGGCAAAAGGAAGACCTTTCTCTCTCTCTCTCACTGTCCACTCTGTCTGTCAAAAAAAAAATTAAAATAAATTACCTTTAAAAAATATGAGCATCAGGTATTTAGCCTAGTGGCTAATACTTGTATCTCATCAAAGTGCCTGGATTTCATTGTAGGTTCTGGCTCCTGATCATCTTTGGCCATTACAGGTGTTTGGGGTATAAATCTGCAGATGGGCATTCTCTCTCTCTCTCTCTCTCTCTCTCTCTCTCTCTCTCAAGTAAGTAAGTAAATACTAAATAAAATGGGTAAAATATATAAATAAATTGATGAATCTGTTTTTCAGCACTTTTTGATGCTTCATTTCCATCATGTGTGTGTGTAATACATGCCATTATGCATATGATAAACTCACACACACATGCTAAGTATTTTTATGCAATCTAGTGTGAATTTATATGGCCATTTTGGAGAGCAGCATGCAAATGGATATCAGGACATATAAAAACAATTCTACCAAATGTTTTTCTTGAGTTCCTACTATTGTCAGATAGTCTTCTAGACTTGTGGATTATACTTTAGACAAAAGTATAATGACAATATGGGGTGTACAGTAGGAAAGACAGGAAAAAAACAACTAAGGCAATAAGTAATACTCGTTCTGCATCATTGAAGAAAGATGAATGCCATGGGAAAGGAAAATCGCAGACAGGAAAAGGAGAGAGATTATAAATGGGGAATATGAGGATATATTGAAGCATGAAATAATCTGGCAAAAAATCTGAATGTTGACTTGAAGGTGGGGGTAGAATTACGATGCAGATATCTGGGCTAAAGTTATGCCAGATAAATTACTATGAGTGACAGGAATTTTAATTTTAAGAATATATTCTGAAGATACATATATATGTATATATGGATAGATACAGATATAGATGCTATTTTATATTGCTTTGTAGTAACAGAACATAAATCATATACTTTTATGCAATCTGTCTTTATTTAGCATTATATTATTATATATTTTTATAACAATAAACAAAGAACTGTATCACACCTTTTTACAGCTACATGATATACCCATGAAAGAAATAGATTGGGGGGGGGCAGCACTGTGGCGCAGCAGGTTAACGCCCTGGCCTGAAGCGCCGGCATCCCATATGGTCGCCGGTCCTAGTCCTGGCTGCTCCTCTTCCGATCCAGCTCTCTGCTATGGCCTGGAAAAGCAGAAGAAGATGGTCCAAGTCCTTGGGCCCCTGCACCCGCGTGGAGACCTGGAAGAAGTTCCTGGTTCTGGATCGGTGCAGCTCCGGCCGTTGTAGCCATCTGGGGAGTGAACCAGCGAATGGAAAACCTCTCTTTGTCTCTACCTCTCTCTGTAGCTCCTTCAAATAAAAAAAAAAAAAAAAAAAACTTAAGAAAAAAAGAAAGAAATAGATGGGGGCCGGTGCTGTGGTGCAGCGGGTTAACACCCTAGCCTAAAGCCTAAAGCATCCCTTATGGGTGCCAGTTCAAGACCCAGCTGCTCCACTTCCGATCCAGCTCTCTGCTGTACCCTGGGAAAGCAGTGGAGGATGGCCCAAGTCCTTGGGTCCCTGAACCCACGTGGGAGACCTGGAAGAAGTTCCTGGCTCCTGGCTTCGGATCGGTGCAGCTCCAGCCGTTGCGGCCAATTGGGGAGTGAACCATCTGATGGAAGACCTCCTTCTCTTTCTCTCTTTCTCTCTCTCCCTCTCTCTGCCTCTCCTCTCTCTGTGTAACTCTTTCAAATAAATAAATAAATCTTTTTTAAAAAATAGAGAAAGAATAGATTGTAAATTATTTAACCAAGCCTTCAATTTCAACTATTTTTAAAGTACTATAAGTGTTTATTATTTTTGGATTGTAAATTATATGTGCAAAATGCAAAAATATACATATTATTTGTAACTGACAAATTGTACACATTTACAGGGTACCACATGATGTTTCCAATAATGTATACATTATGTAATATCCAACAGGGCAAATATATCTATCTCCTGAAATATCTATCATTTCTTTACATTGAAGACACTCAACAGCCTTTTTCCTAGTTTTTAGTTTTTTAAGAAAATATACAGGATATTATCATTATCTATAGCCCCTTTCTCTGTAATAGAACTCTACAACTTATTCTCCTAAATAAAACTTAATGCCCATTAATCACCCTTTCTCCATCCCCCACTACTTTCCCCAGCTTATTTTTTTAAGGTTTATTTGAAAGTCAGTTACACAGAGAGAAGAGAGGCAGAGAGAGAGGTTTTCCATCAGAGGGGTCACTTCCCAATTGGCTGCAATGGCTGGAGCTGCGCCTATCCAAAGCCAGGAGCCAGGAGCTTCTTCAAGGTCTCCCACGCGGGTGCAGGGGCCCAAGGACTTGGGCCATCCTCCACTGCTTTCCCAGGCCACAGCAGAGAGCTGGATTGGAAGTGGAGCAGCCAGGTCTCAAACCGTTGCTCCTATGGGATGCCGGAGCTTCAGGTCAGAGTGCTCACATGCTACGCCATAGTGCTGGTCCCTCCCCAGCTTCTAATAACCACCATGCTACTCTCAACTTCTACGAGATAAACTATTTTAGATTCCACATATGAGTGAGATCATGTGGTATGTGTCTTTCTGTGTCTGGCTTATTTCAGTTCACATAGTGATTTCAGTTCCATACACGTTGTGGCAATATTCAATTGTTTTTATATCAATACTTTCACATGTGTTTCATTTTGGTTTGTATTTTGCTTTAAAATATGAAAGTGTTATCTCTAGCTCCTAGAGATGCACAGTTTTAAGCTTTGTAAGTACACTAATATGTACTCTATATGCTGACAATCCTCCCTTTCTTTGTGCAAATAATTTCTGACCTTGTAGCTGCCCGTGGACAGTCTGTGATGGCTGCTGAAGTGTGGTGTTTCTGATAACTCCCTTGTAGCCCTAGCACACCTTCTTCACATACTCTCGCCTGCTGCTGGTGGTGGAAATCAGGTGCAGAGGCATGTGCCTTCTCTTCCCCTCCCTTCTGAGATCTAAGGGTCACTTAGTGATCATTGGCAGCCTTGAACTTTGTGTTTTACTGCTTTGCTTCCTCTGAACCCAATCAATCCTATGAACTCCACATGCAGGTTTGTAAATGAAAGAAGATTTTTATGCTATCTCCCTCAGTCATTGTTTCTTGTATTTCTCCCATATTTTTCTCCTTTTTAACAATTCTGCAGACCATCTGCCTTTCCAGGAGTTGCTGTGAATTTGCTACTTACATTCCTACTTGTTTATAAACAAACACAGAAAACCATCATTGGGAAGACTCTGAAGAAAATGGTACTTTATTTATATCTATGCTGATTTCAGGAAAAATTATGACAATCCTTCTGGAAAGTAGTTTGGCAAAATGGAGCAACTTCTATAAATGTTTACAGATTTGGTCTTGATAATCTCAAATGTAGGAATACATTCCAAATGAACCATCCAGAACATGGATATGAGGTCTACCAACAAACATATTCATTGCAATATATTTGCTTGGTTTCATACCAAATATTAATTTATGAGAGTTGCCACAACAAAAGTGACTATTATGAACCATCTACTGAGTGGCATACAGACACAGAAGTTTATCTTGTCAGAGTCAGAGGTTTGAAGGCAAGGTGTCAGCTAGGATACTTCCTTATGACAGCTCTGAGGGCAAACTGTCCTGTCCTCTCTCCTAGCTTCTGCATGTGGCCGGCATCCTTGGTGTTCCTTGCCCTCTACATAATCGCCCCAATGTCTGCCTCCACCTTCACCCTGGTGTTCTACCTGTGTTCCAGAGCAGGGCATGTTGAGGGCAGATGGCTTTGATGTGATTCCTGTTTCCAGATGACCAAGCTTGTGGTGACCCCATAAAAGCTCATGATTTTGTTAATAATTACCCCTATCGGGACCATTTCTAAGAACAGTCTTACCTTCAGTATCTGTGGTAGTGGGATCATCATGCCTCTCTTTAAGTTGTCAGTCAGCATCATTATATTTGGTCTTCATTATCTAGACCTGCTGAAGTCTCCAGGTCAATAGAGTCACTTAATCTACAAATTCTGGAAGGGGAAATTTTGAGTACTAACTCTTCATTTTTTCTTAATTTTTATTTATTTATTTATTTATTTATTTATTTTTTATTTTTATTTTTTTGACAGACAGAGTGGACAGTGAGAGAGAGAGACAGAGAGAAAGGTCTTCCTTTGCCGTTGGTTCACCCTCCAGTGGCTGCCGCGGCCGGCGTGCTGCAGCTGGCGCACCACGCTGATCCGAAGGCAGGAGCCAGGTACTTATCCTGGCCTCCCATGGGGTGCAGGGCCCAAGGACTTGGGCCATCCTCCACTGCACTCCCTGGCCACAGCAGAGAGCTGGCCTGGAAGAGGGGCAACCGGGACAGAATCTGGTGCCCTGACCGGGACTAGAACCCCGAGGTGCCAGCGCCGCAGGCGGCAGAGTAGCATATTGAGCCGTGGCGCCGGCCCTTAATTTTTATTTTTTAAAAATTTATTTGTTTATTCAAAAAGCAGAGTAAACAAAAAGATAATACAATATAAATATTCAGTATCATGGTTATTATATCAAAAAGATATATTAAAGAGAAAGAGAGAGAGAGAAAGAGAGAGAGAGAAAGAGAAAGCTAATCTTCAACCTTCTGGTTCTCTCCCCAAATGGCCACAATGGGTAGATCTGGATCAAGCCAAAGCCAGGAGCCAAGAACTCCACCTGAGTCTCCCACCTGGGTTGCAGAGGCCCAAGTACTTGGGAAACCTTCCATTGCTTTTCCAGGTGCATCAACAGGGAGCTGGATCAGAAGTGAAGCAGCTGGGACTTGAACCTGAGCTTATCTGGGATGCCAGTGTCCCAGGTGGAGGTTTAACCTACTGTGTCACAACACTGGCCCCAAGCACTAACACTTTAGTGTTCCCAAAAGAAAAGTTGCCAAATTGAGATTTAATTTTTAAACTTTAAAATGCATGAAAACTTTATTGCCAATGTAACATAATTACCTGAAAGGAAACACCTACTTAAGGAAAATGGGATATTTTAATCTCTAAGAATAAAAAGGAGATTATCCCAATATACCAGGGTTAATAGAAAATGCCTAATATGAAAAAAATGCAAGGTTTTCAATTTTTTGGCATCAAAATAAACTTTAAGCACCTTCCTATAGTGTAATTCCTGTGACTACTCATGCCATTGATAGCAAGAAATGGGAAAATGGCTTCGAGGAGTACAAACCAAAGGGCCCCCAAGTTGAAAAGTAAACAAAAAGATAATACAATATAAATATTCAGTATCTTAGTTATTATACCAAAATTATAATGTTTGTGTACTTATCAATCACAGATGAAACAGTAAACAAAATTAGAGGACATCCTTTCAGCAGAGACACCAGTCATAAATGAGACTTGAGCATTCATATGCTTGTCCAAAGTAGCAATTTAGCTGCTGTTTCCAGCTCTGTCTGTATCCAGAATGATCATCAGGAAGTAAGTGGTGAGCAGACGCTTGGAAATAAAAGTTTGCCCTAGGCTGCCAGGAGTCTAAGGACAAAGCTAACAGTTCCAATAAACCATTAGTTTGAGAACAGAATTGTCAATAGAACCAGCCTTCCAGTTTGCTAATCATCCGTGGACTTTAGCCATGGCCTACAAATGTGGATTGTTTTAAGAAAATAAACTTTCAGGGGATTGGTACCCTGGCATAGTAGGCTAGGCCTCTGCCTACAGTGTCAGCATCCCTTATGGGCACCCATTCATGTCCTGGTTGCTCCTTTTCTGATGCAGCTCTCTGCTTGTGGGCTGGGAAGGCAGTGGAGGATGGCCCAGGCTTGGGTCCCTGCACCCACACGGGAGACTCAGAAGAAGCTCCTGGCTCCTGACTTCAGATCTTCCAAGCTCCAGCCATTGAGGCTATTTGGGGGAGTGAAACAGAAGATGGGAGACTTTTCTGTCTGTCTCTCCCTCTGTCTACCTCTCAAATAAATAAAAAAGAAAATAAACTTTCTCTGATATATAATCCTTTTGCCTTTGTTTCTGTGAGTTTGTGCCAATGCAATATCTTTTTTTTTAGAATTATTTATGTATTTGAAAGGCAGAATTATGAGGGTGGGAGGTGGGGAGAGAGAGAGAAAAAGTCAGAGAGAGAAAGAGAGATTTCCATGTTCTGGGTCACTCCCCAAACGGCTGTAGCAACTGCGGCTGGGCCAAGTTGAAGCCAGGAACCAGGAGCTCCATTCAGTCTCCCATGTAGGTGGCAGGAGCCCAAGCACTTGAGCCGTTCTCTGTTGTTTTCCCAGGCACGTTAGGAGGGAGTGAGGTTGAAAACAGAGCAGCCGGGACTGAAACCGATGACCAGTGTTCCAGGTGGTGGCTTAACACGCCGCACCAAAATGCTTGGCCCCTTCTCTGAATATCTTAAAGCATTAGCCCAAAATTAATTCACAAGAAAAGGAGAAACAGGCTAGTTAAATAGTATTATAAGCTCACAGCAAGAAATATGTGCTTAAAATGGGATTTTTTCTTTCTTATTGCTATTGGAATGGACACTTAATTTTCTCCCTAAAATGAAATGAAACTTTCGGAAAATTTATGGCTGCTGAGAGAGCAGTTTCTCACATGCCAAGCTATGTTAGCAAAGTTGGGAATAAATCATCAGAGAAATCTGACTGGTAATACACTGCAATTCATGTGAGATAATATTTAACTTTCTACCCACACCAGGCAACTGCAGGACAACTGTCGCTACTGAGTCCACTGAATTCTGTAAAATGATATCCTGGAATCATGGACAGTTAGCATTCTCCTCCTTCTGTGTGCTCTGTCCCTTGTTCACAGCCTCATGACTTCTCTAAACACGTCTTTCTTGTTGTGACATTGTAAGATGAGCATGTCTACATAGTCTCACAGTTGGTTTTCGCCCTTGCTCATTTCCCCTCTGTCCCCGGCATTAGTGCTGCCTCCCTGGAAATGCTTCTAGTTGACAATGACGAGTCCCAGACCTGTCCTCCACCTTCCCAGACTATTGATACAGTATGTACTAAACGGCATTATTCATCTAGAATAAGAAGACTGATTGATTGCCTTTCTACAAATAGATTTCTACCTTTTTTTGCTTGAATGCATTTTCAGATTTTTACCCAAAGGAACTGTATAATAGTTGAGTAACAATTACAAAATTAAAAAGTTTTAGGATGAAGGACTGTCTGTGTCACTTTATGGCTTCTAATAAATATTTTGCCACTAATTGGAAAGAGGTTTCTGGCCAATAAATTATGAATCATAGATATTTATAGATAAAACCTCTTCATCAATTACAGTGCAGCCCTAATATGATGTGAGAACAAAAGGTAACAAATGCTATTTTTGAAATTCTTACTTCGTGTCAGAGACTTCATACTCATTAGCCATTACACATCATCACTCTGTGTTTGTTGTTGTCATCCCTTTGGTAGCAATGTGCATACTTAGTCTCATAGAAATTATGTCCCGTGTGCAAAGTATCGCATCCTGTTTAGTCTTTCTTTTCAAATATAAAATCCAATTTATCTTCATGCCATTATTTAATGATATATTAGGCTAATTTGAAGAGCAAGATTTTATTTTGTAAGAACATAACCTATTGTAGAGGGAAGTATTTTATAACTGGCTTTGACTGTATTTTTATTTCAATCCTATAATTCTTAACTAGTAAATGACTCTGGGTTTAATATTCTTAAATTATATGATTGAATGTGTACTTCTATTTCCTTTGTGTTGCCCAAACCTCTCTCTGTCTCTGCAGAGGTTATGCATTTCTGGCGAGGCTAAACTCACCTTAGCAGCAGGCTTGTTCATGTTAATCCAAGAGCCATGAAAACAGAGAGAACTTTCCTAGCCATCGAGGTGGCAATTCTGACTGTGAGGAGACTGCTGCTGCTGAGAACAGAGCCAGCAGCCTAACAGCTTATGCCATGGAAGGAAAATGGCAGATGTTTTGTTCCAGGAATTCGACTTGTCACCAGACAGTCATGTGAAAATGAAATCAAGTTAATTATCTCTTTCTATGAAAAGGTACTTTTGGACATAGTGGTTAAACATTAGGACATAGAAAAATCAATTTTCTGAACTGCTTACCTCAGAGAATTTATAGAAGGGAAGTGGATTGAAAATGTTCAGAAGTCAAACTGTGTAAACAGAATGAGGACCCAGCCTCACAGGGGATGTATGGATCCCTTGAAAGAAGATCCCATTCCAACTTGGTTCCTTCAAACACATTGTCTACGATGGTGATGGCTGTGAAGGTTAACTGCAATCAAAGGAGGAGGAAAGTATGGTTTTGCTCAAAAAAATCCAGAACTCCTTGACACCATAGATCCTGCCGTATTAAACTCAGCATCACCAGACTCTAGCACAAGATCAGATGACACAATGATGGCAAATCCCTTAAACATATAAGACCATAGTATAATATTGAACACATAATGTTTATTGTACCTTTATATGCAGTTAGTAATTTTACAACTCTGAAATATGAACTATTTTTATCTCTCCATTTTATAGCTGGGAAAAGCAAGGCACTTGTGAGTTTAATTTTCCCAAAGTGACATAGTTAGTAGTGGATTGAGCTGGGATTTGAACCCAGAATTCTCTTACTCTCCTGCCTTTGTTTCTAATCATTGTGCTATACATTCAACCCCCCACACACACACCCACACACACAAAAGGCCATAAGGGACTATTTTCTAAGGCTTGATGTACTTGGTCACACTTGGAGTTATCATTTCCCTTTTTATGATGTGATCTCTAGAACTCTCAGGAAGGATTCCTCTGAACTTCCTGAACTCTTTCAGGAAGGTCATTCACCTCTGGTTTTCACTCAGCAAGCAAATGTACTGGCTTGACTGTAGTTGAACAAATGCAGCTAAACAAAATCCTCACGTGCAAAGGAAGGATCCCGTGGTGACACAGTGCAGAGGCAGCACAGAAATACAGATAATGATTGCATGTGCATTCTGGGCTCTCAGAAACAAAGGCATTCATTCTTTTAAGCATGTCATAGCCAGAATTTCCTAAGAAGGGAAAAGTGAAGGCAGGACCGAAACTAGGGCCTACAGCAAAACAAGAAGCCCTGAGCTCTTTGAAAGAAACCCTGTGGTATAACTAAAGGATGCAACGGTTTTCTCAGTCACGTTTAATGTGGCTACACTCCCAACACCATGTTTAGAGATCAGGCCAACAGCATCCAGCCCAGAGAATTTCTGCAAGTAGTAATGTAGAGGAGAAATCTTTCTCTATTTGGATCTTTTCATCTTCTCTTGTCACAAGATTGCTTATTAGTTGATCCGATCAGTCAGCTGGTACCTCAGGAGAGGCTGGGATGCTTGTGTGGGTCAGCAGAGTAGGGACTACAAATGGCACAACAATGGCACTGAGATATCAGTGAGCCCTATGGTTGGGAGGTGCCTGTGGATTTCAGGGGATCTCAGGGATGACGAGCCTGCAGAGACACCTGGTCTGGACCAGAGACAACTCCCTAGGCCAAAGCAAGAGAGGGTTTTGAAGGTTTGCTAGAAACCTCTTTAATGGATAATACTAAGACTATAAAGACCTGCTCTTTTTTTTTTAAAGATTTATTTGTTTATTTGAAAGTCAGAGTTACACACACACACACACACACACACAGAAAGAGAGAGAGAGAGAGAGAGAGAGTGAGAGAGAGAGGTCTTCCATTTGATGATTCACTCCCCAGATGGCCGAAACGGCCGGAGCTGTGCCGATCCAAAGCCAGGAGCAAGGAGCTTTTTCCGGGTCTCCCAGGTGGGTGCAGGGGCCCAAGGACTTGGGCCATCTTCTACTGCTATCCCAGGCCACAGCAGAGAGCTGGATTGGAAGAAGAGCAGCCGGGACTAGAATGGGTGCCTATATGGGATGCCGGCACTGCAGGCCAGGGCGTCAACCCACTGAGCCACAGCACCGGCCCCAAGACCTGCTCTCTCTCCCTCTCTTTTTTTTTTTTTTTCTAATTTTTTGATAGGTAAAGTGGACAGTGAGAGAGAGAGAGAGAGAGAGAAAGAAAGAAAGGTCTTCCTTTATGCAGTTGGTTCACCCTCCAATGGCCGCTGTGGCCAGTGCACTGCGCTGATCCAAAGCCAGGAGCTAGGTGCTTCTCCTGGTCTCCCATGCGGATGCAGGGCCCAAGCACCTGGGCCATCCTCCACTGCACTCCCGGGCCACAGCAGAGAGCTGGCCTGGAAGAGGGGCAACTGGGACAGAATCTGGCACCTGACCGGGACTAGAACCCAGTGTGCCGGCACAGCAGGCAGAAGATTAGCCTATTGACCTGCGGCCTTAGACCTGCTCTTTATACAGATTGTTTAACATTGAAACAAGTATGTGTGCCTCTTTGGATATCAATTTTCTCATCTGTAAAATAGGAAGGGACTGGACCAGATGGTTCTCATGGATCTTTCCAGCTCTAACATGCAGGACCATCAACAGCAAGATCTTTAAGACCAAGATGAGCTTGGATCATTCATCAACCAAGAGAAAAAAAAAACAACAACACAGGTTGCCTGGAGCTTGTAGTGAGCTCATGAGCTCAGGCACTCAGCTTCACTGAGCCGTCACCCTGTCCAGAATTCTCTTGCCCATTCAATAACCATTAAGTTGCATACATTAACATCTTCAAAAGCTACCCAGAGCTTAAGTATCTTAAGTGCTCAAAAACAGCAAAGAAAAACTTTCTCAAAGGAGGAATTAAAAGAGAGAAAGAATCATGAATGGTAACACTCATTTTAGAAATCTCTGTTACCGTTAAAAACAAAACATTTCACAACCAAAAAATAGCTCTCGATTGTACACTAGTTAGACACACTGAGATTTGGCACTGTGTCAGATATGCAAACCCAGCGAAAAAGTATCTTATGTGTTCTCTAAAGGGCCAAAGTTTTCTAAATTCAAGCTCATCTTTTCTTGCACAAGGGTGGTAAATCTGAGATAAAAACAAGTCACATACACAGAAGGAATCTAGACTCACTGTCTATTTATTTACAAATATGTACTGCTCCTACACCATATGGTTTGAACAAAGACCTCAGAAACTGAAAACAACAGCAGGCCTTGGCCAAGGCTGCCATCAAGACAGCACATCCAGGTCTGGACTGTTCTCAAAGACACATCCACTCACAGTCTGTTCACTTGCAGGCACTTCTGTTTTGGTAATGGATCCACAGAACTCCACTTGCCTCTTTTCCATTATGGATGAAACAAATTAGTGTTTCATTTACCAGGGTAGAATAAATGCCCCCCTTTCCAGTGGTCTTTCCTTTTAAGAAGGCTATTCATTCCTGATAAAGGCCAGCCAGCCCCACGTGATGGCAGAGGTTTGACTTCAGCCACGTCACATCCCAGCACATTTTCTTGTGTGTGTTTGGGTGTGGGTAGGGACAAGGAAGACATTTAAATGTTTAGCTAACTCATAATATTGTACATGTTTGTGTGCCTGATAACTCCAGGGTAAACAACATTTCCATCTTCTTAAACATTTATTATTTCTTTTTGTTGGAGAACTTTGTACTCCCCTTATAGTTCTTTTTAAAATTTATAATGAATTTTTGCAAGCTATAGTCATTCATTTGTACTGCACACATCAGAATTTACTTCTGTCTAACCGTATCTTGGAATCCATTATCCATCCTCCTCCTATCCCTCCCTTGCTACCCTTCTTTATGCTACTGATGCCTCTGCCCTTCCTCATCTCAGCTCCTCTGGTCCCTCTTGACTCACAGCTGTGTCAGGCTCCCTTGTTATGCCTCCCTGTGTTCTATCGCATTCTCTCTTCTTTTCTACCACTGTTGAGAGTCAATCTCTTCTCCCATAGAATACACCAGTGCACACTCACTTTCAAAACATGCCTAGCCATGTTCTTAATATCTAATCTATAATAGTGAATTAGTGAGCCCTAATAAAGATGTTGCCTAGAAAACATCTATGTAGAGACAGCATGAGATAGTGGATCTGAAATGCTCTTGGAATCAAGTGATATAAACTTAAGTCCCTGTTTTATAATACAGTAACCTTTCTTCAATCTAAATTTTTTCTCTTGTAAAATTATAATCATTTCAGATCTAATGGGAATTTACTATGATAGATAATGTATAAAGTATTTGGATGCTTTATTCCATTTAATTCTCACAACTGCACTGTGAACTAGGCATAACTCACTCAATCATTACTAAATCTCATCTTAAAATAAGAATATTGAAACTTTGAGAGATTAAGCAATTGGACTAGATTTAGGGTTTCAACTTAAATTTGTCTGGATTCAGAACCAAAGCTCACCTTGCAAAATCTTTTATAAGGATGGAGTAAGATGGTTTATGTGAGGACATTGAGTAGCTAATGCTGTGTAAGTGTAAACTGTGGTCCTAACAGGACCTTAAACTTTATACCTAGCAAGTGTAGGCCATGGGTCAAATTTGGGAAGGAGAAACCTAGAGGGAGGGAGGGAGAAAGCTGGAGGTCAGGAACTCTAACATTATAGAGTTCTTAATTATGAAGAATAAGGACTCAACATCCCAAAAGAAACAATATTTTATGCAAGAATTATGTGTAAGCAAAATGCATCACATGGCTAAGATGAAAGAGGAAACTTCTGGCAAGGGAGCTCAGGAACACAGAAAGATAAGATAAGACAGCACTGAGTTTAATAATCACTTACTTATTTTTTCTTTAGTTTTCTATGTCACTATCATTAATATTTCCCAAACTCTCAGAAAGAATGAGTAAATATTTCTATTTTTTTAACTTAAATAGTTATATTTATTTAAGGTGCAGAGAGAGAGAGAGAGTGAAAGAAAGCGCTCCCATCCTCTGGTTCTCTCTCCAAATACCCACAACACTTGGGCTGGGCCAGGTCAAAGCCTAGAACTGAGAACTCAGTCTATCTTTTGAATGTGGGTAACAGGAACCCAACTACTTGAGGGATTACCTGCTGCATTCCAAGGTGCATAATAGCAGGAAGCTGGAGTTGGGATTACAACAAAGACTTGAACTTGGGCATTCCAAATGGGATCCGGCTGTACCAGACAATACTCCCCAGAGTAAATTTTTTTTTTCTCAAACTGTCAAAGGAGAGTTGCCTTAGAGGCTGGCATTGTGGTGTGGCAGGTTAAGCTGCCAATTGTGACAATGATATCCCATTCTGGAGTGCCAGTTCAAGTCCTGGCTACTCCATTTCTAATCCAGCTCCCTGCTAATGCTCCTGGGAAACCAGTGGATGATGGCCAGAGTGCTTGTGCCCCTGCCACCCATTTGAGAGATCTAGATGGAGTTCCAGGCTCCTGGCTTCAGCTTGAGCCAGCCACATCCAATGTGGCCATTTGGCAAGTGAACCAGTAGATGGAAGATCTCTCTCTCTCTCTCTCCCTTTCTGTGTGTGTGTGTGTGTGTGTGACTCTGCTTTTCAAATAAATAAATATTTATAAAAATAAAGTTGCACTGAATGGGCTAAATAGGCCAGGAAAAATTAATTCTAAACTATTGCAACATGGAATATATCCTCTAAGATAAAGGCAGAATACCTTCATCCCAGCCCAGCCCTGGCCACTGTGGGCATTTGAATTGACAGATTAATGACTGTACATCTTTCCTTTTGCTTTTTAAAAATGATTTATTTATGGCCGGCGTTGTGGCTCAATAGGCTAATCCTCCGCCTGCGTCACCAGCACCCCAGGTTCTAGTCCCGGTCAGGGCGCTGGATTCTGTCCTGGTTGCCCCTCTTCCAGGCCAGCTCTCTGCTGTGGCCTGGGAGTACAGTGGAGGATGGCCCAAGTCCTTGGGCCCTGCACCCGCATGGGAGACCAGGAGAAGCACCAGGCTCCTGCCTTCGGATCAGCGCGGTGTGCCGGCCATAGTACGCCGGCCGCAGCGGCCATTGGAGGGTGAACAAACGGCTGTCTCTCTCTCTCACTGTCTACTCTGCCTGTAAAAAAAAAAAAAAAAAAAAAAAAAAAGATTTATTTAAAAGGAAGAGAAAGAGATCTTCCATCTGCTGGTTCACTACTCAAATGGTGGCAACAGCCAGGGCCAGGAGGCAGGATATCCATCCAAGTCTTCTACAAGGGTAATAGGAGCTCAAGTACTTGAGTCATCATCTGCTGCTTCCAGTACACATCAGAAACCGAGCTGGATCAGAAACCAGGCCGCTGGGACTGGAACCAGCATTCCAACATTGGATGCAGTTGTCCTAAGTGGCAACTTAATCTGCTACACCACAATGCCCAACTCATTATTAAATGTTTTTGGGAGGTACAGTGTGAGGTTTTGCTACATTATACTTTGTGTAATGATCAACTCAAACATTTATCATTTTCTTGTGAAGAGGCCTTTCAAAATCTTCTAGGTTTTTAAAATTACACAACAAAATATTGCTGACCATTATCATCCTCTGTATAATAAAATAGTCGAATTTATTCTTCTTACCTGAAAAGGTTCCTTTTTTCATTTGAGAGGCAAAGAGAGAGACACAGAGAAAATGATAGACATAAAAAGAGCTCCCATTCATGGGTTCACACCCCAAATGCCCACAGTGGCCAGGGCTGGGCTGGGATGAAGCCATGACCCAGGAACTCAACCTTGGTCTCTTATGTGGGTGCCAGGAACCCAATTGTTTAAGCCATCTGCTAACTTGGAGGACCTTCATAAGGAGAAAGCTGGATGCAGGAGATGGAAACAGGTCAAGGCCAGGCACTCCAGGGTCAGCCATGGGGTCAGCCAGCATCTTATGGACAACTTAACTGCTGGGCTAAACGTTTGTCCCTGGTTGTGACTTTCTAACAATTAACATATTTTTTCTCATTACCTCCAGCCCTTTCCTTCCCCAGCCTCTGAGAACCACTATTCATTTCTCTACTTTTTTTTTTTTTTTTGACAGGCAGAGTGGACTTTTAAGAGTTCAACCTTTAAAAATTCCATGTATTTTAATCTTCAGATCCTTGCATGTTGCTACAATTGAAAAGATTACTTCTTTTTTTTTAATGGTTGAATCATATTCCATCATGTTGCCTGAGACACCAATTTCCCCTGTAAGTGCCACTTCGAGCCCCATTGCTCCATTTCCCATCCGGGTCCCTAATGTGCCTGGGAAAGTAGTAGAAGATGGCCCAAGTACTTAGGCCCCCGCACCCACTTGGGAGACTTGGATGGAATTTCAGGCTCCTGGCTTTGGCCTGGGCCAGCCCTGGCGGTTGTGGCGATATGGGGAGTGAACCACTGGATGAATGATCTGTCTGTCTCTCCTTCCCTTTCTCTCTCTCTCTCTCTCTCTCTCTCTCCCTCCCTCTCTCTTTATACACACACACACACATATACGCACACATACACACACACACACACACGCAACTTGGTCTTTCAAATAAATAAATAAAACTTTTAAAAGGGAGAGTTCTTAAGAACTAGAATGACCTAGTGGAAGAAGACTTTGGGAGACAATTAGTTGAGGAAGGAAGGCCACCTGTGTTGATTGCTGATATTTATCAAAGTTGTACTTCTATCTTCCCACAGAGACTGAGTAAATAAAGACTATATTTTTTTTCTAATGACTATATTTTAATGGTATGAGTCTCAAGCCCTTCAGAAAGATATTCTTCAATTGTAACATTGTCAAAAAAGCTAGGAGATTTCCTTCTCAATAAGGCAGAGAAAGAACATACAATTTAAAGTTTTCTGAAGTAAATGTTCTAAGAAAACATAGATCAGGACCCTATGGTCAGGAATGAAACTCCTAAGGTTTAGTTAAGCTGAGGAATGTGTTAAAGTCATCTCTGAGCAACTCAGACAATTAAATGCTTCTTTTTTTTTTTCAGATAAACTCATCCTGAAACTCTCTCCTCCTTGATTCTGCGTGGGTTGTTCTCTAGGCCTGATGCCCAGCTGTCAACCTGAAATACCCTTGCCTTAACTTGCTTACCTGAGGACCCTGATTTAATGGAATAAAATGATTTAACAGAATACTTTCTTCATTAATGCCATTAGGCATGGTGTATAAAAATAAAATTTAAGACTTTAAATGTCTGAAAACTTTTGTTTCCTAGTTTCTGTTTGATATATCATTGGATTAGGTATAGAATTCTAAATTAGAATTCATTTCCCCTCATGATTTTGAAGTTTTAAGTTTCCCCCCAATGTCTTCTATTGTCTACCATGTGGTCCTCCACTTTTGACTATCACTCATCTTATCACTAAATGTTTCACTTAGTCCATTCAGGATGCTGTCATAAAATACCATCTTCTGTGTGACTTCTAAGCAGCAAAATTTATTCTCAGAGTTTTGGAGGCTGTAAAGTTCTATATACAAGCACCAGCATATTTGATTTGTGAAAGACGTCAGAGGGACGTCTGATAAGAGTCTGCCTCCTGACTCATGGGTGGCTGTCTTTTGGCTGTAACCTCACATGGTGGAAAGGGTAGGGGGTGTTCTTTGGGCCATTTTTTTTCTTTTTTCTTTTTTTATAAAGGCAATAATCCCATGCAGCAGGGCTGTAGTCTTATAACTTAATCATCTATCAAAGGCACTATTTCTTAATACCACTGCATTAGGTGTTAAAATTTATAAACACATGTGTTTTGAGAGGACTGAGAATCCAGTCTATAGCAAAGCTATAAGGATATTCATTTTACTTCTTGTGGTTTAAAAGTTTATCTGACACAATAAACTCTCAGGGATGGTTTCATCCTGAAGTCACATGATTTTTATCAAAGAAAATGTTATTTTACAAACTATTAGATAATTTCTCCCCTATTTTGGGAGGAGGGAACTCTTATGAATCAGACGTTGAGTCTACAGCTTTATCATTTTATGTTCTCACCTACTTTAAATTTCTTTGCCTTGTAGTTCTATTTTCTCAAAGATTTCCTTGACTTTATAATCCTATTGATTTATTTTTATCTTTTTCATCCCTTAAAGCTCAATGATTTCATTACTTCTTTTAGAATATCATTCTAGTTTTTGCTTTATAAATGAAACATCATCTGTCATTTCTCTGACGATACAGATTTAAATATCTTGCTTAAAATTCCTACTTTTTCTTTTTGTTCTCTGAAAGTTCTTTCTTCTTAATTGATTATTTAGTTGATTTGCCTTTCAATTGTCTTGCAAGTTGGAGATTTTCCAAACTATTGGATAATTCACCCATATTTAAAGATGTGGCTCTACACAGCTATTTTAAAGCATGTTCTAGCAGACTTGTAAAGAATGTTAAAATTGGAGCCCAGAGATTTTATTGCAGGGTTTCCAAATGTCAGTATCTTCAGTAGATATTCTGTTTATGCACTACCTCACCATGACATTTCCCCATTCTTCTCTGTCATGCTTTGTCCCTAAAACCTAAAGCCTTGGGCTCCCTGAATGGCTATACTCAGTCAAGTAGGCACCTTGGTGAGCGTAAGGGAGATCAGGGTGTTTTTCCTGACTCCCTCTCTTTCAGCAGAGTCTCTAGGGTCACACTATTATGCCTCTAACATGAACCCTTCAATTCTGGGGATGTATTGGCTTCCCACAGTTCCTCATTGCTGACTGACTCAGGATCCCCAGCTTGTTCACTTATGTGATGTAAGAGTTCCTTCATCAGCATATCTTCATTTAAGTCATTTAAAGACCCACAGGTTGATTCACTGGAATGTTTCAGTTTCCACAGAGCAGAATTCTTTCATGTTTTTCTAGGGAAGGGGAAAGCACAAGCCTGGATGTGAATGTTCACAGGCCAGGATCACTTGGATGGAGTCCAAGTTTCCACTTGCGATCTTTAGCATTATTTTACTGCATTCACTCTATCCTGTCTGCTGATATCCCTGGTGTTTTTTCAGATTTATTCTCCACGAACTAAAATCCAGTTTCTTGATGAGCTTGGGCAACAGGGGTTGGAGGAAAAGATAATTGAGTCTAATTATTTCTTAGTGAGGCTTTTAATCAAATCTTTCTGCTCTCAGATCCATGCCTCATTCCAACCTTCTGCAGGATGGGTGCCTGTAAGTCCCAAACTTTCCCAAGTGGCATGACATTCCCTCTTTATGATTCTTACTTTCTCTGATCTGCTTGTTCCCTATTTTCATTTTCCATCTTTAAAAAAACTTTTGACATAACAAATTTATTGTTTCACTACCAGTTCTCTTTGTCCTGAGGAATTTAGGCCAATTTTCTTCCAACTTTACTTTTATTTTAGTGGGATTCATGGTGTCATAAAAGATAAGCCTATTTATATTTCACCACAAAACTGGGAATTTCCCTTATTAGCTTTTCATAAGTGTAGATCCTGGCACTGAAAGCATTAATTCTTTTTTTAAAAGATTTATTTAGTTATTTGAAAGTCAGAGTTACAGAGAGAGGAGAGGCAGAGAGAGAGAGAGAGAGAGAGAGAGAGAGGTCTTCCATCAGATGGTTCACTCCCCAATTGGCCGCAATGGCCGGAGCTGTGCCAATCCGAAGCCAGGAGCCAGGAGCTTCTTCCTGGTCTCCCAGGTGGGTGCAAGGGCCTGAAGACTTGGGCCATCTTCTACTGCTTTCCCAGGCCACAGCAGAGAGCTGGATCGGAAGTGGAGCAGCCGGGACTAGAACCGGCGACCATATGGGATGCTTGTGCTCAGGCTAGGGCATTAACCCGTTGTGCCACAGCACCATCCCCTGAAAGCATTAATTCTTTCTGAGAGGAAAAAGGTGAGGTAAAGAGGTAAAAAGTAACCCAAAGGGCAGAGCTGAGAGAAAGGAACCAGGGCAGCAGAGAAAGAAAGGTAAAATAAGGACATGTGTAACGTTTGACAAGTATTTTATACGATACAACCTCTTCTTCATGTTTTTCCCAACTCTTCTGTGCAAAAACAGTATAAAAATTACTTATTTTACTTTCTCGCAAAGGCAGGGTTTAAAGGAAAAGTGTTGAATCCCATTGTGAGTCAATGGTACACATAAAGAAAAGCAATATTTAGGTTCTGCTGCATTTAATTCACCTTTCTTCCACTCAACAAATATTGAATACTGCTTACTTAGGTATCATACTAAATATTATGGAATATAAATCTCTGATTTCAGTAAGTTTACAGTGTGGTTGGAGACATTGAGATGTGCATTGTTATTATGGGAAAATAAGGAAAATTTGAAAAATGCTGCAGCACAGTAATAAACAGATGATTTGGTGCATGACAAACAAATCAGACTCAATCCATGGAGACACTATTTTCCAGACAAAGAAGTTAGAATATAAGAATTAATATGTAATTAATATTTATAGTATATTTGAAAATTGCTAAGAGGTTAGATCTTAAATATTATTACCACACACACACACACACACACACAGTGAGAAAACTATCTGAAGTGAAAAGCATGATTGTGATTATTATTTCACAGTGTATATGCAAATCAAACGATCATGTTGTATGTCTGAAGTCTATACAGTTTTAATTTGTCAATTATACATCAACAAAGCCAGAGGGAAAAAACTCATTGAAGAGCATGTAAATTTTATACAAAAAAGACGTTATCAATATTTTTATTAATTCAGTCAGTAAATACAAATTTAATCCCTAAAAAGAATTAAGAGAAGAATATGGTAGGAAAGAAGTTCTAGACAGTGTCAAGGTATGTGCAGGAACAGTTAACCTGAAACTGAGTGACATATTTAGGGTCAGGCTAGTCATTCAGCATAGGGGCAAATGGGAAATCCTGCAAGATGAGCCTGAGCAGACTGTGAAGAGACTGTTGCATTGTGGCTTTTTACCCTGTAACCATAGACACATTTTCAAGAATTCCAAGATGAACTAAGATATAAGCGGATCCAAATTATTTGAAGACCATTTGGGAGCAATGTAGAGGATAATGAAGTGAAATAAGATAGAAAACAGAGTGGCTAGAGGGAAAATGGTTGTGGTCTAGGCACAAAGGGAACCATGTTGAAGAGGCTCTACCAGTAGCAGGAAGCTGGAGATACAGGAGAGAACATGGAGGCTGTTTTGGAGGTTTTGTTGTGAACCACAGCATCTGGCCATTGATCATTTGGATGCAGAGGGAGACAGAATTACAAACACACGAAAAGGAGATCTAAGATTACCCTTGGCTTTCTGGCTTGGACAACTGATTTCAATGAACTCAAAGTTATGTGTGTTTCTAATACTTCACCAATGTCCACAACTTGGAGAGTCCCCCCCAAAATTATGAACTCCAGGGAAAAATGTCATAAATACAATCCTTGTATCAGAACTGATGCTGCCACTGATGTTAATGCTGTGTACATTTGAAGGGGTACAGGGAGATTACACTGGGTCAGTTCCTCAACATCCTTGGAAACACAATCTGCTGGTTGGCTCAGAGCCCTATGTGGAAGCACACTTAGCAGGAGTAGGACATGTTGTCAAAAGTGTGGCCTTGTAATTGTTTATAAAATGTAACTGAATGGGCCGGCACCACGGCTCAATAGGCTAATCCTCCACCTGCAGTGCCGGCACCCTGGGTTCTAGTCCCAATTGGGGAATTGGGGTGCCGGATTCTGTCCTGGTTGCTCCTCTTCCAGTCCAGCTCTCTGCTGTGACCCGGGAATGCAGTGGAGGATGGCCCAGGTCCTTGGGCACTGAACCTGCATGGGAGACCAGGAGGAAGCACCTGGCTCCTGGCTTCGGATTGGCGCAGAGCGCCGGCCGCAACACGCTGGCAGTAGCAGCCACTTGGGGGGTGAACCAACGGAAAAGGAAGACCTTTCTCTCTGTCTCTCTCTCTCTCACTATCTAACTCTGCCTGTAAAAAAAAAAGAGAAGAAAGAAAGAAAGAAAGAAAGAAAGAAAGAAAGAAAGAAAGAATAGAGACTTGAAATAGAACTGTGGTTGATAGGGACTTGGGTGGCAGAGGGATGAGGAATTATTGCTAATGAGTAGAAGTTTCTGTTTGGGTGAAGAAAATATTTTGGAATTCAATGGTGACTGTAGTTTCACAACCTTGTGGATGTATTAATATCCAAAAGGGTAAATGTTATGGTATGAGAGAAATATACAGGTCTTCAAACAGTTCATGGAAAATTCATACTACAAAAAAATGCACGCATTTCAAAAATTTTTGTACAAAATAGACTTTTCCACAAACTTTTTGAGGTATTCTTAAATCTATCCTAATTTAAAAAAAAAAGAAGAAGAAATATAGATATAAGGCCTAGGGCCCAGGTGCCCCCAAATAGATCATGGTAGGCAGACAGATCTTGTCCCAGGACTTTGGATCATAGCAATATCCAGGGAGCTGGACTCTGTTCCTCTCACTAGAGACCTTCTGTCTTGGCCTGTATAGGCTTTATTTATGATAGTGGCCTTTATCACACTTCTGATCATTTATAGCTTCTCCTATTCTTAGAAGCAGCTCATTACCCAAGGACCAACATGAGTAACATTTGCACCAAAATAAACTTCTTTTAATTTCATTCTCCACAAACTTTTTTGAAGTACTTGTATGTATGTGTATATATACATATATTAACCAGGAATTACAATATCCATCTCTTTCATCTTTTTTGTCTGAAATCTAATAGACTTTTTTATTATGTTAGGAAGAAAAATGATATATGTTATTTCAGTAACACTGAAATGAATTATTTTCCTTACCAAAAATTAGATATCATATGGCTTTGGCTAGCATTATGCAATGAAAATATCAGGGGTTCAAAGTCAGTAAGATATGAGGTCTACCACTAGTAGCTTATAATCTTAGAAAACTTGTTTGGAGGACAAACCTTTGGTTATTTAGCCCCAAAGTGGAGATAAAATGGCTTAAAGGCAATAAAACATGTGGTGTCTAAGCAGTGCTTGGCAGGATATATTCAATGACCATTTATTCCATTCCCTATTACAATAAATGAGCATATAGTTCTCTGGGAGTTTTTTGTTTGTTTTTTTCCTGCTCTCTCCCTCTCTCTCATGCTCTCTCTTTTCTTAAAATAATCTGGAATGTCTGAGTGTTCTGACTGAAAGAAGGTACCAAAATGTAAGATTCTATAAGATTCTTTGAATGAACAACTTAATATGTTATCCCTCTTAGTATTTTTTGTTTGTTTGTTCTACTTAATACTTTTGGTTGAATACTATAATCAATACACAATTATTCTTAAGTGCTGAAACTTAACTGAAAAGTGATCGCTGTTAAATATAAGAGTGGGAATAAGAGAGGGAAGAGATGTGCAATTCGGGACATGCTCAAGCTGACTTACCTCAAACGGTAGAGTTAGAAACATACCAGGGGATTCCAATTCAATCCCAGCAAAGTGGCATGTACCAATGCCATCTCACTAGTCCCAGTGATCAATTTCTGTTCACAATTGATCATAATGATAGGACTAAGAACCAAAGGGATCACATAAACAAGACTAGTGTCTGCAAATACTAGCTGATAGAATAAAAAAGGGAGAGAACGATCCAACATGGGAAGCGAGATACACAGCAGACCCATAGAATGGCAGATGTCCTAAACAGCACTCTGGCCTCAGAATCAGCCTTTAAGGCATGCGGATCTGGCTGAAATGCCCATGAGAGTATTTCAGGCATGGAAAGCCAAGACACTCTGGAAAAAAAAAGAAAAAAACCTAAATGAAAGATCTCCACGAGTGAGATCTCAGTGGAAAGAACAGGTCATCAAAGAAGGAGGTGCCTTTCTCTAAAGGGAGGAGAGAACTTCCACTTTGACCATGGCCTTGTCTAAATATGATCAGATTCGGTGAACTCAGGGGGTTCCATAGCCTTGGCAGCTCATGACAAGAGCCTAGGGTGATTACTGATGCCATAAACAAGAGTGTCAATTTGTTAAGTCAACAACAAGAGTCACTGTGCACTTACTCCTCATGTAGGATCTTTGTCCTTAGTGTGCTGTACATTGAGATTTAATGCTATAACTAGTACTCAAACAGTATTTTTCACTTTATGTTTCTGTGTGGGAGCAAACTGTTGAAATCTTTACTTAATATATACTAAATGGATCTTCTGCATATAAAGAGAATTGCAAATGAATCTTGATGTGAATGGAAGGGGAGAGGGAGTGGGAAAGGGGAGGGTTGCGGGTGGGAGGGACGTTATGGGAGGGAAGCCATTGTAGTCCATAAGCTGTACTTTGGAAATTTATATTCATTAAATAAAAGTTAAAAAGATTCTTTGAATGTCTTCTTTTTAAAAAATCTACTGCATTTGAATTTTTATTTGTTTCTGTGAATCATGTTAGCATAAAATGAGGGAAAATTCTGGAAGCTCAGTAATTTTCCATTGCTCAGGCATAATAATGCCACTGATGGACCTCTCTGGCTCTTTCATCAGCACTTTCATCCTAGCCCTGTTCAGTTAGCATATCATTTGCATGTTGGCAAGACAGTCACTTTAATATGCAGTAATAAAAAATAAAGAGAACCCAAACAAGAAAGTAGAGCACCTTTTTAATAACTGATGCACTAAATGAGGAACAGTTTTCTTTCATGATGGTATATTACTTGACCTTCTGCAGAGATAAGTTCATTGAATTTAATTTTGAAGAACTGATTACATTTTTTTTTCTAGTCAGAGATGGTTTGATTTGACTGAAGTCTGGTTAGGATGCAAACAGGCTATTAAAATGTTTTTTTAAGCTTCTTTTTCCTAAAGAGCAGTCCATTAATTGCTTGTGAATATTCATCCCTCAAACCTCCTACTCTATTAGGTCTAAATCAGAGTTGTAAGATTATGATGTTTTTATTGATGTAATTAATAATAAATGTTACTTGTTAACTTGGTTATCACCAAATTGGACACTTGACAAATGTACTTAGGGCCTTGCCCCAGTGAATTTAATATTGATATAAGGCAGCATATCGACCTCCAAAGATGAAATCTAGCACATTACTGTGAAAATAGGAAAAAAAGGCAAGGAAAGCATTTTTTACTGAGTTTTTTTTTTTTTACTGAGTTTTGAAAAGCAAAAAGTAATGATTTTTAAAACTAATTCTTTTTAGGTCTCCCTGAACACCACATTCAAACAATGTAAGACATCTGTTCAATATATAACATCAATTCAAATGTTAAAAGATAGTTTAAAATACCAGGCACAAGAGGAACAATACAGAGACCAATAATATGCAACACGCAGAGGTTAGATCATGAAAAATAAATAAATAACCTACCATTTAGCTCCATATTTCATGCTACTACCAAGACCATCTGACTCCTGTATGATCAAAAAGTCTTGGGAATAACAGCAATGAAAACCTGCCTTACTGTGATTCTGCAAATTGTAACCTAAAAAATTCAGGTGTGTACCAACTGATCTCAGTTGTGAAATGTCAAAGGGAACTAGATTCACAAACATAGAATAAGGACCCAAAAAAAGATTCTAAATCAGACTACCTTCATTTAGAATTTCTCTCTGGGCTGAATTGATGTTTACGCTTATATTATTTAAAATTTTTAAAAAATCAGGATAATGCAAGGATTTTTTTTATTTAAAGAAACAGATTATTTTCTAGGTTTAAATAATAACCTTTCCTCTGCTAGTCCCTCACCTATATAAACAGAGTGGGAATGGCCGGGGTATGAGGGGCATTGAAATTGGCAGACACTTGCATCAGCTTGACCAGACATTATTAGTGGAGAGCTAAAGAAACTGATCTCTAAAAAGCCAGGTTTTTTTTTTTTTTTCAGATAAGTGACTGAAGCTGAGAGGTTGTTACTTGTTCAAAATCCCACAGCTGCTTAATTGTAGAGCTTAGAACCAATTCCCAGTCTTTTGCTTCTCAAGCCCACATTTATCCCACTAGGCCACCTTCAGAAAGAGAACAAAAGATCCTCCTATGGTATCAATCACCTTGCCCTCCTATAACAAGCAAATTGCAAGCAGGTGGCTCAGGGCTCCTACCTGGGCTCTTCTTGGTGCTCCTGTGCTGAGGCTTTGCTTTTCTCTTCTGGGGATCCTTCAGAATCTAGTGTAAGCCAGGGTCATTCATGATAGCTACAAATGAAGACTCCCCATCTTTCTCACATTTAAATCTCTCCTGGTACATACACCTAGCATTGTGTTATGCACTATGTGGAGATTCAAAAAAATAAAATACAATCCTTGTTAAAATACTGTAGGTTGATTAAAAGACAAACGCAGGATAATTCTTACTTTTATGCCCCCTAAATAAGCATAAAGAACTGAATTCTTTACTACCTTAGACTGAGTTAAAATTCAGGATTGTCTATAAGCAGCCATTTGGAAACACATAAAACTGAGGAGCTACCTTATATTTGTGTTTAGTAATGGTGCTTTTGCCAAGTCAATGGAAGGACTAAGGTAGAGGAGATACCATCAACACAAAACCTCTAAAATATGTGACCACAAGACTTAAGAGAATTAAAAACAGAATTATAGATCATGAAAAAAAAAAAGAACTGCTGCTTGGGATACCCAAATCCTTTATCAGAGTGCCCAATTCGAATCTTGGTTAATCTTCACTTCCAATCCAGCTCTCCACTAATGCATCTTGGAGGCAACAGATAGTAATCCATGAACTTGGGTTCCTGCCACTCATGGGGAAGACTTGGATGGAGCTTGGCATCCTCCTGGCCTAAACTTGGCTGTTGTAGGAATTTGGAGAATGACTCTTTCAAATAATTAAATAAAAGAAATAAATACAAGAAAAATTCAGGCAACTGTATGGAGTAGTAAAAAAGACATTTTCAGTCAAGATGACCTTCAGAGGTTCTACATATTAAGTCACATAGGTAAGAGTCATTTCAAAAATGCAGAGAGATGATTATCTTGTTAATCTTCCTTTCTGCCTAAACTATCCTCTTGGTCAGCTATGGTATCCAGCTGCCCAAATTCTCCCTCAACTTTGCAAGACAATTTGGGCTCAGCATTTTTAGTTTTCTTTGCTTTCCCTCCAGAACATATCCCCACCTCAGTACTCCAGTGTCTCAGAAAAAATACAAAGGTAAGTGCCTACTCTTCCAGATCAAAATTGTGCCTTAATGGTTGTACGGGTTTGTTGTTAATGGCAGTATTAGACATAGTGTAGGCTATACCAATATTTTTAAGTTCACAAATTTATTTCCAAAGTGCTTATTGTGTATTCTGACTGAGATCATATCATCGTGTTACGGGAAAATGGTGGCAGAGAAATTATTTTTACCTCAGTTCTTTGTCTCACATGGAAGAAGAATTTCCAAGGGGACAGCAAAGAGATTTAAAAGAATTTATTAAATCAAGGACCTCCAGCAGGTGTTGCATGAAAGGGGGCTTCCAAGAGAGGAAATGACCCAAAGGGGCTAGTGGTAGTGGGATTTTTAAGCACAATTTTGAAGGAAAAAAAAACTTGACCATGTGATTGGCATTCAGTTGCCAGGTGGGGACAAAAACCCATCAAAAGGCCTGATTTACAATTTTCCATCCTGTCTGGCTTGTCTGGGTGGGATAGGTAACTTGTTTTCACAATAAGCTGTGAGCTCAGGAAGAGCTCCCTTGCTATTTTCATGATAAATTTGGAGATTCCGAAAGGAGGAGGCAGCCTGTTTATTCTTGCTAAAGATAATATTTTGGGGAAGGAAGAAAATATTTTACATCCAAAATTCCATTGAGACCACCCTGACTACCAACTAACCATCTGACTACTTACAACAGGACAATGGTTTCCAAAATTAGTTTTCTCAGGAAATTTATTAAACCAAAAGACAATAAAATCAATATATTTGACAATTAATTTGACTTTCATCACATTAGGTTTTTTAGTTTAAAAAGTTCAAAGAAAAAATAAGAGAATCTTGTTTAGCTGAAAACAATTCATTTTCAACAATTCAAGTGCTTTAGTATATGGCCTATGACTCAATCTTCCTAATTATAAAGAAATTTACTTCGGTTTTCCCTTCAAATTTTCAAAGAATTTTACAACTGCTAACCCTTGGTAAATATTGAGACCTGAGATTTCAATGTATTGAGATTCCAGTATACTTGCATGCTTATAAAATAGATGAACAGAATCTTGTAGATACATACTAGTTTGCAAAAAACAAACAAACAACAACAACAACAACAACAACAAAAAGAAGACTAAACTAGAATTCCCATTTAAATTGTATCCATCAAAATTTCACCAAAGGCTTGAGGCCCAAAGTGAAATTATTAAACAGTTTGCCTGTATAACCAATTTCAGTTCACATCCATAAACCTGCATAAGGTTCTCAGATCATACATGAGGTATATTTGTGGACATTGGTGAAAAACCAAAGCTAACTATAATCAACATGAACATGATTGTATTTGACATTTGCTTAAGAAATAACTCTCCAAAGGAAAAAAAAATTGAACAGGTTGCTCAGACAACTGTATTTCCCAAGTCTAAATAAGTGACTTTTTGTGTTTTATTAAATAAAGCATTGTGACACACTCATGTAATTAGTAAGAGCTATACTCTTAGAAAATGCTATGTCTTTTATGAGACTATACAGTACCATAGCACTAAAGTCTATGGTAACTGATAAGTCATTCTAAATACTAAAATTCAATAACAAAAATTCACCAGTGTGTCTTCAGTGCTGTCCTAGGGACTGGCTAATTCTCAGTCGGAAATGAAGTGCCAGAGAGGCGATGGAAGATAATACTATTCAATGATTTGAACTTATTATTTTAATTGTCCCAGGAGAATGTCTGACTTCCAACTTCATGACTTACAAATTTATGGTTACAAATGTCCATATATATAAAATGTATATATGATTTTTTAAAGAGTGATAGAGAGAGGGAGAAACAAAGACACAGAGAGAGATCTTCCATCAACTGGTTCACTCCCCAAATGGTTGCAAATGACAAAGTCTAGACCAGGCCCAAGTCAATAGCCTGGAATTCCGTCTAGATCTCCCATGTGAGTGGCAGGGGCCCAAGTAGTTGGGTCATCTTATGCTGCTTTCCCAGGTGCATTATCAGGGAACTGGATCATAAGTTGAGCAGCTGGGAGTCAAACCAGTGCTCTTATGGGACGCCAACATTACAGGTGGTAGCTTTACCCACTGTGCCAGAAGCCAGCCCCCAAGTATCCTAATAATGATTTAATTTTGTAAGGAAACTTTCCTGTAGGAAGCACTATTTATTGAGCAACTCGAGTGGGATTCCACTTGACTTCTTGGCTATTTTTATTATAAATTAGTGAATTGGCAATCTTGCACGATACCTCTTGCAGGATGACTCAGTCTCCCAGAACTGCTTATCCCTGGCCATGATGAGGAAATTGGGTTTATATTTGTCCATTGGAGGTGATGTGGTTACTCCACACAGTAGCAGACATTGTGTGAGTTTGACTTTGAAAAGCAGCTCTGTTTTTCTCTTGGGCAGTTTCTTCATTATTTCAGCAAGTGTTAAAGTTTTAGATGAAACATCATTATTTTCACTTTTTCACATGCATGTTCAAGGTTAATTTCTTTTGCCTTAATTTGGCATCACTTTAGAAAGGATGTAAGGGACATGAGCATGCTAGAAATTTTGGTATCCTCAGGGAATCCTAGAATGAATCTGCCATGAATTCCAAGGGACAACTGTATTTACATTGATGCTTTAAGAAAACAAGTTTGTAGTCCACTTAATCTGCATATGTACCATGCAGTATTTTAGAAGAGGAAGTGGGCTTAAGTCCATCAGCAAATGAAAGTGAGTAACTCCAAATCATGAGGACCTCCATGTCTGCAATAATAAGGATCCTCTATGGGTTGAAGAGATGTCAGTAGTCACAACATAAATATTTGAGACATTTGGGACAGTAATGCCCAGGCCAGGCCTCCTTAGAACATACTCAAATTTTAACCTGCTTCCAACACAACTACCGAAACCTACAGGTAAAGTCTTTTTGAAAATTGTAGAATCTTGGAGTCATATGGTATTTTGGTGGTTAGCTAAGCCAAATGCTTAACATTTCCCACAAAAAATACTTGTACCTTTGCCAGAAATTTTAGAATTTGCTTTCCATCACACCATCTCATAGAAATAATCTCAGATTTTCCAAGTATCTGTCTAGAGTTTTCTATAGCCCTACCATCATTCCTATTTTAATTTGCACTGAGGAACAACTTCCTTGGCTTTCAGTCCTCTCTATGCCTCCATACTTTAGAAGCATTGTATTGACTAGATGCAAATAATTACTTAATGCTGATCTAATTAACGTCAAATTGACTAGAATTGGCCCTAAACTTTTTTGTTCAACATCAGCCCAATATGAGCAATTGAATATGTTCAAATTGACATAATTTGGGAGACCAGGGTACCTACTTGGAGTAGGAGAAAAGGAAGAATCACTCTGATAAGCATAAAGTTTTAACTCCTAGAAAAAGGAGGAAATGAACTAAATCATCCTAGCTAACAAGATAAAATAATCACCTACAGAAAATATAGTTGGAGACCAGGTTAACATGTGCTCTGTCTTTACTCCTACATTAAACAAATTCTGAAAACTTGCCACCTTGGGACAAACTGAACGTGTGCTTCTTCATTTTGAAGGGCAAAAAACTATATCCAAAGAATCTGTTTTTCCACAAGTAAACATTTAAAACGACTCACCTAATATGTGTCCCACTGCATGTGAAAATAACTCAGGAGGAATACTAGTCTTCAAAAATTTTCTTTAATCTATTTTAAATGAATTAAGTGCAGGATGTCTTTTAAACGGTATTATGGGCTTGTAGTTTAGCTTGGAAAATGTGTTTGTTTACTGTCTCTGCTTCCACAAATCCAATTTAATTAACCCATTCCATTAATCAAAAATATAGCAGGAAAGTGGAAGAGTGAGCAGATGGCTCAGGGTAATTTACTTTCAGAGACAACTCAGTATGTAGTATTGCGCAGGGTGTCAGTAGGGTCATCTGAAATAAAAAGCAAAATGTTTGTCTCAGGGTAAACTCATGTCTAAAGTTAAATGGTGCTACGCAGCCTTGAAGTAACTACTGAGATCTCAGGACCCACCCTGGAATGAATGTACAACTTTTCTTGATCTCTCTTTCTCTCTCTCATTCATTAATTCATTCAAAAATATATGCCAAGTAGGTGATAAGGACACAAAGTAGGGGCCGCATTGTGGTGCAACTGATTGGGCTGCTGCCTGCAATGCCAACATCCCACACCAAGTGCCAGTTTGAGACCTGGGTGCTCTCCTTGGACCCTGCTCCTTGATAGTATGCATGGAAGGACAGCATAGGATGACCCAAGTTCTTGGACCCCTGCCTCCTGTATCAGAGACCTGGATGGAGTTTCAGGCTCCTGGCTTCCACCTGGCTCAGCCCTGGCCATTGTGAAGATTTGGGGAGTGAACCAGTGAACGGAAGAACTCATTCTCTTGTCTCTCCCTCTCTCTCTGTCACTGTCTTTCAAATGAATAAAATAAATCTAACAAAAAAACCATAAAGTCAAATGGAATAAAGTCCTTCCTTCAAAGGTCATAGGTTACTATCAAGGGCTCTTATCTAGACTCAACACACGTGTGTTACAGAAAGCAGATTCTGTTCTAATTGGTCAATACCTGTGCCCACTGGGTTTTTAAATGTATTGGATACTTTTTTCTTCCTTCCTGTTACAAGTGTAAATTCTAGGGACATGGGAGAACTTAAAAACATGGCATTAAGTGAGCTTTACTAGAGGCAATTACAAGGTTTTTTGGGAGAATCCAGGAAGGAGCAGTGAACTTCACAGATAGCCATTAACAGAGTAATCCTGGAGCTGAGCTGCAAAGAATGAGTTTGGAGGACAAAAGTAAGGGTAGAGAAAGGGACTTGCACGGGTAGGCAGGAGCTGGAAAAGTCTAGGCATTGCCAGAATTAACGGGGCATGATCTTTCTTACTGAATAATATTTGGAAGAATTGCATGATGTTACAGCAATTTCACTTAAATGTTTTTAAAATGGTTAGATTACCTTTTTATATTTTTCCAAAATAGTCAAGGATATCTAAGAGTGTAATTTAAATCACTGAAAAGGTAAGAAAGTCAAAACTAACCAGAGATTAGAAAATTCTATAGCTCCAAAAATATGTAGAGATCATTTTAGATGGGCTCCTCCTTGGTCCTGGATGAGGGCTGTCACTGTTGGCTGAATCCTAGGCTGTTGAAGCTCAGACAACTGCAGGAGGACATCTTTTGGCTGCCTGCCATTCTCTGAACTGGAGCTGATAAACCATTAAAGTACAATAATAGTGGTAAATTATTCTGTCTTGTTCCAAGGGATTTTAATATTATTTGGAGTGTTCTCAAATGCTTCTGAATTAAGAGAATGATTGCAACTCTAAATTTCAAGAACGTGAGAAAATTTTAAATGATCCTATTATTTTAAGTTGCTGAGAGGCTGTCAACCTTAGGAAATGTTATTTTACAAATCTTTGCATATTTCAAGGCCTACATAGATTTTTGAAATATCCCTAGAGCCCTAAATTCTTAAAAGAATATGGACTCTTGCTTAAATGTATGTTTATATATCCAACGGCAGAGAATGTTGCATTTTAGCTTGTTGGTTGAATATGCCTTAACAGTAAACAACTTAGAGCTTACGAATGATACCAGATGGGGAGCCCGAAGTACCAGCAATTGTGGTGTTCTGACTGGCCAAGCAGTGAGATGGAGACTTGAGCAATGCACTACCCCTCAACCTAGACTCCAGAAGCTGTTCTAAGAATCAGAGAGAATTTCTAACATTTAACGGTTGACTGCACTCTACTAATGTTATCACATTTCTCCACATGGTTTAGCTAACCTGTCCCAGATCATAGCAGACCGGTAAGGAAATTATCCTGTTTGTCATCCAAAGAGAGCAATTTTAACCTTCTCTCACTTCCAAAGTAATCCGTAAGGTTTTTTCCAACTAGCTGGAATTTCTGATCTATTCAAGTGCTGCTATGACCACTTCCCTCACTCTTCCTTCTCTTCCTTATGAAGAAAAATAATTTGCTAACATTATTGTATTCTTGAGGATGATTGATGAGGTAGTCCTCAGTTTCCCTAAATAATCCTCTATTCTTTTCCTGCAGGTCTCACTTTCTAATATTCACTTATTTTTTATGTTTGGGCCTTTGTTAGACAATCAATTGACATTTGCAATCATGAGACAATGATGAAAAAGATGAATTTTTATGGTACTTTAGAGAATTTTCATATTTATACCTGTAAGTTACAAAAAGACCAAACTAGAAAATTCAGTAAATTAAATAAATTAGTTAACAAATAAGCTACTAATGAAATTTTTAAAAATGAAGAAATGTTAATTAAAGCTCACCAATATTCCTTACACCTCCAATGTGTTACTCTGATATATATATCATTGCATATATAAATATATATATAATTTCATATATAAATATATATCACTTCATATATATATATATGAAATGGACAGTGTCAGTGCCACCTGGGATTATGGTTTCTAGAAATTTACTCCTGAGGTTTTTGCTGAGCACATGCAGTTTGTATGAAAGTCAGAGAACTTACAACAACATGGAACAGCAATTTTCTCAAGAGCTACTTGAAAGGTCACATAACACCCACAACAATTTCCCCACTGCCTGCCAAAGTTCTACTTTCCCAGTCTGTAGATATTAGAATATGAATCTCACAAGTAGTTGGACTTCATGGCCGGCGCCGCGGCTCACTAGGCTAATCCTCCGCCTAGCGGCGCCGGCACACCGGGTTCTAGTCCCGGTCGGGGCGCCGGATTCTGTCCCGGTTGCCCCTCTTCCAGGCCAGCCCTCTGCTGTGGCCAGGGAGTGCAGTGGAGGATGGCCCAGGTGCTTGGGCCCTGCACCCCATGGGAGACCAGGAAAAGCACCTGGCTCCTGGCTCCTGCCATCGGATCAGCACGGTGCGCCGGCCGCAGCGCGCCGGCCGTGGCGGCCATTGGAGGGTGAACCAACGGCAAAAGGAAGACCTTTCTCTCTGTCTCTCTCTCTCACTGTCCACTCTGCCTGTCAAAAAAAAAAAATAAATAAATAAATAAACAAGTAGTTGGACTTCAGGGATGCAGAGAGTGGTGCTGATGAGATCCACAATCTCACTGAGTTTTGCCACCAGAATCAGAGGCCGAGAGAATGTCCCCAGAGTTTTCTAAGAGTCTTGATATCCAGGAGAACTGATGAGTGGAAGCACCTGTGGTGAGACAGTGTTGAATGAACTGCTGGATCAGTGACTTTTACACAGGGAGTCTGTGTCAAAATTGTCAAAACGTTGGAGCAGCAGGTACAGCCAATCAAGGAAAAAGAATGTAGCCAACTTTGACAGTGCCCTTTTTTCTCACTCCATCACAAAATAGAACAAAACTCTAGCTCTCTCTCATTTTGCCCCCAAATAATCCTATTTTTGAATTCTGTTTCCCAAGACCCCTCATACATAATCTGCAGCTCTGCTTTATATGTCGCATCTGCAGAAAACCACTTATATGTTAGTTCCTGGAAAAGTGTCTATTTCAGCTCTACATATTTAACATAGTTTGATTTGAGTGTGAATTATGCATCTACTGGCCCATGAAGACAAGCTAGGAACACCAAGGGCTATGTGCAGTTCTCCTCACTTGTCCTTGTTCCCTTATCTCAGTCCAGTTTTCCTTTTATCTTGATTGTTACTTTCAATTTCATTTTAAATTTCAATTTTGCCACTATAGTCTTGGTATTTGTTACCAGCCTTTATGACTCCTGGCAATTAGCTCTACTTAAATTTCCCTATTGATTCTCCATGTCCATTTACCCTGGTGGGCAGAAATGAGACCTTTGTGCTTAAACCACCAAATCCAAATATCCATCTAGATTTAACCTTCATATAGAGATTTTCATACCTACAGAAAAATGCTGACTTGTGAAGCCCATTATAATAATATTATAATACAATATAATATGATAATATAATTTAATATAGTAATATTGGATATTCTAATACAATCAAAATGTTAGAAACAAAATACTGTCACCAGTCATCCAATTATTATTCTTAATCTGAAAAAGCACACAGGATACTGACAATGTAAGAGTTAAACTAACCGATGACAGGTAGGCTCAAGGCTGTCACTGGTGTTTGTTGAGATCCAGGTCTCTCAACAGACAGGTCTGTCCACAGCAGTGTTTTCAAATGCTGTGGTGGAATTGGCTTCAATGACTGGAAGATAATATTGAATTAATGAACATAAACCAGGAATGCAATGCATTGACCACTCTAGCAAAATAAAGAATTGCCCCAAATCTCACAGAACTGTGAGCCCAACACTAACATAGGTAAAAACCTCATTTAGTAATTATGAAGGTCTAAATTCAATTTCCTTATGACAATTTCCTTTCAAAATACACATACAGTATTTCCTAAACAAGTTTAACCACGCCAAATTTTCCATGAATGCAACTATTATACAAACTAAGGGAGTTATTTTACAATGGTCAGGGCTGAGCCAGATACAAGCCAGGAGCCAGGAGATTCTTCTGGTTTCCCATGTAGGTGGCAAGATCCCAAATACTTGGGCTACCTTCTGCTGCTTTCCCAGGCACATTAGTCTGGAGCTGAATAGAAAGTGGAACAGCCAGGACTTGAATCTAAGACCATATGGGAGGCCAGCATCACAGGCAGCAGCTTATCCTACTGCACCACAACACCAGCTCCAATAATTTTTTCTAATCAGATTCATTAAAATGCTTCTGTACTCCTAAAGATAAGCCATTTAGTATAACTAAATGAACACAAATTTTAATCGCCTCATAAATACTTTCCCGAAAATAAGAACTAGGAGAACTAGAAGAGTTTTGTTATATTTTTTCCTTTATATATAAGTAGAGAAGACTCTTCCCAAACCACTAGATTAATCTCACATTTCTTCTCTTTATTATAATTATTTTCTGAGCTAGGAGGAATGTTTCAATTTATAATGAACATTTAAAATCCAGTCTTATACTAATGTTTTACCAAGTATGAATAGATTTGCCAATTAAAACTCAATACAATCATTATCTGGAAGTAGCTTTTGGAATAATCATTAATTAAATAAATTAGTTATTCTATTTTCATGAAGAGGAGAAAAACGTTTTCCAAGGGAAATGTTTTTAATTAAAAGATTTGTTCTCCAAGCTGTGAGACATTAGCATTCTATCTTGCCTCTGCTCTAAAGCTCGACATCATTCTTAACACTGAGAGAAGGAAATTATGACTAGCACTCAACAATAGGAATACTGCCTAGAAAAATACGTGTTTATCTCATTAAGTCTTTCAAAACGACTTCTGCAATGATGATATATTATTTTTAATTCCATGGGGAAAAATACAACTGTAACTATAGTTACCAAGTATATCAGGATACCTGCTTTCCACATTAGCGTCCAGACTAAGTGATTATTTAAGGAACTTGCCATGTGAACATACTTAGGGACAGAAGCTTAGAAAAAGAACTTAAGTGGACCTGCCACAAACATTCAATGTGCAACATTTCTTCTTTTTTTCACAAAATATTTTATAGTTTGAAAGCATATTTTAGAAATATCCTCCCTTATGTTGTCTAGGACAAAACGTGTAGATTATCTTTATCCTAGTAAATATCTTTGCAAAAATTTAAATCTACCCACATTTTTCCCATAGTGTGTTTCTCATGAACCTTAGAGGATTTCAAAAATATTTTGTACCAAACTAAACGTATGTTTTAACTGTATTTCCACAGAGTTTTTGAAGTGCCATTGTATTTATTTTTGAGGCTTCCTATGCCCAGGAAGCTATTTTCATAAATGGCCTTGACTTGCTTAAGATTTTCAGCTGGAAGGAAGAAAATCCCATTGCCTAAGCAGAGAGATAGTAGAACATCTAGCTCACTTGTCTCCAGAAAATATACCCTTTACTTCTTGGAACTATTCAATTCCTGGGTGCTAAGTCACTTTTTGACAAAAGTATGTATTAAGTATATAACCGAGGCCCCACTATAGCCTACATAATTTATTTCACTTATTGGTATTCAATGTATTTGACTTATTCACAGTGCATAAGAACACAGGATGATGAGGGGGTGACTGATATAGGAAATAAATGCTGCTTGGGGTATCTGCATCCCATATTAGAGTGCTTAAGTTTGAGTACTGGCTCTGCTCCTGATTCCACTTTCCTGCTGGTGTATACCTTGAAAGGCAGCAGATGATGGCTCAAGTATTGGGGTTTCTACCACCCACATGGAAAAAACAGGTTAAGTTTCTGACTCCTGGCATTAGCCTGGTGCATCCCCAGCTATTTTGGGCACTTGGAGAATGAATAAATAGAAGGAAAATTCTCTCTCTCTCTCTCTCTCTCTCTCTCTCTTCTCTTCACCTCCTCAAATAAAATAAAATTAAAAACATAATCTTTAACCAGGATCTAAAATCAGGTATCTTAATGTGAATATGGGATGCTCCATTTACTAGCATGCCCACGTTATATAATTTCTCCAAAACTCTGTCTCCCTATCTTTAAAACAGAAAAAATAGCACTATCTTCCTCATAGTTCAGTTTGAGGATTAAAGGAGATAATTCAAATATAGCACAAGTATATAAATAACAAGCACTCAATAAATGCTATATATTATCGTTGGTGATGTTACATATGCACAACATAGCATTGAGAAGTTAAAATTAGGTTAAAAAAGATAGTCACAAGATTTTTTAAAATTATATATATATGTGTGTGTGTGTGTGTGTGTGTGTGTGTATAATGCAATTGTTAGTCTCCCTTACCTTGGTAGCTGCCTTGCTATGCTGCATTTGGTTGTCTCTCTTCCTCTTCTATGCCATCCCATTAGCATCCTTTGGAGCTCCTGTGGGCTTCCCTGGCTTCAGAGAACAGTGTTCTGGATGCAGCACTGATGCCACAACTTCAACAAGAAAGCATGTTTAGTTAACTCTGATTACTTAACTATCCCCAGTACCAACTCACAAGGACACAGAAATATCCCAGAAAGAAGCATAAACTAAAGCCACTAGAATACTGAAGAGAAATGAAAATCACATGGTAAATGAAAGTATGCCCACACTCCATAGAAAAAGAGTTCATCTTTGTTCACAGATCACCCCAGTTTCTCCCTTGCATCCCTGCCATGACAGCTGTCTTTCTTCCTTCTCCTTGAAGAGGGTCTCTGATTTTACACTCTCACAGAGCCAGAGTCCACTGCCCTGTAGAGAAACATCACCCCTCAATCCCACAGAGATTATCACTTCTGAGGATCCATCTAATTTATCTTATTGAAATAATCCATAGAACATAAGGTACTATAACACACTTTTCCCAAAGATTTAATTATTCACTTTGGACTTGCACCTAGAAGAAGCGCTAGTAGTTATGCCCTTGGACAGCAGAGCAGTGCAGGTTGGGTTTTACCTCTCCAAGACTTGGTGTCTTTCAAGATTTCTCTGCCAGTGTTAGGAGAAGATAATCTTTCTCATTCTTCCAAGACAACCAGCAAGGAAAAAAATTTTTTTAAAGATGTATTTATTTATTTGGAAGGCAGAGTTACAGAGAAGCAGAGGTAGAGAGAGAGAGAGAGAGGTCCTCCATCCACTGGTTCACTCCCCAGTTGGCTGCAATGGCTGGGGCTGCGCCGATCAGAAGCCAGGAGCCAGGAGCTTCTTCCAGGTCTCCCAGGCAGGTTCAGGGGTCCAAGGACTTGGCCCATCCTCCACTGCTTTCCCAGGGTACAGCAGAGAGCTGGATTGGAAGTGGAGCACATGGGATGCTTGCACTGCAGGTGGTGGCTTTACCTGCTACTCCACAGTGCCAGCCCCTGAAAAAATTTTAAACACATACACACACTCTTTCTTTCTTTCTTTTTTCTTTCTTTCTTTCTTTCTTTCTTTCTTTCTTTCTTTCTTTCTTTCTTTCTTTCTTTCTTTCTTTCTTTCTTTCAGCTTTTTATTCAGTGAGAGAAATGCGCAGGAGAGTGAGGGCCTTATTTAAGGGAGAAAGAGAAGTCTAGAGGCTAAGCTGGCTCCATACCAGGCAGACAGCAGGCCAGGAGCAAGCCATGTGGAGCAAGAATGCAGGCAGGAAGGCAGAGAGCAGGTGGCCCGAAGGCGCAGAGCAACAAAGGCAACAAAGGTCAATAGGGGCAATAAGCCCCACACACATTTCTTAAGAACAAATGAAAAATCAGAGCCAATGTAATATTGAAAAAAGTGTTTTCCTTCCCCTTGTCCAAAAAAAAAAAAAAAGCACAAAATCCATCATCCACAAAGATGACAGCCCATTACACTAAATATGCAGCAACATCAGTTCCTTTTGGTTCCTCAATTTGGGACACCCTACAGTCCTAACCACAAATGCTCTTTCTGGTGGGCTATCAACTCCCTACTGCAACTGTCACCTCTGCCTTAGCCACAGTGGTTCAGGGGATCCAAGGTACTGTGCCTAAGGCTACTTTTGCTCCTATAACAAGAGCCAATGTAGGTGTATGCAGAAAGACTCTTGATTTTGAGGCCAAATCATTGTATTATTACATTAAATATAATGAATTTCAGTTGATTCCATCAGATTTTTCTAGATGTAAATAATAGCACTGCAAATTATGGTAATTCAGGCACTACAAATATTGATGTCAATAGAGAAATATAAGTTCAAATATCAAACCCACTTGTCTTTTGAAAGCAGTTATTATTTTAATAGAAATAGAATGTAGGTATTTAAACCACCAAAAAATAATAGTGAAATAAGTTTATTTAGTCAAGAAAAGGCTAGGATATGAAAAGAAGAATATGGTCAAGAAGTCTAATGAAAAGTAACTTTAGCTTCTGGGCTAGACAGAGCAACTGCACAAACCCAGTATCCACTCATGAAGAAAACAATTATAAATCTGAACAAAATATTGGTAACTGTTTTCAGTTAGTTAACAACCAGTGAGGATTTGTGATGCTCCAGAGAAGGAAAATACACAAGGTAAGTGAGCTTTGTTATTGCCCCAAGTTTCTGCCTGCATGTGCTTTTCTGCTTTGGCCCAAGGAAGTGGACTTCAGAACAAGGGATGGAGTTAAGTACAAGAAGACTGGCATTCCAAATTGCAGAGGGGCTGGATTTTAGGGGAAAGCTACAAGACTTTTCCTGATAGAAGACAGGCAGAAATCCGCTAAGAGACTGAACATAGATATTGGGGTTGCCTGCATATGCACAAGATGAACAGTTTGTATATCATCCACTGCAGAGCTAAGAGCAAAATAATAGTGCCAAAGATTACATAGGGCTGGAATATATTGGGATTCTGGCACCACTAGATTGAAAATACCTCTCACAGAACCTCAGGCCTTCTGCTGAGACCCCACAAAAGACCCATGCCATAGAATAATGGTCACGGGGTCAGTGTTGTGGCACAGTGGGTAAAGCCGCTATTTGCAACAGCAGTATCCCATATGTGTGCCAGTTTGAGTCCCAGCTGCTCTACTTATGATCCAGCTTCCTGCTAATGTGCCTTGGAAAGCTGCAGAAGATGGCCTAAGTGCTTGGGCCCCTGAACCCACTTGGGAGACCTGGAAGAAGCTCCTAGCTCCTGGCTTTGGTCTGGCCCAGCTCCTGCCATTGCAGCCATCTGGGGAATGAACAAGATGATGGAAGATCTCTTTCTCTGTCTCTCCCTCCCTCTCTCTCTCTCTCTCTCTCTCTCTATATATATATATATATATATACACAACTCTGGCTTTAAAGTAAAACAAATAAAGCTTTAAAAAAAGTTCACCATAGCTACAAAAAAATGGCAGAGCTATGGCAATATCTGAACCAAAATCTTTTGGACATCAAACCTGTTTTCCACAAACACTCTATTTGCATTGCCTAATGGGACTAAGCTGTAAGTGAAAAAGGAGATCCCACAAGTGAGGACTGGCTAGGTCCCAAGACAGACACTTGCTGTAAGTACTACAGAATCATTTGGAAATCAACTTTAACCAATTTAAGTCAAAATAGGGAGGGGATTAAGGATGTTGATTAGTGTTATCATTATGAATCATAATAGTAAAGTTTAGAAAACACATGAGCAGTTGCATGTAATGCTCACCACTAAGCAGGGAAATCCTTTAGGGTAGATAAGCCATTGCATCTGACAGGTACAGGCAAAAATATCTATTAAAGATGACAATTATATCTCAAGATATCAGCATATAACTGTAACACAAATTTGTTTCTTTTTTCTTCATGTATAGATTGGCTGGTGTTTTTGGTAATCTACACTGGATTCAGTTAGATGTGGTGGTCCTTTATTTTGCCATTTTATTATTTAAACTTTTGATCAATGTGTAATATCACAATATTTTAAAACATGTACATAGCATAAACCAATAAAGCAGATAACAATCCTTCCCATTTTCTTTTTTTTCCTTCATTTTCCTTTATTTATTTGATAGGCAGAGTTACAAAGAGAGACAGAGGGAGGGGGGAGAAGGAAAGGGGACATAAATATATTACATATATGTATATATATGTCCCCTTTCCTTCTCATTATATTATATATAATATATATATATATTATACATATATAGTGGAATGAGAAGGCCGTGCCAAGATGGCACTGGTAAGCGAGCATCAGTTACACAGGAAATGGCAGTGGAACCCACCTGGAAAAGGAACCTGCCTAGCAACAGGCAGTGATTGGTTACAGCATAAATCGCCCCTTGACCGGATTGGCTGCCTTGGCTATATATGCTGTTACACCAACTGAAATAAACGAGTCTGCGAGCTGCTTGCCTCTAGCCCACTCTCACCCAACTCCTAGTGTCTGTGTCAAGATTCCAGGCCTCTTGCCCCTACCACGCTTATCCTCAGAATGAATTCTCAGCAACAGAGAGAGAGAGAGAGAGAGAGAGAGAGAGAGAATCTTCCATCCACAAGTGGTCACAAAGGTCAGATGTGGGTCAACCCAATGCTAGGATCAAGGAACTTGTTCCAGGTCTCCCATGTAGGTGCAAGGACCCAAGGACTTGGGACATCTTTTGCAGCTATCCCAAGCACATTAACAGGAAGCTGGATGGGAAGTAGAGCAGCCAGGACTTTAGCTGGTGCCAATATGGGATACTGGTGCTATTGTTCACTTTGCTATGCAGAAACTTCTCACTTTGATATAATCCCAGTAATATGTTTTTTTGTTGCCTATGCTTTTGGAACCCTATCCAAAATCTTGTTGCCTATACATTACTTTAACCTATGTTTTCTTCTACTAGTTTGATAGTTTCATTTCTTAACATTGATCCATTTTGAGTTGATATTTTTATAGGGTGAGATAAGGGGGTCAGGTTTCAATCTTCAGTATACATATATGTTCAACTTTCCAAGCACCATTATTAAAGAAACTGTCCTTTCTCCAGAGCACATTTTTGTCAACTGTCAAAGATTAGCTGGCTATAGTTGTGTTAATTTGTTTTTAGGATTTCCATTCTGCTCCATTTGTCTATGTATCTGTTTTTATCCCAGTATCAGGTTGTTTTTGATAAAACAACTCTGTAGTATATCTTGAAATACAGTATTCTGATAGATCCAACTTTGTCTTTTTTGTTTAAGACTGTGTTGGCTATTTGGGGTCATTTGTACTTCCATATGAAATCTAGGGTTTTTTCCTAGCTCTGTGAAGAATGCACTGGTATTTTGATGGGGATTGCAATGAATCTGTAAATTACTTTGGGTAGTATAAACTTTTAATAATATTAACTCTTCCAATCCATGAGTATGAGAAATCTTTCCATGTTTTGGTGGGTCCACTTCAGTTTTTCATATCAGAATTCTGTAATCTTCATTGCAGAGGTCTCTCATATCCTTGGTCAAATGTATTCGAGGGTATTTTTGTTCAGGAACAGTTGAGAATGACAATTCTCATATAATTTCTTTCTTGTATATTTATAGAAAATTATTTTTCTATAAAAATACTGCTGATTTTTGTATGTTGATTCCACATTCATTCATGAGCATGTTGTTCAGTCTCCATATGTTTGCATGTGTTCCAGAGATTCTTGAGTTGTTGATTTCCAGATTTATTCCACTGGGGTCAGAGAAGATGCATGGTACAATTTCGATTTTTTTGAATTTGCTGAGACTTGCTTTATGATCTAGCATGTGGTCTATCCTAGAGAAAGTTCCATGCATTGGTGAGAAGAATGTGTATTCTGCAACTGTAGGAAGAAAACTCATTAGGTCCAGTTGGTCAATAGTATCCATTAACTCTGATGTTTCCTTCTTGATTTTCTGTCTGGTTGATGTGTTCATTGCTGAAAGTGGGATTTTGAAGTTCCCCAATACTACTGTATTGGAGTCTATGTCTCCCTTTAGATACATTAACATTTATTTTAAATAATCAGGTACTCTGTAATTAGGTGCATATATGTTTGTAATAGTCACATCTTCCTGTTGAATTGATCCCTTAATCATTACACAGTGCCATTCTTTGTCTCTTTTAACAGCTTTTTGTGTTAAAGTCTATTTTGTCTGATACTAGGATGGCTATACCAGCTCTTTTTGATTTCTGTTAGCATGGGATATCTTTTTACATCCTTTCACTTTCAGTCTACGTGCATTTTTGTTGGTGAGATTGTTTCTTGTATGCAGTAGGTAGATCGATTTTGTTTGTTAATCCAGTCAGCCAGTTTATATCTTTTAACAACCAACAAAAATATCATATATTATAATCAAGTGAGATTTGTCCCAGAATTTCAGGAGTGGTTTAGCATTCACAAATTAAGAAGCATAATATATCACATCAAATGGAAAAAAAAATCACATGATCATTTCAATAGATGTAGAAAAAGCATTTGATAAAATTCAACACAGATTATTGACAAAAACTTTGAACAACATAGGATAAAAGGAACTTACCACAATAAAAGCTGCCCATGACAAACCCACAGCCAACCTCACACTGAATGGGGAAAAGTTGAAAGCATTTCCTCTAAGATCTGGAATAAGACAAGGATTTCTATTGTTATTGCTCAATATAATACTGAAAGTTCTTTTAAGATTTATGTATTTATTTGAGAGGTAGAGTTACAGACAGTGAGAGGGAGAGACAGAGAGACAGGTCTTCCACCTGCTGGTTCCCTCCCCATGAGGGAACCTCAATGGCCAGAGCTGCACTGATCCAAAGCCAGGAGCCAGGAGCTTCTTCTGGGTCTCCCATGCAGGTTCAGGGGCCACAGAATTGGGCCATCTTCTACTGCTATTCTAGGCCATAGCAGAGAGCTGGATAGGAAGTAGAGCAGCCAGGACTTGAACTGGTGCCCATATGGGATATTGGCACTACAGACGGTGGCTTTATCCGCTATGCCACAGTGTTGAGCCCCCAGTACTCAAAGTTTTAAGCATAACAGTTAGACAGGAGAAAGAAAGGCATAGAAATAGGAAATGAGAAAATCAAAGTATTCCTATTTGCAGATGACATGATTCTATGTATTCAGAAACCTAAGGACTCTTCCAGAGTGTATTTGAATTGATAAACTCAGAAAACTTGCCAGTATTTTGTTGAAAGAATTATAACATCTTTTCTCATTAGGGAGATTGATCTATAGTTTCTTTTTTGTTGTTTCCCCATCTCATTTTGAAATTAAGTTAATGTTACCTTCATAGACTGTGTTTGAAAAGAGTTCCCTTCCTTTCAATTCTTTGGAATACTCCAAGAAAAACTAATGTCAGCTCTTCCCTAAAAGTTTCATAGAATTCAGCGGTGAAGACATCTGGACTTGGGCTTTTCTTTGTTGGGACAACTTTTGATTATCCCATCTCATTAGTTGTTATTGGTATATTTGGCTTTCTAATGTTTTCATGATTGAACCTCGGTGTGCTGCTTTCCCAGGCCTTTAGAAGTGAGCTGGATTGGAAGTTGAACAGCTGGGACATGAATCAGTATCCATACAGGATGCCAGCATTGCAGGTAAGCAGATTTACTCCCAATGTCACATCACCAACCCTGTTTATTTTTAATATATTGCCGGGGCCAGTGATGTGGCAGAGCTTGTGGGGCTGCCGACTGCAGTGCTGGCATCCCATATGGGCATTGGTTCAAGACCTGGCTGCTCCACTTATGATCCAGTTCTCTGTTATGGCTTGGGAAAGCAGTGGAGGATGGCCAAAGTCTTTGAGTCCCCTGCACCTACATGGGACATTTGGAGGAAGCTCCTTGTTCCTGGCTTTGGATTGGCTCAGCTCTTGCTGTTGCAGCCATTTGGGGAGTGAACCAGTGGATGAAAGACCTCTCTCTCTCTCTCTCCCCACCTCTCTCCCGCGCCTTCTCTCTCTGTGTGACTTTGATTTTCAAATAAATTAATAAATCTTTAAAAATATATCTATATATATTTTCTGCTTTTTCTAGTGGGTCTTATACTTTAATACGTTTTAATTCTGGGAAGCATCATTCTTTGTTTCTGCTTGTAGGACTCCCTTGCACATCTTTAGTAAGGTCAGTCTGTTGGTAATGAATCTTTCAGTTTTTACTTGTCTCAGAAAGTCTTTATTTCTTCTCCATTTATGAAAAATAATTTTTCTGAATAAAGCATTCTTTGTTGGCTTTTTTCCCTTTCAGAACATTGACTATGTCATTCCATTCCCTCTTGATCTGTAAGATTTCTTTTGAGAAATCTTGTATGAATCTAATGAGGGGTACCTTAAAAATGACTTGGCACTTTTCTGTTGCACAATTTAGAATTCTCTCTGCCTTGTAGTTTTTAGAGCTTAGCTATAGTGTGCCACAGTGAGGATCTTGTCTAGTTGCATCTACTTGGGGTCCCATGGGCCTCTTGTGCTTGGATGTGCCTACCTTTTACAGAGTGGAGTATAGTCAACTATTATGCCTTTGAATAGTTTTTTTTATGCCTTTATTCCTCTACCTCAGGGATTTCCCAAATTCCAACATTAGTTCATTTAATTATGTCCCAAAAGTTTCAGAGCTTGTCTTTCTTCTTTTTCTTCCTTTTCTTTTCTGGTCTGATTGGGATATATTTCCAACTACTTGTCTTCAATCTTTCTTCTGTTTGATTTAATCTGCTGTTGACCTACAACCATATTTTTATTTGGATTATTGAGCTCTGTATTCCTAAAAATTCTGTTTGGTTCTTTTCAAATATCTCTTTGCTGATTTTTCATTCAGTTCATGCATGGATTTCATAGTTTCACTTACCCATTTATCTGCATTCCCTTGTAACTCTTGGAGTATCTGTATAACCACTCTTTTGAAGTCTTTATAAAGAATTTTCTTAGTCTTTCTTTCTTTGAAATCTGATATTTAAGCCTCATTGTGTTCCGTTGGGGCATGATGTTATTTCACGTGGTCATGCTTCTTGTGTCTCTATGCTGATATTAGTGCATCTGGAGGATCAGTTGTATCTATCACTTTTAAAGGGTGGCTTTTACTGTGAAAGACAGTATGGAGAGAGATCAGAAATCTAATCTAATATATACCTATCATATGACTCAACCATCCCACTCATGAGAATTTACCCAAAGAAAATGAAATCAGCATGTGAAAGAGTTATCTGTACCCCATGTTTATTACAGCTCATTTTACAATATCTAAGATATAAAATCAACACAGATGTCCACCAACTGAAGATTGGATAAAGAAATTTTGAGATATGTACATCATGGAATATTACAGAGTGGTAAAAAATGAAATCCTGTCATTTGCAACAAGATAGATGCAATTGGAAAATATTATACTTAGTGAAATAAGCCAGTCCCTAAAAGACAAATACTATACGTTCTCCCTGATTTGTGGTAAGTAATAGAGTACCTAAAAGGTAATCTATATAGAAGTGATATTAACACTTTGAGATGTGATGATTTTGATCAGTCCTTGTGTCTATTGTTGAGGAAAAGTTTTTTTCATACTATTTGTTGAACTCTTCACTTAGTGAAGGGTTAGTCTTATTTGTATAAAGTTAATTGAAAATAGATCTCTGTAAAAAATAAGAATGAGAATAGGAGAGAGAAGAGAAAGAAGGGTGGGAGTATAGGCAAGAGCGAGGGTAGAGTCACTATGTTCCTAAATTTGTATATATTAAATACATGAAATTTGTAGACCTTAAATAAAAGGTTTCTAGGTTTAAAGAAAAAGTGACTTTCATGGGTTGAAGGCTTTTTCTTGAAGTTGTATCTTCAGGTGTCATTTTGGTGAGCTATTTTGGCTTTAGTTCCCGTTGGATGCTAAAGTAAAATCTCCCTACATCTTCCACTGTTATCAATGGCATCAGTGGCAGGGGTGTGTGTGTGTAGCAGGGGGAGGGGAGTTCCTCTCAGTCCCAGCAGAGGTGTATGGCCCTGGTGGCAGTGGCTAGGTCATGGCAATGACAGACTGTAGTGCACAATGGTTGTGCTGTGCATGACTATCCACACCCATCCAAATATGGAGAACGTTCAGGAAAGACTCCATGATGGGTTCAGGCTGTGGTCTTGGGGGAAGGGCTCTGCTGTGCTGAATCACTGTCCTGTGTAACTGAACTCTGCTTGGGCTAAAGTGATAGGATCTCTGTTACTCCTGGGTCTAGCTGGGTTTATGAGGCAGGAATCTTTTTAGATAATCTGTTAGAGTGTTTGTTGGGTCCCATGAATGGGGACATTTGGGGGCTTCTGTTCCCTAGGTCAGCATAGGTTCCAACAGCAACTCTTTTCTTGAATTGGCATCACACTGTTGCAGTCTGTGCTCTGTGGATTGAAGGCGGGGGAGATGGCGTGGGCTCCTTCTCTGAAGCTACTGGGTGTACTCCAGTAGTCCCCCTTGCTGGAGTCCAAGCCTATGATAACTGTGGATTCTTTCTGTAGCTAACACTGCTAATGTCCATTGTCTCTAGATATGGGGTCTACTGAGGCTCTTCCTGTTTACACTTTACTTGCGACAGGACTCTCTCCAAGCTGCAGGTCCAGAGTTGCAGTTGCCATTGCAATTTTTTCCTCTCTTTTATGCTGCCATCTCAGGTCTCTGTGTTCTGTGGGGCTCCTGTGTCTACCTTACTGAGCTTTATTTTCCCTTGGGCATTGCACTTACTTCAAAATGCAGTTATTTACTTAATAATCTTGTTTTTCTCTGAAGAAGAGGGTATGAATGAATGGCATCTCTTTGCAGCCATCTTGGAGCTCTCCTAGATGTAACTCTAATACTGAATTTTTTCCCAAGTCTCACTCACATGTGTCTCATTCACCTAATAACAGGAGCCATCCAGCATGTTCTCATGGCAACAGATAGCAGTGCAAGAAGGCAAGCTTCACCATGAGAGCACATATCAAGGCTTTGTTCACATCACATACACTAACATTATATTAGCCATGAAGGTCACACACACAAGTCCAATGTCAAGGACTGGAAATGTACCCAATATGTAGCCATGGGAAGGGTATTAATGCATGGCATTATTCCAGAGTAATAAAAAATTGTAGAAAATAATGCCAGCTGCCACTAATGGAAAGGAAAATTTTTCAAAATTTAGCTTACAAGCACAACTTAACTTCATTGAGAGGATAAAAGAATAGTATATTAGGATCCAACAGCTGGAGGAAAAATTTCCTTTTAGTTCTACTATTTTTTTTACTAGAATAGGTGTAGAAGACCAGATAGCTTGCACCAGATAGAATATATATTTGCAAAAAATACAAATGTAATTGATTCAAAAAATGTATTTTGATACTATAACTCTACCTTTAAAACTCAAACTTTAAAACTTTATGTAACATTGACATCAAAACAAAGTTGGAAAAGATTACCTGTGAGCAGTCTTCAGTGGTTGGAAGCACTTGGCAGCTATTGGCTTCTTTCTGCTTGTTTTGTTCTGCCTGCTTTTTCTGGGGGAGCAGAGCAGAAGAGGAACATTACATGGTACCCAGAGATACAGGGACCTTTCTAAACAAAACAAAAGTGTTAAGACTGACACTTAACCCAAGAATTAGACTAGCTTTGGATTAAACAAGTTCTGAAATGGTATTTTCCAAGTGGTTAGCTCAGTTCAAATTAAGTACAGGTGAACTATCTTTGAAACTTATCGTCGTCCAACAGAAATTATATGCAAGCCCAGAGGCTACTGGCTGAAGAAACTAATGAGAATGTTCTTAAATTGGCAAAATAACACAAAGTGCATAGCAATCAAGTCCAAGTACAATGTTGTAAGTGAAGTGTTCCAATAGGTTTCTTTCAATTTTAGAAGCCCTTTGTTTTCAAGAATCATTTCTTAGTAACTCATGTGTCAATCAGATATCAATTTTATATTTCTATAGCTAATAAATAAAATTTTATAAAATTCTATAGCTAAAAATTTTATAAAATTCTATAGCTAAAAACAAATTTTATATTTCTATAGCTAATAAATGTTATATAAAATTGATATCTGTGATATAAATATTATAGTTAATTTGTGACTCGTCTTATCTGTGTGGGTCAGTCATGATGGATTGCTGGAGCAAGAAAGCAGAGAGACTAATACTGATGAGCCATGGTTTTGTCACATGTAAAATAGGGGATGATATCAAGGCTTCAATTATGAAAGATCCTGAAAGAAAATTTGATTATTTAGAGTAACACTTTAAAAGGGAGCTACAAACTACATGAAAACCATAGTTTTATTACATTTACTTTATTAGCTCATTCATCAAAAATTTAACAAATTATTTTTAGTGATATATGTATGTGATAATTCTGTTCTGGGGGCAATGAATTCAGTAGTGAATGAAACTAAAAATTTCTTTCCCCTCAGAATTTGAACACAACTAACTAATATAACAAGACCTGAAAGACTGAGTTGAGTTTCCAGATTAAAGGTTTTTTAGATTAACTCATCTTTTTCATTTTTTTTAGGGGCATTGACTTTATTCTCTATTGGATTGGCTAGACTGTTTATTAAAGAAAATTACATTTGGTTTATTCAAAGCAAGCAAATATCAATACACACTTTTCAACATGTACAATACATTTGAAAAATTTTACACATTGCATATTTATTTTAAAGTAATAATTGAACTCAGAAAAGCATAGTAGAATGATGGTTATCAGAGACTAGGAGTGGGGAGGTTGGGGAGACGATAGTCACAGGACAAAAAATGACAATTGAACAAGAGGAATGATTTCAAGAGATCTACTGGACATTATAGCCACTATAGTAAATAATAATATGCTGCATTTTTAATATTACTTATTTGAAAGTCAGAGTTACACGGGTGGGGTGAGAGAAAGAGAGAGAGAGAGACAAAGATAGATCAATCTTCCATCCTTTGGTTCACTTCCCAAGTGGCTACAGTGGCCAGGTCTGGGGCAGGCAGAAACTAGGAGCCAGAGGCTTCATACAAGTCTCCTATGTGGGTTGCAGGGGCCCAAACACTTGGGCCATCCTCCACTACTTTTCCCAGCCATTAGCAGGGTGCTGGATCAGGAGTGGAGCAGGCAGGACATGAACGGGTATCCATATGAGATTCTGGCATTGCAGGTGGCGGCTTTACTTGCTATGCCATAATGCCAGCCCATAATATACTGTATTCATGAAAATTGCTGAGAGTACATTTTATCAACACACTCACACAAAAAAATCATAATGTTGTAAGGTAATGCATATGTTTAATTGCTTGATTTAGCCATTTACAGTGTATACATAGATCAAAATGTTTTACATCACAAATATGCCTGATTTTCACTTGTCAGTTAAAAATCAACTTAATAAATCAACAACAGGGGTCACTGTGCACTTGCTCCCCATGTAGGACCTCTGTCCTTAATGTGTAGTATGATGAAAATTAACAGTAAAACTAGTCTTCAAACAGTACTTCATACTTTGTATGTCTGTGTGGGTGCAAACTGTTAAAATCTTTACTTAGTATAGAGTCTTCTGTACATAAAGATAATTAAAAATGAATCTTAATGAAGAATGGGATGGGAGAGGGAGTAGGAGGTGGGATGGTTGGGGGGTAGGAGGGTAGGTATGGGTGGAAGAACCGCTATAATGCAAAAGTTGTACTTTTGAAATTTATATTTATTAAATAAAAGCTTTCTATAAAAAATCAACTTAAAAAAGACAGAATTCCAAATGGATAAAAATATTTCACCAAAAGGATATTCACCAGTTTTATTATAGCATTATCTAAGTTTTTTATTTTATCCAGATATTTAATTTTTCAATAGTGACTTTGCAATGTTTTTGACATAAAAATTATTTTCAGATTAAAAATTTTAAATGTAGTTCTTTAAATTGTTCTTAGGAAATCAATAAATAAATAAATATAGAAATTGCTTCTAAAATAACACTTTATTGAACCAGGAGTTTACTGGTATAGTGATAATCTAAGCAAACTGTGCAATTAGCTGAGGCTTCTTTGACTGCAAAATTAGAACGTTTCTTAAAGCAATGAACTGGAGAAAAAGCTTTTTGTGAAATACTCCTTGGGTAATCAAGCTTTAACTCAGTCTTTTCTGATGTGCATTTATGATATATGATAGAACAATAATTCACAGAAAGCAAACTTTCTGTTGCTTAAATTGAAATGCCATTACATGAGTGACAACTGTCCTGAATTTAAGAATCACCCTGGATGAACAGACAAATTCTTCACTGTTAATGCTCTCTTGACAAGGGCTGCTAACGAAGAAGAAAACGAAAGATACAGAACAAAGATTCAGATTCACAGATTCTTTCTGACTGAATGACTGTAGGCATTTGAAAGTACTGAAAGTCAGTAGGTGTAGATCAAAAAAAAAAAAAAAAAAAAAAAGACACAGAAACCTGTCAATGAATCAGGCACAAAGTGTCTTTCCTGACTCTCTTTGAATAATGTTCTGAGAATCAATATGCTTTAGGTTTGAGATTATTGGTACATAAAGGAGTAAGAGAATGTTCTGTGTTTCTAGGTGCTCAGAAATGTTGGTATTGCAACAAAAAATATTTCAGATTTTCTTCCTGTTTGCAAGTTATACTAGGTTGAAGAAAAAATTCCCTAATTTGCATCACTGGTTGCTAATATCTGGATTTGTTTTTTAGAAAAGGAACTTTAAGAAGCTCCATTTCTTTTGCAAAGGTAGATTAAGCTCTAATTATGGGCATGGTCACTGATTTCACCAGCACAAACAATCGCTAATGTAGCTGAAAAACAGAGTATCTGGAGATGTCTTTAAGGATTGTGATTCCACACATTTAGCGAATGCTAGAGTTTGTGTCTCTCCATGCATTTTGTATTAAAATATATTTCCTGAACACCTATTATGTGGACACTGTGGTAGGTAGGCATTTGGGATCTCAAAAGATGAAACAGAAAAGATATTTGACCTTTGAGAAACAGATGAAAATAGCCATGTACACAATTTGATAAGTGTTCTGGAGGAAATTAATGGTAAGCAAATAGAGAATTATTAGGAGGGGGAGAGTCTATTTTAGACAGGAAAGTCAATGAGATGAAAGTGAAGATCTCAGGTCTGAGTAGGATCCCATGTGGTGAAAGTTGGTAGAGAGAGTCCAGGGAGGGGAGGTACACCACACAGAGCAAACACCTGTGTAGAGTGAAATCCAGAATGAAGGAAAGTTCACTGTGTTCACTTAACTCAAAAATGATCAGAAAAGTAGAAATCAGTTGGGGTCAGTTGATCGCAGTCTTAGAAATTAGATGCACTTATCCTTAATATGTCATGAAGCTCATTGAAAATTATGGACAGTCATACCACTAAAAAATTATCCTGGAAGAATTTATGTCAAATTTTAAGCAATTATTTTTTATTTATATTAAAGACAGAGAGACAGAGACAGAAAGAGATCTTCCATCTGCTGGTTCACTACCCAAATGATCTCAACAGCCAAGCCAGGCTGAAGCCAGGAGCCTGTAACTCAACCCAGGACTGCCACATGGGTGGCAAGGATCCAAATACTTGAGCCATCAGCTGCTGTCTCCCATGGTGTACATGAGCAGGAAGCCAGAAAGAGATCTAGGCTCCCCCAATACAGGAGGTAGGTGTCCCAAGTAGCATCTTATTTGCTGCATCAAACTGTTGGCACTTAACATGGAATTTTGCCTGTAATTTTACAGGTTTTACACATGAACATTCATTCATAGTTTGTTCTTATTAAATAGACCCAGGCCATTTCATTTGAGTGGCAAACTTTGATACAACTCGGTCCTTCCTCTGGATATCTGGGTGCAATCTCCCCACTGGAGAGCTAGACAAGCTGCCTCAATTCCTTTACATACAGTAACATAAGCCAACACGCAACAGAAGAAAGCTTTAACTGACAGTGAAGAAAAATTCAGAGGCTTCCCTTCACTGGAGAGTGAAGGGAATAGCTTCACAATGTTTGACCAAAAGTATTCCCCCATGACATTCAGAGTGGGTTGTTTGCAGGGAATCTTCCATTTTGCTTTCACGGGCCCAGCCCTTATGCCTGTGGACTCCTTCCACCCTGTTCTACTTTGTGCCCCAGCGACATACCCCAGGATGCAGGTCTCTAGCACTCACGCAGTCCTCCTGCCATACTTCCCTGGACACTTAAATGTATGTTGGTGGAAGATGTACAGTAGTCTTCATCCAGGCATTTCATCAGGGCACTGGCCAGCTAGCTATGATGCCAGAACAGGGCTGACCTGGCCCAAGAGTGAAGTCACTTGGTGCTCTCAGTGCCAAGCCTCAACTTCCACTCTTTCTACAATCTGTTTCCTCTGCTTGCTCTTGGAACAAGCCTTCAGTTTCCTCAAGTGAACTTGGATAATGGGAAGCAATGAGTTTGGAATTCTTCCTCTGGCCACAGGTGTGTTACAAGTGCATCCTGGCTCACTTTCTTAAAGCCTGCAAACTATCTTGACCATTAAAACATCAGCTTTTAGATCGGATTACACTATCAACAGTACTATGTCACTAAATGATGCATGAGATTTTCATGGAACGATCTATTGCTAAATTGTTTGAACTAAATATTCTAAAGAAACAAAATCTTTCAACAGAGTTTATGATGTACTGTAATGGAACTAAGACAGAAATAGCATTTCCTTGAGAGTCCATTCATGGACTCTATCTCAGTACAAGACTTTACTTCTGGGGCCGGTGCCATGGCTCACTAGGTTAATCCTCCACCTGTGGCGCCGGCATCCCATATGGGCGCCAGTTCTAGTCCCAGTTGCTCCTTTCCCAGCCCAGCTCTCTGCTATGGCCAGGGATACCAGTGGAGGATGGCCTAAGTGCTTGGGCCTCTGCACCCACGTGAGAGACCTGGAGGAAGCTCCTGGCTCCTGGCTTTGAATTGGCGCAGTTTCGGCTGTTGCAGCCATTAGGGGAGTGAATCAACGAAGGAAAGACCTTTCTGTGTGTGTGTCTCTCTCTCACTGTCTGTACCTCTACCTGTCAAATAAATAAATAAAATCTTTAAAAAAATAAAAAGACTTCACTTCTAATGTGTCATATTGAGTACTCATGTAGGTTGAATTCTATCATCCAAAAAATATGTGAATGTCCTAACTCCAGTCTCTTGAATGAGACCTTATTGGAAATGGGGTCTTTGCATATCTAATGAACTTAAAATGAGCTTGTGGTGGAATGAGAAGGCCATGCCAAGATGGCTGCTGGTAAAAGAAACTGCCTGGCAACAGGCCGTGATTGGATGGCTTCAGAAACCACATGACAACGGAGCCTGCCTAGCAATAGGCTGTGATTGGATAGTTTCAGAAACTGCCTGGCAACATAGCCTGACTGGCAACAGGCTGTGATAGGATGTCTTCGGAAACTGCCTGGCAACAGGGTGTGATTGGTTAGGGCATAAACCACCCCTTGACATGATTGGCTGCCTTGGCTATATAAGCTGCTGTAGCAACTGAAATAAACAAGTCTGCAGGCTGCTCGCCTCTGGCCTGCTTTCACCCGGGGTCTGTGTGGTGACTCCACGCCTCTTGCCTCCACCACGCTCCTCCTCTCAGAAGAAATCAACCTCGACATGAGCTGACACTAGATGAGGGTGACCTCTAATCCAATTACTGGTGTCCTTATAAAAGGGGAATTCAAACAGACACCCACAGAAGAGCAAACCCTATGAAGACAGAGGCAGAGACCAGAGTGATGCATTTTACTAACCGAAGAATACCAAGGGTTATTGCAACCACAAGAAAGTAGGAGAGAGATGTGGAATAAATCTTCTTTCAAAGCCTTCAAAAACACAAACAGACAAAAAACCCAGGAGCAGGAATTATGGCAGGTGGGGTAAGCCACTGCTGACGAAGCCTGCATCCTGTGTCAGAGTGCTTGCTTTGAGTCCTGGCCACTTGATTCACATCAGGCTTCCTGCTAACGCTCATTCTTGGAGGCAGCAGATGATGGCTCAAGTATTTTAGTCCCTGACACCCATCTGGGAAACCTGGATGGAGTTTTTGGATCCTGGCTTTAGCCTGGACCAGACCTGGCTGTTGCAGGCATTTGAGGGATGAACCAGTGGATGGAAAATCTCTCCGTGTCTCTCTGTCTCTGTCTCTGTCTTTGCACCTCTCTCTCTTTCTCACTCTCTCCCTCGCTCTCTCTCCCTTGCCCTTCCTTTCATACAAATAAAAATAAAGAATTATTTAAAAAAGCAGATACTATGATTTTTGGACTCTGACTTCTTGAAATGTGAGAATAAATTTTGTTTTTGGAAGCTGCCCTGTCCGTGGTAGTTTATTTAGATAGCTCACGAAAAATAAAGGAGATGCCAATGGGGCATTGAGAAAGCAATCACACAAGATATTTTCTCTTTTGTAAATGCAGGATGTCACTTGTTTTTGAGTAAATAAAAAATTGAGCAAAATAGGTGTGCTTTACTTCACAGGAAGGCTAAAACCAGCTAATAGTCCCTTCAATTCTTGAAATTTCTATAATTTTCTTATTTGTAAACAGAAAAGTTAAACAGTACAACGATTGTCTACACAACTGGATCCTCAGGACTGCTATGCAAGAATTCACTACAACGTGGAATGCTAAACTCAGAGTCTGAGCAGGGAAGATTTCAATTGTACATATTGGTGAAATGTTACATTGAGATTTCCTAACACCAAACTAATGTTCTGGCCTGAATTATCCATCATGCTTATGAAAATCAACTTCAACAAAGTTATATATTTTGCACAAAAATGGCTTCAATGTTCATATAATTATATATTTTCCAGAAGCTAAATATTTAAAATCCTTTTAAATGGAGAAGTACTCATTTCTCATCTGGGTTACATATACTTCTAATGCAAAGTTTTTAAAGAAAGGAAAGCTGAATAAATCATTTCAACAGCTATAGTTTAACCTTGAACCAAATAAAAAGTATTTTCTTGGGAAGGCATGTTCTTACAAAAGTAGAAAAGAAAAAAAAGTAGAAACAATTTAAAACAAAGGGCTTGATTTACTTAAGACAAACAAACAAAGCAAAATAGAAAAGGTCTCACCCCCAAACACCACAGAAAATGTCAAAGCAGAAATGTCAAAGGAGAAAAATTTTAACCTTTATAAAAATCTTATTCATTTCCTACAGACTTTAAGGATCTTTCCTTTTTAGACAAAATTTTTCTTTCTTTTCTTTGCAAGAAAGAATATAAATCAATCTGGCATTGCCCTATAAAAACCAGACTTGCAATAAACTGTCTCCACTAAATAGGAGCAACAAAGGTGTGAAATTATCTTCTCTTCCCTGGCGCTGTTTTTCCTTCAAGGGCCTTAGAGCGTGAATAACAGAGACTACTTAAAGCCCAAGGTCATTCAGTTGAGACCAAAAAGAACTGTATGTTTAAGCCTACCCTTTGCCCAGTGCAATAGAGCACGGTAGACAGCCCCAGGGACCATCTTCCCATTGTTCAATCTATGTTCTGCAGCACCTGTGTGAAGTGGTTCAGAGCCAGCCTACACAGTTAGTGGGTTGGGGTCAGAATGGCTTCATTACTCACTTGTCTTGTCACCTTGGCAAGTTACTTAACTTTCTAAGCCTTAGCATCCTTATCTATTGGACAAGATAACAATGTTGCCTATTCCATAAGGTTGTGAAGGGACATGAAAGAATGCAGGTGACCAGCATACAGTAGAAAGGAACTCAACAAACTATACACATAAAAACTCAGTGTTCATATAGTTTACGATATGGAAATTGAAGAAAATTTTAAATCTTCCCTCTGGTTCTCTCCTCTACAACTAGGTTCACATATTCATTTCCCCTCCCCATTTCCTGACATTTTCATCTATTTTAGTCTCACAACACTGGTATTAAACAGCTAAAGCTGCAGTTATGAGGTGATATGGCCTTCATAAAAAAGAGATGTGCTCTCAGCTACTGGGGCTGGTAGAGATTTAGCTTCCCAATTTTCAATAAGCAGTGAGAGACATACAGACTTCTTCATTGTTGTTGTGTCAGTGGTGAGGAGGAGTCACCAGCACAAGTGACGAAGACAGAACCAGAGGCACGAGGAAAGTGGCGGCCTTCATGTCTGTTCTCCAACAGAGAAACATCGGGAGAGTTAGTGCCCAGATGAGAATCTTGGCCACAACATTTGTGCTTGTTGGTCAAAGAGTCAAAGTCTCAGAGAGTCTGTTGGTCTCCTAAACAGTGTAAAGGAGTGCACTGAATTGCAACTACACCAAATGCTTTACTTTAACCACAAATCAACATAAAGGAAGACGAAACATAGGGACCGGCATTGTGACACAATGGGTTAGGCTGCCACTTGAGACACCTGCATTTGATATTGGAGCACTAGTTTGAGTCCCTGCTGCTCTACTTCCAATTGAGCTGCCTGCTAGTGTGCCTGGGAAAACAGCAGAAGACAGCCCAGGTACTTGGGTTCCCTGAAACCCAAGTGGAAGACCCAGATGGAGTTTCAGACTCCTGGCATTGGTCTGGCTAAGACCTGGCCGTTGCAGCCATCTGGGGAGTGAACCAATGGATTACTTATATCACTCTCTCCATGTATCTCCCTCTCTCTCTCTCTGTAATTCTGCTTGTCATATAAATAACTAAATTTAAAAAAAACCTAGAAATGGAACTTCCATGTGATCCTGCAATGCTACTACTGCATATGTATTCGAAAGTTATGAAATTACTGCATCAAAGAGACACCTGCTCCATCATGTTTATTGCAATACTGTTTACATAGGCAAGATATGAAATCAACCAAATTGTCCACTATCAACATGACTGGGAAAAGAAAATGTGGTATATATACACAATGGAATATTATTCAGCTATTAAAAAGAATGAAATCCTGTCACTTGCAACAAAATGGATGGATTTGGAGGATATCATGCTAAGTAAAATAAGTGAAACACAGAAAGACAAATGTCACATGTTCTCCCTCAAATATGGAAACCAAAAATCCCCACTTCGATCTGACAAATAATGTGGATTTCTAGAGGCTGGGAGGGAGGGACAGAATAGAAGGAATTTGGATTTAAAAAAATTATGGAACTGTGGATATAGTTCATTAACTGATAAGTATGCTAAAATGAGATGTTAATAACAGGAGAAGCTGGGTATGGTTTATAGAATGTGACAAATATATTACACTATTATAAGATATTAACAATAGGGGAAGCTGAGTGTGGGATATATGAGAACTCTGCATTACTTCACAATTTTTGTTTTCTAAATTCAAAGCTCTTTTGAAATAAAAAGACATTTTTAATGTCAATTGGTGTATCAATGATCTTAGATCAAAACTATTCGGCCAATAGCAGTTGTCCTTAGCACAGATAGTCTTCTGATAATATAACTCATGAGATCCATGTGAAGGCATCAGCTATATGAGAGCTCTTATGTAAAGTCATAGCAAATATTTCAACTTTCAGAATTAATGCCCAAAAGTAGGACTGGTCTCATTTTTGCAGCCTTAACATTGTCTCAGTTTTGGTGAGAATGTGTTCTCCCTGATCTGCGACAACTAACTGAGCACCAAAGGGGAAACTTGTTGAAGTGAAATGGACACTATGAGAAACAGTGACTTGATCAGCTCTCGTCCTGACAGTTGATGTACAATGTAATACTTTATCCATTTTAGTATTTTTTTTTGTTCTAGTACCATTGGTTGAACTCTGTAATTAACACACAATTATTCTTAGGTGTTTAAATTTTAACTGAAAAGTGATCCTGTGAGGAATTTGGAAAACATTATGCTGAGTGAAATAAGCCAATCCCAAAGGGACAAATACCACATGTTCTTCCTGATAGGTGACAACTAACTGAGCACCAAAAAGGAAACCTGTTGAAGTGAAATGAACACTATGAAAAACGATGACTTGTTCAGCCCTTGCCCTGACTGTTGATGGACAACTTAATATGTTATCGCTCTTAGTAATTTTTGTTTGTTTGTTTGTTTGTTCTACTTAATACTTTTGGTTGAATACTGTAATCAATACACAATTATTCTTAAGTGCTGAAACTTAACTGAAAAGTTATCGCTGTTAAATATAAGAGTGGGAATAAGAGAGGGAAGAGATGTGCAATTTGGGACATGCTCAAGCTGACTTACCTCAAACAGTAGAGTTAGAAACATACCAGGGGATTCCAATTCAATCCCATCAAAGTGGCATGTACCAATGCCACCTCACTAGTCCCAGTGATCAATTTCTGTTCACAATTGATCATAATGATAGGACTAAGAACCAAAGGGATCACATAAACAAGAATAGTGTCTGCAAATACTAGCTGATAGAATAAAAAAAGGGAGAGAACAATCCAACATGGGAAGTGAGATACACAGCAGACCCATAGAATGGCAGATGTCCTAAACAGCACTCTGGCCTCAGAATCAGTCCTTAAGGCATGCGGATCCACCTGAAAAGTCCATGAGAGTATTTCAGGCATGGAAAGCCAAGACACTCTGGAAAAAAAAAAAAAAGAAAAAAACCTAAATGAAAGATCTCCGACAGTGAGATCCCAGTGGAAAGAATGGGTCATCAAAGAAGGAGGTACCTTTCTCTGAAGGGAGGAGAGAACTTCCACTTTGACCATGGCCTTGTCTAAAAATGATCAGTCGGTGAACTCAGGGGGCTTCCATAGCCTTGGCAGCTCATGACAAGAGCCTAGGGTGATTACTGATGCCATAAACAAGAGTGTCAATTTGTTAAGTCAACAACAGGAGTCACTGTGCACTTACTCCTCATGTAGGATCTTTGTCCTTAGTGTGCTGTACATTGAGATTTAATGCTATAACTTGTACTCAAACAGATTTTTCACTTTATATTTCTGTGTGGGAGCAAACTGTTGAAATCTTTACTTAATGTATGCTAAACTGATCTTCTGTATATAAAGAGAATCGAAAATGAATCTTGATGTGAACGGAGGGGAAGAGGGAGTGGGAAAGGGGAGGGTTGTGGGTAGGAGGGACGTTATGGGGGGGAAGCCATTGTAATCCATAAGCTGTACTTTGGAAATTTATATTCATTAAATAAAAGTTAAAAAAAAAACAAAGAATAATTTTAGTGATCTAATATGACATATTTCACAAAGATTCAATATGTCATTTTTGTAGTTTAAATTGTATACCCTAATGAACATTCCAGTAGATGAGTTTGAATAAAAAATGTGAACAAAATTGCATTAGAATGGAATTCTGGTACATGTTATTTTCCATCAACCACAAGCTCATGAAGTGAGGTTTCATTTGTTAGGCATAATTTTTGCAATTCGACTCTAAGAGTGTTTTTTTCTTTTATTTATTTATTTATTTATGTATTTGACAGGCAGAGTGGACAGTGAGAGAGAGAGAAACAAGGACAAAGGTCTTCCTTTCCATTGGTTCACCCCACAATGGCCACTATGGCCAGTGTGCTGCGGCCGGCTGCACTGATCCGAAGCCAGGAGCCAGGTGCTTCCTCCTGGTCTCCCATGCGGGTGCGGGCCCAAGCACTTGGGCCATCCTCCACTGCACTCCCAGGCCACAGCAGAGAGCTGGACTGGAAGAGCAGCAACCAGGACAGAATCCAGTGCCCCAACCGGGACTAGAATCCGGTGTGCCGGCGCTGCAAGGCGGAGGATTAGCCTAGTGAGCCGCAGTGCCGGCCTCTAAAAATGTTTTTTAAAAACCCATTAGAATATAGCAAGCAGAAGAGAAATTATTGTTACAAAATGTGTAAAATGCTTTATGAAATCTTTTGTCTTTGCTGCTTGAGCTAACAATAACTTGTTTTATTCTTATGTTTATTTATTTTCATCTACTTGAAAGAGACAGGGGAAAGAGAGAGATAGTGAGGGGTGGGGAGAGAGAGGGGATCTTCTATCTACTTGTTCACTCTCCAAAATGCCTGCAACAGCCATGTCTGGGCAAGGCTGAAGCCAGGAACTAGCAACTCCAACTGGGTCCCCCATGTGGGTGGGTGGTAGATGGCACCTCCCAGAATGCATTAGGAGAAAGCTGAATAGGAAATGGAGCATCAGGAACTTAAATTGGGCATTCCATTATGAGATATAGGTATCGCAAGCTGAAGCTTAACTCACTGCACCAAAACATTTACCCAAAATCTTTTTAAAAAGACAAAAACATCATCAGTTCATAAGGACATCTCTGGTCATTAAGTAGAATGACCTTCTTAACCTATCAAATAGTGAAAAATAACTACCTTCTGTTAATGAATAAGAATTCTGCACTAACCCTGGTCATGCTTTGCTGCATGCCCTTTGTGAGATGAACACTAATGTTTCCATAATAAGCTGCAAATAAATTAGCAATTATGCTCATTTAGTTCTTCCAAAAGTTGAGGGTTTAGTGTTTCATGTTATAAAACCCTAATAGTTAATGCTTTACCATAGCTCTCAGAAAAGAATTTATCTCTGGATATCATAATTAGCCATGCCACTTTTATGAAAATGACCAGTTGTTTTTTTAAAGTACCACATATCATCTCAAAATACATTTTAACTCATTTGTAAAACCTCCACTTTATGCAATATCTTTGGAACTTTTAGAGAAAAAAAATTGCTTTTAATTTTTTGTAGAAATATCTTCATGGACTGAGTAATTTTTAAATATCATTAAATACATTGAAAAGAAAAATTTTCATACAGTGTTGGCCACCCTTCCATAAGTGAACTATCTTAACTCTGTGGAAATTCTATTTAAAAGTGTGAAGGATCAAACTCTTATTTTGAAAATTGTAAATACTTCCTTCTAATAAGAATAGTAAATTCATGAATGACATCGAATACTTTCAAGGAACCGGGCACAGTTGTCAAGTGTTTTACATAACATTTTGGCATTTCCATTTTGAAGATAAAAAAGCAAATAGTGTGCAAAAAACTTAAATAACTACCCATGGTACAAAGTTAAATAAGTAACAAAACTAGAGTTTGAGACCTGGTTCTGACTTAGCAACTATGCTCTTTCTTACTTGCTGACTGAAGCACAGCTTCTTAAATTGAAAGTTTTGATATGTTGATTCTAAGTGTAGATGTGAACACAATTCAATCTCAAATAAAATTTCCAGATATCTGGGGCTGGCTCATAGTATAGCAGGTAAGGCTGCTGCCTGTGGTGCTGCATCCCATATGAGTGCTGGTTCGAGTCCCACCTGCTCCATTTCCAATCCTGCTCCCCACTGATGGCCTGGAAGAGCAGCAAAGGATGGTCCAAGTGCTTGGGCCCCTGCTTCCATGTGGGAGACCCAGGGAAGGCTCCTGGCTCCTGGCTTCAGCCTAGCCCAACCCTGGTCATTGTGGCCATTTGGAGAGTGAACCAGCAGATGGAAGATCTCGCTCTCTCAGTCTCTCTGTCTCTGTTTCTCTCTCTCTCTAACTCTGCCTTTCAAATAAATAAATATTTTTTAAAAAATTTCCAGGTATCATGCATGATCTGAAAAATTAATTTTTTCTAAATGGTAGCAAAAGCAAAATTGTCATTAGGAAGACAGGAATGTTTAATATCTACAGCCTATGCATAAAGAAATCAAGATTATGGTTAGATTTTAAGCTTTCCTTTTTGTTACCAATTATATCCTACCTTCAAGCTTCTTTTATATTTCTGATGCACTTAGCCTTCCTCTGTCCTTATTTGCAGCTCATGTTTATTTCTCTAGTTTTTAATCTTTACTTATTTATTTTCATCTACTTGAAAAGCAGCAAGAGAGAGAGAGAGAGAGAGAGAGAGAGAGAGAGAGAGAGAACTTCCATCTACTGATTCACTCCTAAAATACCCACAACAACCGAGGATGGGACAGGCTAAAGCCAGGAGCCAGGAACTCCATCTGTGTCTCCCACCTGGGTGTCAGTGGCATAACCACTTGAGACATCTTCTGCTGCCTCCCCGATGCATCAGTAGGAAGCTGGATCAGAAGCAGAGTAGCTGGTACTTGAACTGAAGCTCTGCTATTAGATGTGGGCATTGCCAGCAGAAGCTTAACCCTTTGTGCCCTATGGCCCACTCCTATTTCCATCTAGTTTTGATGACTCTGAAATGTATAGCTCACACTGTACTTACCCTTGTCCTTGAGTTCTACCCCCTGACTCCCAGCTGCTAACTGCAGACTGCATGTATCACAGGATCCATATTCTAAACAAGTCCAAACAAAACTTACCATCACCCTTCTAAGCTATTTCCTTCCTCCAGCATCCCATCCTACCCTTCTTGATCCGTATCATCTTTAGCCCTCAGGTCTCTCAAATTTAAACTGTCAAGGTCAACTTTTCTCTACTTAATCACTTGAATTTAAAAAACAACTCATAATTAAATCTTACACATTCTGCTTCCATAGGATATCTTGTATTCATTTTATCTTCCTACCCAAGTTGAGTTAAGCCTTTAATATCTCTTATTAGGACTATTGCAATAGAATCCTAAATGTTTTCTGATTTCTTGCTATCTAATGAATTCTCCAAATAGTAGGCACAATAATTTTTCCACAGAGCTAAACTAGTCATGCCACTCCACAGAACTTTCTATAATTTCCCCTTTAATGATAGCCCAAGATCTAAAAGCCTAGCCCAGAATTATAAGACTTCTCTTTTTGCTTCCATTTTATCTTTTGCCTTCAACATCATCTCACTAGTACACTATTTAGCCACACTGTTGACCAAAACCAGACACTCCCATGCTTTCAAGTCTTTGTTTATAATATGCCCACCATCTGGAATGACGTCTTTTATCTAAACCTGAAATTTTTGTCATTCTCTTAAACGACATCATTTCTTAAAGTCTTCCCGTATATTCTCATTCAGCATGCAAAGTACTTCCTTTGTGCTTCTATAGCTCTTTGTAATATATTCCTATAGCTTCAAGTACACTATGTCATACTTGTCATCTTCTAGTGTTTGTTTCCCTTGCTGTGCAACAAATTTCTTTTTTTATTTGATTTACTTATTTTTCATTTTGTTTGAAAGGCAGAGACATAGAGACAATCAGAGAGAGAGAGAGAGGAGAGGAGAGGTACCTTTCATCTGCAGATTCACGCCCCAAATGCCTGTATCAGCTAGGGGATGGCCAGGCCATAGCCAGAAACCCAGAACTCCATGTTGGTGGTAGGGACCCAAGTACTTGAGTGATTGTCTGCAGCTTCCTAAGGTGAGCATCAGCAGGAAGTCAGATCAGAAGTTGAGAAGCCAGTGTTTGAATCAGGCACTCTGATATGGGATGTGGCATTGCAAGCAGTATCTTAAGGGGTGCATCAAACACCCATCCCATACTATGACTTTCTAAAAAGCAGTAGCTACAGGTTAAGTATATTCATACTCATGAAAACTTTGTCAAATAAATAGTATGTACTGAAAGACTGAATGGTAGACTTTCATGTAAGATTTTCTAGAAAAGTAAAATTGGTTCAATATAAACACACTTTTACGGAAGGAAGATTCCCTGTCTCAATTTTACCTTAATTTCTGCAAAATGAACAAATAGTTGCATGAGACATTTATTTCAAGCATGCTTCTAAAAGTCAATATATCTAAATAAACATATATTTCTGTTAACCAAAGTTTACCAAAATCAAAGTTTCTGCAAGTAAAAAATGATCCCCTTTATATTTGGTTCACGGTGAATTCAATCTGCATGAATGTTGTTGAAGATTGAAAACATACTTATTAATACTATTTAAAAAAATCTGCAGGTTTTCAAAATGATAATAGTATAAAACCTAATGCCCCAAAACCAACTGGGGCTAAGCTAGGGCTGGAGCCAGAAGCTGGGAACAAAACCCAGGTCTCCCAAGTGGGTACTTGGAAACCAAGTACTTAAGACATCATCACTGCCTCCCAATTTATGCACAGGCAGGAAGCTGAAGTCAGGAGCTAGTGTCAGGAATCTAACCCAGGCACCTGGATGTGAGACACAGGCAAGTAAAATGAGGACTGAAAAATGACCATAAACACAGCAAAATGATTTGGACAAGAGCAGGTCCAGTGAAATGGCAGAGGTGAGGCCTAATGACAGTGAGTTTGGAATAGAATTAGAGGGGAGGCATTAGCTACAATAAGCACAGAACTCTCTTCTAAGAGGTTTACTCTAAAAAGAAATGAAGAAATGAAGTAAGAGCTAAAGGAGAAAGTATGCTCAAGACAGTTTTTTTTGGTGGGAGAACTAACAACTTGTTTGTATGCTAATGAGAAAAAATAGCAATGATGCATAGACAGGGAGGACTGCTGAAGTCACACCACTGAACCCAGCAGAGGGAAGAGATCAAGGGCACTGGTGAGTGGCTAGACTTAGAAAGCAGCCTGGCTTGGTATGTGTGACTATGTATAGTGGCAGAGGGCTTCATGTTGTATTGGGAGATTGCAGCATGTTTTGGTTGCTGGCTTAAATTATTTCATTGAAGTGGTAAACAAGTTCATCAGCTGAGTGTGACCTTGGGAGACAATGTGCTGGAAATTTTGGAGTGGATGAAAAAGGAAGCAGAGTGAGAACGCAAAAAGACTTGAAACATGTAGTTTGGTTTCTGGGCAGCATTAAGGGACAATTTGAGATCTGTGATTATCAACTTATAGAAAGACAAAGACAGAAGGTTTTGGATTTCTCTAGAGTCACTTTCAGCTGCAGAAGTGCAAGCCCAGAGAAGGCCAGCTGGATTTAATCAGTTAAGTTTCTGCAGACCAGCATGTTAAAATGAGAATAGGCCAAGCGATAAGAGAATGTATCCCAAATTGGCCATAGATTTATGTTGTGTTAATAAACAGAAATGAATAAGGCCATAAAAAGTATAGAAAGGGTCAGAGGATCAGTAGGTCTTAGATTCTGGATCCAAGGATTATTGAAGTCAGGATACCAAAGGCACTGAACTGGGCAGAGAGGAGGATGCTTGAAATTAAAAAAAAAAAAAAAAAAAGAATGGTTAGATTGCAATCCTAATGTTAATGTTATAATTGATGGCAAACTTCTTTCCCTCTGCTGTTGTGAAAAGAAAGTTCAACTACTAGCCTTTCTCTGTGCCTTAACTACGCTACCACCACCTACCCCACTGCCCAGTTACAGAATTGTGGCAACTTACAGACTTCCAATATGGAGACCGTCAGATGTAGCACACAAAGGGTAGACTCTCCCTTAGAGCCGTAAGTCCTGATAGTAGTTTCACTCTGGAGGTGTTCTGGTAAGTCACCTACTAACTTTATACTTCAGTAACCTAGTCTGAAAGATGGACAGACTGAGCATCAGGATCGGGGAGGGAGTGGCATTTGTGCATAGAATAATTTCAGACTGGATCACAAAAGTAATCAACAATGAAAAAATAAACTAATGAAAGGTTTGCCTCATGCATTATAGAAAATTTATATTACAAAGAGAATTGGTTTACTGCATGTGCTACCTCTTATTTCTTATTTGATATTTTTTTTAGAGAGAGAGACAGAGAGTGGGAACAGGAGAGAGAGAGTTTATTCTCATTCACCAGGTCACTTCTCAAATGCCCACAATGGCTTGGGGTTAGTGCTAGGCCAGGCTGGAGCCAATAACCAGGAATTCAATCCAGGTGTCTTACAGAGGTTGCAAGAAGCCAAGTACATGAGCAATCACTGCTGCCTCCCAGGGTCTGCAGTAGCAGAAAGCTGGAATCCAGTGCTGGAGCCGGCAATTGAACCGAGGCACCCCAATTTAGAGCCCATTAGTTTAAATCAGCATCTTTTTTTAACTTTTATTTAATGAATATAAATTTCCAAAGTACAGCTTATGGATTACAATGGCTTTCCCCCCCATAACTTCCCTCCCACACACAACCCTCCCCTCTCCCGCTCCCTCTCCCCTTCATTCACATCAAGATTCATTTTCAATTCTCTTCATATACAGAAGATCAATTTAGCATATATTAAGTAAAGATTTCAACCGTTTGCACCCACACAGAAACATAAAGTGAAAAATACTGTTTGAGTACTAGTTATAGCATTAGATCTCAATGTATAGCACATTTAGGACAGAGATCCTACATGAGGAGTAAGTGCACAGTGACTCCTGTTGTTGACTTAGCAAATTGACACTTTTGTTTATGGCGTCAGTAATCACCCTAGGCTCTTGTCATGAGCTGCCAAGGCTATGGAAGCCCCCTGAGTTCACTGACTCTGATCATATTTAGACAAGGCCACGGTCAAAGTGGAAGTTCTCTCCTCCCTTCAGAGAAAGGTACCTCCTTCTTTGATGGCCTGTTCATTCCACTGGGATCTCACTTGCAGAGATCTTTCATATAGGTTTTTTTTTTTTTTATTTTGTTTTTGCCAGAGTGTCTTGGCTTTCCATGCCTAAAATACTCTCATGGGCTTTTCAGCCAGATCCGTGTGCCTTAAGGGCTGTAAATCAGCATCTTAACCACTGGATCAAAGACTCACTGCACCCCACCATGTGCCTTTGAACAACGGATATTTTTTGATATTTTTCTTTCCAAAGCATTATTTTGCTTATTTGTTTTCTATTACTGGGTGACAGATGTTCCTTTTCTACCAAACTAGAAAGTAAAATTCACTATGTACATTTACTTTCTCTCTGGGTATATAACTATTGCCTAAGTAAAGTTCATTTCCATATTAACTGAAATGAATCCTTCTTCAAGGATTTCCTCTAGAACATGACCACAGCTTTCCCCAAGAATATTATTGACTGTCGCTCAGGCACAAAGTGTGCCCTTCAGATTTTGTTCAAGTCATGAAAAAAAAAATAGCCATTTTATTCCAAAGGCCTTTGTTGACATGAACAGCCACTAAGCAAACATGAGGTATGAAAATTTCAGATTTAACTAAAATTTTTTAAAAAATGGATTTTCTGCAGGATTTCTCCTGCCAATTCTGGTTCACATCATGAAACACATTTTTAAAATATTAAATACTGAAGCTGGTGCTGTGGCATAGCGGGTAAGGCTGCCACCTGCAGCACCGGCATCCCATATGGGCACTGGTTCAAGTCCTGGTTGCTCCACTCCCAATCCAGCTCTCTGGTATGGCCTGAGAAAGCAGAAGATGGCTCAAATCCTTGGGCCCCTCCACCTGCATGGGAGACCTGGAAGCTCCTGATTCCTGGCTTCAGATCCACATAGCTCCAGCCATGACGGCCATCTGGGGAGTGAACCAGCAGATCAAAGATTCTCTCTCTCTCTTTACCTCTGCCTCTCTGTAATTCTGCCTTTCAAATAAATAGATAAAACTTTTTAAAAATATTAAATACTATTTATGTATAACTTGTTACATTAGTTTCTATGGAAAATGATGATCACTCCTAGGGAATTTATAATTAGGGTGGGAGCCACATAAATAACTAATTGTAACTCAAAAACTTTAAGCCACTGTAAAATAAGGACACAGATAAAATATTGTAAATACATGGGGAGAAGGGAATAACATGTTCTGAATGAACTTTTAGTGACGATTAAGGAATTTAATTTCAGATGAGCATTAACATGATAAATGTTACCATCGGTAGTTGATTTGATCCTCTGCTCTTGCTGCACTGGTTTGCTTAATGTGTTCAAGCTTTCCTTGCTATGGGGGTGTTCCAGGTAACAGTCACATTCCAGTCTTGAATTATACCCATTGTCGGTTGAAGCTGTTTTGCCTCCACTGGCCTTATTGCAAATGGTAACTATTGGTTGAGATTACAAAGGTCCAAGTCCCTTATCTCTTATCTGTGCCTGTCAGACGATTGGCATTCCGCATTGGATCATGCTGACACTAAACTGTTCCTGAAACCATCTTCTCTATATTGTTTCCTTCACTCATATCTTGCTTGAATTGCCTAAGCCCCAGCTGTACTGGCTGGAAGCAGGCCCCTGATTCTGGTGGCCAAGGTCGGTTCTAAGGTGCTGGAGGAAGGGTGGCAGAATGAAGAGCTACATATAGCAGAGTTTATCAATGTGGAGACACCCATGGGAGACAGAATTGCTTGTCCTAGCAAGAACACTGATTCCTTGCTGGGCACTCCCTAGAAGCTTGATCAAATGTTGGCTGCCTTTAAAAGAACAGCAACATTGAGGCTAGCACTGTAGTACAGCAGATAAAGCTGTCTCCTGCAGTGCCAGCATCCCATATGGGCACTGGTTCCAGACCCAGCTAATCCACTTCTGATCCAGTTCTCTGCTATGGCCTGGGAAAACAGTGGAAGATGGCCCAAGGATTTGCATCCACATGGGAAGACCCGGAGGAAGCTCCTGACTCCTGGCTTCGGATCGGCACAAATCCAGCTGATGCGGCCAAGTGGGGAGTGAAGTAACGGATGAAGACATCTCTCTCTCTCTCTCTCTGTCTGCTTCTCCTTCTCTCTCTCTCTGTAACTCTGACTTTCAAATAAATAATCTTTAAAAAAAAAAAAAAAAGAACAGCAACATTAGAACTGCATTGGCAGAGTGCCGAAAGGGATTACCTGCTAAAGGGAGTGGGCTTTCTGGAATGTATCAATTACATAACTATCCAGAGCTCATAAATGACTATGTTTCTGGGAAGGCTTAGAGGATTCTCCTGCACCTAATCTGCCTAGTTCATGGTCTGGTGACTAGGAGAAAAGGAGGGAGAAAATTTGAGGTCAACCTTTCATGGAGAGTAGATTTCTCTAGAGTGCATTTAGAAGGCAGACCTGGTGAACATGGGCATGTAGCTGGAGTTCAAACTAGAGCATAGATTAGTTTTCATTTAAAAAGAAATATATTCAGGAAATGAGCATGAAAAAAACATAAGGGATTTAAATTATTCCCAGAAAATCAATGGAAGTGGAAAAAATGATTCTGAATTAATCAGTGATGCCCTGTTCTCCTCAGAGAAAAGCAGCAACAACAGACCTTGAGTTTTGTGTCAGGACCAAGACAGGACCAATATTGCACATGTTTCTGCTCCCTGTTTAGCCTGGAGATCTTGGAGTGGGAGATGAGGGAGTTGGCATGGAAACAGGAGACTGGGAGCAACACAGAGAAAAACCTCTGCATGATGGTGAAAGCTCTGACCCCCCAGGAAGGAAAATGCTGTCAACAGTGCTGAGTGTACCATAACCAGAGCAATTACAAGCAGAGTGATTACAGCCTCAAGGATCAATGCTTCTGTTATGCTGTCACAGAAGGAGGATCTGCAGCCGTTGACACATGGCGCATCAGGAGGGAACATAAGGTTGGCCTCAGAGAAAGGTGCTCTGCAGCCATGAAAAGCATGATTCTCCTCCCAGCAACATCTGTCACCTTTGCTTGTGCCCAAAGTGTGGTCCCAGTTGTTTTTTTTTATAATATATTTTAGACTTTCATGTTAGGCAAGATATCACACAACATCACCCATCAACCTGCTTACAGCATTTGCTGAGACATATGGGAAGAGGAGTGAGGAGCAGAATGTCATTGGGAAAAGAGCAGAGCCAAGTTGAGTTCTCATTAGTTAACCTAGAACTCAAGCAGAATGAAGTCTTAGGAGCAAGAATATTTGTAAAACATAAGAAATGTTAGTTGTTTTTATAACATAAAGCTCTTGAAATAAACCCTTTCCAATTGCTGCCAAACCTATGTTTGAAGATATCATAAATCAGTACAAAACATGCACAAAATATTCACAATTTTGCATGCACTAACAGCTCCACTCTGAGCACTATGTATGACATGTATGCCTTTAACTACTGTTACAACTTTTCATGTTAATAATTCCTTTTTGAAATCTACTGGGCCTACTGTTTTTTATTTTTTTTAAGTCACCAAAAACAGAGAGAGAGAGAAAGAGAGAGAGAGCACGAGCTTGTTTAGTTTAATTTGTCACATTCCTAGGTTTTCTCTTTCAAGTAAAATAATTACACAGTAGCTTCATATGCCTTCATAATCATATGCCAACCATCAAGCCACTCTGAGATACATATGTGTCACTTGAAAGAATGATTTGGAAGCAGGTGTTGTGACATGGCAGGTTAAGTTGCCACTCACGATCCTTGCAATCCATATCTGAGTGCTTGGTTCAAGTCCCAGTTACTCCATACATCTAATCCAGCCTCCTGCTAAAGTACCTGGGAGGCAGTGGAAGATAGCTCAAGTGCTTGGGTCCTGCCCCTGCCAACACAGAAAACCTAGATAGAGTTCCTGGCTCCTGCGTCTGCATGGCCTAGCTCTGGCTGTTGCAGGCATTTGGGAAGTAAACCAGTAGATGAAAGATTCTCTGTGTGTGTGTCTTCCCCTCTCTATCATTCTGCCTTTTAAATAAATTCACACTTCTTTTTATAAAAATTTTTTATTTATTTATTTGAAAGGTAGAGTTACAGAGAAGCAGAGACAGAGAGAGAAAGATAGAGGTCTTCCATCCATTGGTTCACTCCCCAGATGCCGCAATGACCAAAGCTGAGCTAATACAAAGCCAGGAGCTTATTCTGGGTCTCCCAAATGGGTACAGGGGCCCAAGGACTTGGACCATCTTCTACCACTGTCTCAGGCCATAGCAGAGAGCTGGATTGGAAGTGGAGCAGCCGGGACTTGAACCAGTGCCCATATGGGATGCCAGCACAGCAGGTAGCAGCTTTACCTGCTAGGCCACAGTGCCAAACCCCACAATTCTTTTGAAAAATGATTTTCTCAGTCAGGCATTAGATAAAAAAAACCCATGATTTTCTCGGGTAGACACTGTCATACAGTGATTTAAAAAACACTTGAGACAACCACATCCCATATCAGAGTGCTTAGAGTCACATCCTAACACTGCTTCTGATCAAGCTTCCTGCGAACATGCACCCTGGGAGGCAGCAGCTTATTTCAGTGCCTATTACTCCCATGGGAGATCTGAACTGAGTTCCAGGCTAATGGCTTTGACTTGGCCTTGCCCTGGCTGTTGCATGCAACTGGGTAATGAACCAATGGGTGGAAGATTGATTCTCTCTCACTCACTCTCACTCTTGCTCTATCTTTGAAATAAATAAGTAAAACTTCAATTAAAAAAATGATTTTTTTCTACTAATCAGCTGTCTCCTAAATTGGCATTTGCATCCCCTCACTCACAAAGCCCCAAGTGGGAGGAGCAGGGACTCCTGAAGATAGACTACATCTCAGAATTGGGAGTAATTATTCTTCCTTTTTCCTCTAAGAAAATTCTGGTCTTCATCTCAGAAGCACATTTGCAAAACTATTCTTTTCAATCAAGTTCAGTGTTTTTCTCCTTGAATGTCCTTTGGTATAGCTGACCAGCCACATGCTGCTCCAATAAAAGAAATGGCAGTAATGTCAATCCATTTTCAGATATCCATCAACAGCTTTCATAATTTATTTCCTCTAATACCTCTTCTTCAGAGCTCATGACCCAGTCCAATTTAAATAAAAATGAAGACAATGTACTTCTATTTTCCATAGTAAGATTAGAAAATGGGGCTTGAGGAACCCTACAGTTCAAAACAAGTGAAAATGCTGGGAAAAACAAATACTCTTTTTAATGCAAAACCTAGCCCAAAAGAAAGGTAAGGAAATTCAGAGGCTAAAACCACATAGAAAAAAAGCACAGCTCCAGAAAGTTGAGCATGCACTAAATGAATTGGCAATTTCTCTGTGGACTTAGGTCAGTCAGTTCAGGAAGTCTGTGGTTCATTGAACCATAAGGAAATTAGAAGGCAAACCCAAGATCTCTCATCATGTGGAAAGTTGGAACAAAAACCCAGACAAACAGTGGCTCCAAAAGTCAACACCCTGGATGCATAGTTAAAAATCAAGCAAACACAAACACCAGAGGGAGAAAGTACGAAAATATCCCTCTCAGTCTGGAATAGTCATAGGGGCTGGCTGGGAGGAACTGCCTCCCCAGAATTCACATACACAAGCTCCTGAGCAGCATAACCACTTGTGTACAATTTGGGCTGGAACCCACATGTGCAGTGAAGCCACAAAAGCCCAGCTGAAAATTCAGGTTATGGTGCTGCTCATTGGCATTTCCTCCAGGCATTTGAAAGAACAAAGTTCAGTGCCTAACGGAAAGATGAGTTTTCTCCCAAAATCACTTGAGATGAAATTCAGTCAAATGGGAGTTTAACCAACATTACAGAGTTTGGGGATTCAAAGTCAGTCTATGTGGAATCCAGTGATTTGGGCCTTGGGTCTCCATGCGGTGGAAAGAAAAGGAAAGAAACTTAAGACTGCTGGTGACAGGACACACTTCAGAGAAACCAAAAAGGAATTTTAAAGTAAAATATGTCACCTGTGTTCACTGTAGTTTCAAATGAGGGTAGGGGACCTAATAATAGTCTGTTCCTGGAATATGTAACTGTAGATCAACCCACTTTGGCCTAAGTTATCTGCAAGGAAAAACCTATGCCAATAAATTGAATTTGAGTCATCTATTGTTGGTTGGGTCCTGCAGAGGCAGGACTGAAGAAAGATGTTGAAGGACAAGTTTATCAAGGCCTGTGAAGGGGAGGAAAAGTAAGCAGGACTGGGTAGAAGGTTGCAGGTGGGACAAAGCCCGACTAACCAAGCAGGGAGAAATGGAACAAATATTGCTCATCAGCATGTCCATTTTGGATCATAATATCCACTCCATTATAAACCTGCTTCAAGATCACAATGTCTTGGCACTTTGCAGCTGAAGCAGATCCCAGGTGGCTAAGGGCTGGAGTTTGTCTGCTTAGCACACTCCCCCGTAGTGGGGAAACAAGTTCTGTCTTCAAGCAGGATCTGCTTTCTACTTCCCCATGTCTACCGTATGGTCACAGATTGGTGATGCCTTCTAGGGAATACATATTTCCTGGGGTAAATTTTTAAAAAATTCTTTGCCTCCTTGATGAAGTTCAACCAAATGAATTCAAAATAGCAAAGTATCCAACATGTAAGCAAATAAACAAGTAGAAGATAGAAAAAAATAGTAGAGTGTATAGAAATCACACAAGGCTTCAATACTAAACATGAGATGTTAATCTGTAACGATGTATTGTAAGTATGATCAAGAAATAAAAGCTCATCATATTGGCTGGGTAAAGCTGCATGATTCTATGCCACTAAATTTAAAATTTTAATGGATATGAATAATTTTTTAGAAAAAGAGAATATAATAAAACTGGTCCCAATCAAAATAAAAGTGCAAATATAGCTTTATAAAACTTTGTTTTATACCTTTTTGAAATCAATGGTTAACAATATTACACTGCTATGGTTTTAATGATCTGTGATTATTTTCAATTTACTGCATTTGGGTAAAATAGTCATTTTTCCACTTAATTATTGTTTATGGCCATTGTTTAAATTCCCACTGAACTAGGGTCTTTTTATTAAATTTTATTTAAGTTACACAAGTTTCATGTATTCCATATATACAGATTTAGGAACATAGTGATACTACACACCCTACCTTCCCACCTGCCCATGCTACAACCCTTCTTCCTCCCTCTCCCATTCCCACACTTAATTTTTACAAAAATCAATTTTCAGTTTACTTAATGATTGTAAAGTTAGCCAGGGTCTTTTTTGATTTTTACTTGTTAAATTTCTTCAGTGAAGAATTAAACCTTTATACTATAATGTAAATTTAAAATATGTTATCTCAAAAATAAAAAAGAAAGGGAGAAAGAAGGATGGTGGCAGTAAAAGAGAGGGAAGGAGGGATGGAGGGAGGGAAGATCATGTTCTTAGAATTGCATCTACAAAGTACGTTGAGTCTGTTAAGAACTAATTAAAAATTAAAATTAAAATTTTTTAAAGTGCAAATAGCTCATTTTCCATAACAGAATTAGAGAGAATTATAAAACAATTCTCAGTGTAAAAAATTCTGTTGTTAAAGGTCTTCACAAGGGAAATTTGCTGGGGTTTTCAAGATAGAAGAAAACGAACACCATACAAAGTATTCTAAATTCCAAAATAGAAATCTCACAAATTATTTTATGAATGATATCAGGATATATACAAATATTTTTAAAATTGTACAAAGAGTTGTAGACATCTCCTTTTTATAAAATAGCACAAAACTCTTAATTAAATGAGTAGAAAGGACAGGTCAAAAACACCTTTAACAACAGAATGTGGTGGTCAACTACATTTTATTTATTGAAGTGATTTAGCGTGAAAAAACTTGTTAATAGATTGAGCATATTAAAAAGATCTAAGGAGAGAAATCATGTAATTTGTTAATGAAAATTTGACAAAATTCTACCTGCATTAAAAAAAAAAAATGCCGTTGCCGCGGCTCGACAGGCTAACCCTCCACCTAGCAGCGCCGGCACACCGGGTTCTAGTCCTTCTAGTCCCGGTCGGGGCGCCGGATTCTGTCCCGGTTGCCCCTCTTCCAGGCCAGCTCTCTGCTAAGGCCCGGGAGTGCAGTGGAGGATGGCCCAAGTGCTTGGGCCCTGCACCCCATGGGAGACCAGGAGAAGCACCTAGCTCCTGCCTTTGGATCAGCGTGGTGCGCCAGCCGCAGCGCGCCAGCAGCAGCGGCCATTGGAGGGTGAACCAACGGCAAAGGAAGACCTTTCTCTCTGTCTCTCTCTCTCACTGTCCACTCTGCCTGAAAAAACAAAAACAAACAAAAAAAAAACACCTTAACAAAATAGGGAGTGGGGCAAGTATTTGGCCTGATGATTAAGAAACTGCTTGGGATGCCTGCAATCCATAACAGAGTGCCTGGGTTTGGGTACCAGTTCCAACTGATTCTATCTGATTCTATCTTTCTGAGGATTTATATTGTTGCCTTTGGAGGCAGCAGGTGATCCTCAAATGGTTGAGTTCCTTCCAACCTTGTAGGAGACCCAGATTGAATTCCCAGCTACTGACTTCAGTCTGGACCAGTTCTAGCAATTATAGGCATTTACAGAGTGAATTCATGAATGGGAGTTCTCTCTCTTTATGTCTCTCTCAGCCTCTCCAATAAAATAATTAAATAAATAAAATTTTAGATAAAGAATAAGGGCACTTCAATGTTTACAGCAAATTGGCTATGAATTTTTTTTGAAATTTTGCCTGTTAAATTTAATAAATGTATAAATAAGAATTTATGAATACTTTTAAATATACATGTATACATATGCACACTTATATGTGCATATGTACATGCACAAAAAGACCACACACTCATGTACCTCAACCACAATTCCAGAATCTTTATATAATGGAAAGTAATTTGAGGTTTTCTTGATAAAACTTGAAATGAGATAAAGATAAAGCTATCATTTCTACAATTTAACTTTGAATCAGGGCTGTTTATTTATATAACTAGCTTAAAGAAACTAAATAAAAGCAGAAAATTGGAAATGAGTAAGAAGACATCTCTATTTAGAGTTAAATAAACACGAAAATCCACAGGAAGGAGTAGTGATATGACATGGTGGTTTAAGTCACTGCCTCCAACACTGGCATTCCACATTAGTGCTGGTTCAAGTCCTGGCTACTCCATTTCAAATCCATCTCTTTGCTACAGTACCTGGGAAAGTAGTGGAAGACACTCAAACCCTTGGGCCCCTGAACCCACGTGGGAGACCCAGATGGAGTTCTAGGACCCTGGCTCCGGCTTGGCACAGCTCCAGCCATTGCAGCCATTTGGGAAGTGAACCAGTAGATGGAAGATCGATTCTCTCTCTCCCTTTCTCTTTGTAACTCTGCTTTTCAAATAAATGAATATTTTTAAAGAAAAATTCATGGGGGATACTAGTAAACGGTATGAAAGATTCTAATAAGGTGACAGAATATAAAATTAAGACACATGAGTAGGCATTCAGCCTGGCACGTAAGGTGACTGTGTCCCACCTCAGAGTTCCTGCATTCACTTCCCCTCCAGCTACTTATTTTAGTTTCCTGACAATGCAGACCCTGGAAGGCAGCAGTGCTTGCTAATGTAATTGGGTGTCTGCCTTCCTATGTGGCAAACATGGATTGCACTACCACTTTTGACCGCAGCCTCAGCATAGCCTTGGCCATTGTGAGCATCTAGGGAGTGAACAAGCAGATAAGAGATCTCTATATCTATCTTCCTTAATCTCTCTATCTTTCTGTCTCCATAGTCTCAAAAACAAACAAACAACAACAACAACAACAACAAAAAAAAAAAACACAGCAACCCATACATAGCCTCTATATGTATGAACAAAACTTTAACAAGAATAAATAATGGAACAGCAGACACATTCACTTTACAAAAAATAAAACACTTAAATATCAACTTAAAATAAGAATAAAACTATAATTTCTGAAAAGTACACAAAAAGTAGACTTGAATAAATGGAAAGACACAGCCTAGAACATTCAGCATCAGGGAGCAGGAATTTAACCTGGCAGTTAAAATGTGTGTGTCCTGGCTAGCAGGGCAGAGCAGATCCTCTGTACCCACAACAGTGGAAGCCTTGTGTGCTGAGACTGTGGAACTCTGCCACTGAACAATAGGGTGCAGGGTGTAACTGGGTCTCTGGGCAATCACTGTGTCCAGCACCAGAGGCTCAGATCTCCCTGATTGCCTGGGGTGGGCCACTGCACAAAGAACCATGCTCACACTGAGGACTACACAGATACCCTGTGCAGTTCATGCTGCAGTGTTGGATGACTGTTGCACACACTGTGGGCTAACACCAGGCATTAACCACCTTGAAAGTGAGAAGGTGAGGGTGCGATTATTGCCAACAGAGGTAATCATACCCTGCCCCCTGCTGCCAATAGAGGCGATAGATCTACCACACCCAAGATGGATGTCACCCTGGATACTTGCCCCACCCTGGAGCACTAACCAGAGCTCCCTGGCCACACTGAGCACAGGCCACTGGATATCCACTGAAAGAGCAGACACTGCACTAAGCCACAGAGGCAGAGTTTAAAGATAAAAGCCAACAGAGGAGAAAATCAAGAAGTATTTCCACAAATGCCTGAAAATAAGTGCAGAAATTCAAGAAACAAGAATAAGGAAGACAAAATGACTCCCTCAAAGGAACACACACTTTAATATTAGAATGTGAAGACAAAGAGATTGATAAAATACCTGAAAAGGAATTCAAAAGATTAATCATAGAATTACTCAGAAGCAATGAGAAGCAAATTTATGAGTTAAAGAAATCCATACATGACATGGAGGAAAAATTTTCCCATGAGATTTAGATTTTAAAGAGATAGCAAACTGAAATATTAGAAATGAAGAATTCAATATGTCAAATAAATAAAAATACAGTGGTAAGCCTTTAAAGAAGACTTCATGAGGCAGAAGAAAGAATACCTGAGCTGGAAGACAACTCTTTGGCAATATCTCAGTCAGAACAAGAAAAAGAAGAAGAAATTAGAAAAATTAAAAACAATGTTGAAGATTCATGGGATATTATCAAATGACTCAACATACAGGTCTTAGGAATTCCTGAAGGTGTGGAAAGATAGAATGGATTATAAGGTCTATTCAGTGAAATAATCATAGAAAACGTCCCTAATTTGGAGAAAGGATATCCAAGAACATGAGGCACATAGAATTCCTATCAGACATGATCAGAAAATATCTTCACCACGACACATTGTAGTCAAATTTTCAGCATTAAAACATAAAGAAAATATTCTAAAATGTGGATGAGAAAAATGCCAAATTACTTTCAGAGGATCTGAGATTAGACTCACAGCTGACTTCTCATCAGAAACCATACAGGCTAGGAGAGAATGGCAAGATATAGTCCAAGTCTTAAAAGAAAAAACTGTCAACCCAGAATATAGTACCTTGCAAAGCTCTCATTTATGAATGAAGATGAAATAAAGACCTTCTGTAACAACAGAAATTGAAAGAATTTGTTGCCACGCATTCAGCCTTATAAATGATGCTTAAGGATGTCCTATATACAGAAACAGGGTCATCATTGTGGAAGAATGTGAAGGCTGAAAATCTAGCAATAGTACAAAGGAAATCCAAAGCAAACAATAGGAATACTTATGGGAAAATGTCAGGGCCTAGTCCTTAGTTACCAATAGTAACCTTGAATGTAAATGGCCTAAATTCTCCATTAAAAGATACAAACTAGCTGAATGGATTAAAAAACAAGACCCATCTGTTTGCTACCTACAAGAAATACAACACATCAACAAAGATACACACAGACTGAAAGTGAAAGTTTGCAAAAAGATATTCCATGCTAACAGAAAGCAAGAACCAACAGATATACCCATTTTAATATTTAATATTTAATATACTTTAACATAAAAACTGTTAAAAGAGACAAAGAAGGGCACTATGCAATGATTTAGGGATCAATTCAACAAGAAGATGCGGCTATATTAAACATATATGCACCAATTGCCTGGGAGCCTGACTATTTAAAACAAATGTTAGTGGATCCAAAGGGAGACCAAGACCAAAACAAAAATAATGGGGGACTACAACACCCCACTTTCATCAATTAACAGATCAACAAGAGAGAAAATCCATAAAGAATCAACAGAGCTAATCAAATATCTGGACCAAATGGACCTAACTGATATTTACAGAACTTTTCACCCCACACAGTTGCAGAATACAGAGTCTTTTCATCAGTGCATGAAATTTTATCTAAGAAGAACCATATGCTAGGCCATAAAGCTAGTCTTAGCAAATCCAAAAAAATTTAAATCATACTATGTGCCTTTTATGACCAGAGTAGAATAAAGCTGGAAATTAACAACTCAAGAATCTCTGGAAAATATGCAAATACAAGGAGACTGAAAAACACACGCCTGAATGAACAGTGTATCATGCAAGAAATCAAAAGGGAAATAAAAAAACAATTCCTGAGATTGAATGAAGATGACAATACAACATTTTAAAATTTATCAGATACAGTAAACACAGTGTTGAGGGAACTTTATAGCAACTGGTTCCTACTTCAAGAAATTGGAAAGGCATCAAATAAATGAGCTCTCAGTGCATCTCAAGGACCTAGAGAAATAACAAACACAAAATTAGTATGAGGAAATAAATAATTAAAATTAGAGAAGAATAAACAAAATTGAAACAAAAAATACAGAAGATAAGTGACAGGAAGAGCTTTTTTTTTTTTTGAAAAAATAAAATTAACACACAATTGGTCCAACTAAGAAAAAATAAATAAATAAATAAATAAAAGAGGAAAAGGACATCACAGAAATAATCATCAGGAATTTCCTTTTTTAAAATTTTAGTTAAGCTACATAAATATCATGTATTTCATCTATATAGATTTAGGAACATAATGATACTTCCCATATTAATGATGGCAATAATTCAAAATTGCAAACCATTGCTGACTACTAATTAGTGAAATTCCTAAAGGAGTACTTTTTAAATATTTAGATGCAAATACAATTGCATATTGAAAAGAATTACAACTACATTTTTTCTTTTTTTTAACTTTTATTTAATGAATATAAATTTCCAAAGTACAGCTTATGGATTACAATGGTCCCCCCCCCCATAACTTCCCTCCCACCCGCAACACTCCCCTTTCCCACTCCCTCTCCCCTTCCATTCACATCAAGATTCATTTTCATTTCTCTTATATACAGAAGATCAGTTTAGTATATATTAAGTAAAGATTTCAACAGTTTGCACCCACATAGAAACACAAAGTGAAATATACTGTTTGAGTACTCGTTATAGCATTAAATCACAATGTACAGCACATTAAGGACAGAGATCCTACATGGGGAGTAAGTACTCAGTGACTCCTGTTGTTGACTTAACAAATTGACTCTCTTGTTTATGGAATCAGTAATCTCCCTAGGCTCCAGTCATGAGTTTCCAAGGCTATGGAAGCCTTTTGAGTTCACCGACTCTTATCATATTTAGACAAGGTCATAGTCAAAGTGGAAGTTCTCTCCTCCCTTCAGAGAAAGGTACCTCCTTCTTTGATGGCCCCGTTCTTTCCACTGGGATCTCACTCACAGAGATCTTTCATTTAGGTCTTCTTTCTTTTTTCCAGAGTGTCTTGACTTTCCATGCCTAAAATACTCTCATGGGCTCTTCAGCCAGATCCGAATGCCTTAAGGGCTGATTCTGAGGCCAAAGTGCTGTTTAGGACATCTGCCATTCTATGAGTCTGCTGTGTATCCCGCTTCCCATGATGGATCATTCTCTCCCTTTTTGATTCTATCAGTTAGTATTAGCAGACACTAGTCTTGTTTGTGTGATCCCTTTGACTCTTAGACCTATCAGTGGGATCAATTGTTAACTGAAATTGATCACTTGGACTAGTGAGATGGCATTGGTACATGCCACCTTGATGGGATTGTATAGGGATCCCATGGCACGATTCTAACTCCACCATTTGGGGCAAGTCAGATTGAGCATGTCCCAAATTGTACATCTCCTCCCTCTCTTATTCCCACTCTTATATTTAAAAGGGATCACTTTTCAGTTAAAATTTAAACACCTAAGAATAATTGTGTGTTAATTACAGAGTTCAACCAATAGTACTAGAACAAAACAAAGAAAAAATACTAAAAGGGATCAAGTATTAAGTTGTACATCAGTACAACAGTCAGTACAAGGGCCGATCAAGTCACTGTTTCTCATAGTGTCCATTTCACTTCAACAGGTTTCCCCTTTGGTACTCAGTTACAACTACATTTTTTAAACACATTCAACAAATAAGATTCTATTATTTCTTTTTTTTTTTTTTTACGGGGAGAGTTAGACAGTGAGAGAGAGAGACAGACAGAGAGAAAGGTCCTCCTTTTCCGTTGGTTCACCCCTCAGATGGCCGCTAAGGCTGGCCTGCTGCGCTGATCCAAAGCCAGGGGCTTCCTCCTGGTCTCCCATGTGGGTGTAGGGCCCAAGCACTTGGGCCATCATCCACTGCCTTCTCAGGCCACAGCAGAGAGCTGGACTGGAAGAGGAGCAACCAGGACAGAATCCAGCACCTCAACTAGACAAGAACCCAGGGTGCCAGTGCCGCAGGCATAGGATTAGCCAAATGAGCCACAGCGCCGGCCAAGGATTCTATTATTTCAAAATGAACTCCCTCCTTTTCTTTCCCTTTTCCACCTTGGAAAGTCAGCCACTATTATTAATACTTAATAAATTCTCCTATTGCTCAACATATATCATAGGGTTTAATAATCACTTTTCTATGCCTTAACAAAGGCCTCAAATTAAACCAAAAATATACTAGAGGCAGCTTGTTGGAAAAAGAGCTCCAAGGGAGCTTTCATGAAATAAGAAATCCAAATGGAACCTGCCATGATCTTGACTAGGTAAGACCACTGAAACGAGCACTCGAAGAGGTGAAAGAAGAAAGCCGAGTTTTTCTGGCTGATTCTGCAACAACTGGATCTAGACTGAACACAGATCTACATTCTACTGTGTCAATAAAAAGATTTAGAGAGCCGCCAGTAGTTTGGATTTTGAGATTTTGTTTAGTTTTCCACAACAGCATCAAAAGCACTCATGTTTAAATGTTTTAATGTCTTCATCTTGAAACCAAATTTCCCATTCTAATGCTTGCACAGGCTTGCTGTTTTCGTCCTACTTAGAACTATAATTTGTTTACATTAGAATTGCTAAAACTGCGAATTAGTAGTTACAGACAATCCACACTAGGAGAACACCCCTTAGCGTTTCAGCCAACTTTCCTTCTGTTTTGAAACACACATCCTCCTTCTAACGCCTATCTGAACTTCATAAAATCTACTGTCCTTTATTTGGGCTTTTGCAGGTTGAAAAAAAAAAAAACCTCCTTGAAACGCCATGAACTCTATATAGTAGACTTCAGAGAATACTGCATGAAGAAGGATGAGCTAAGTAAAGCATAGAAAAATCACTACTAACCAATCCAACAGCAGATTTTTCTATTATTAGAGACTTGATAAAATCCATTAGAAACTGTGGAACAGCAATGCATTTAAGGTGCTTGGTCCCAGTCTTCCTCCCCACACCTTTACTATTCCTTACATTCTACTTCCATTAATAAACCCCAGCTCTTAGGTTTGAATCTTAGGTTCCTCCCCATTACTCAATGCATAACATGCAGATCTATTGGTCTTTTTGACTAGTTTCTTGTATTGTCTATTATCTAACCTTCCATTTCTATTTTGCACTCTGCTAATCCCATTCAAATCCCATTTTCTCTGACTTCTCCCAGTAAACCACCATTTATAGCTGGTGATATTGATCACTTCTTCCATCAAGTCTAACAATAACTCTCATCTGCAAACACACAGCCTTCAGAGAATGATGCACAAGAAACTGGGCACACTACCTTTTTATTTTCATCTGAAAATCTTGGTGGAATTTGGCAATTCTTGCCCTCACCATTTTTTTAAGGTGCCCCCATTTTGGGGATGTGAATTTAAGTTTTTCATATTTACACCAAATTCCCTAAGTGACTTACTGGTAACTGGCTTTGTTTTCCTGGTTGGATACAGGTGATGTATTTGAAGCATTTACTTTAAAACAAGAAAGAAAAATAAATGAGAGATATTAGAATAGAAGACCCATGTGGGCAGAACCCAGAGTTGGTAGGCCAGATTTAAAAGACCTCTTCCAGTTATATATCTAAACTTCCCAGTTAAATCAAATTAGAATCCCTAGGCCACCTGAAAAGGTTTAAAAGATGTTTATTTGGTGAAAGAAGTTTTGAAACTCATGCATAAGAAGGGTCTTCAAAACTTTTTGTAAGATGGAGAGGTCCTGCCCTGGCCTCTGCCACAGAGGAAAAACAGAACAACAAAGGAAGGGTGGAGTTTCCAGAAAACTGAGAGGAAAATCTTCAGTAAAGAAGTAAAGAGAACTTTAAACAGCCCGAAGACCCAAAAAGATGGACGAGTGAGAGGAACGAAGCACATCACAGCTTCTCCCCAAGATCCCTGGCCAGGGAAACTTAAATGGAAAGTTCCGCAAGCCCTGCTACCACCACAGACCGGCAGTCCCAACTACAAGAGCACCCCACAGTTCTCGTTGGCTTTAGATCCAGTCTTGAAAGCTGACTGAGGTCTGAGTGACTGCTTTGCTCAAAAGATGAACCCACATTGCCTCTGCCACTGCCTCTAAAAGATCCGAGTTGCTAGGGCACAGCCACTGCTAAACTCCATTTGTTTTAGGGAGCAATAAGCATCCCTTCTCCCAGAATCAAAGGGAGTCTCGGGGCAGAGATCAGGCCCCTCTGCATTCTGCAGTACCAGTATTGCTATCCCTGAAGCCATGTTTGCTGCCTCTGCATGCTCCAGGGCATCTCCCTCTGTTTACTGGGACTCAGCAGAAGCAGCAGCCAATATGCAAAGACAGAGGAACAGACCTGAGGAAGTCCACTTCTGCGTCTCTCGTTACAGGTGCTGGGTGCCAGGAAACAAGCCTCAGCATCTCCTTTGCATGCACTGTGAGAACCAGAGGCAGTCCCCCTTCTGTGTCCTGCAGTCTGGGATGACCGTGGGTATTGGTGGCTACAATCCCTGAACTAAGCCACAAACAACCTGTAGACTTATGTGCATTCCTCTGCTTCAGACTGGTGGCTGCCAGTCCACACTCTCCTGCATAACCTGCACTCAATTGATGAGACCTCGGTAAGGACCACGCTGTATCCCATAACTCTGGGACTGGGACTGGGACTGGGACTGGTAGTTGGTAGTTCTATAGCTCCCAAGAACAATTCTGTCCCCTACTCTCCCACCCCAGGGTTTGGAGAAAGCCATATTGCATTCCTCTGCTCCAATCCTGCATCTACTAGTGGACAGTCACCAGTATAATGTGCAACCACAGTGTGGGACCTGGATTGTTTCCTTCTGAACCTGAAGTTCTAGTACTGTGACTGCTAGAATCATATTCCACAGGGTCACCTTAGTTTACCTCGAGGGAACTGGGTAAGAACCCCATTTCATCCTGCAGTACCAGGTCTATGATTGTTAGCTCCATAAGTCCTAGAGACACCTGTGCTCACCTTTGGGGCCGTGGAAAGGCCCTATATTGCATTCTGTTGATCAAGGCTTACCACCTGTTAGTCCACAATCCCCAGCATATCCTATAATCAACCTGATACATGGGTAAGGTACTCATCAAGTCCTGAAACTCTGGGACAGGGACTGTTGGAGCTCTATCTCATAGGGTCACATGAGTTCTACCCATGGAGAGGACCGTATTTGCATTCCACTGCTGCAGATCTGGACTGGCCAGTGCACAGTCTCCAGCAGGATATTCATGTGAAATATGAGATCTGGGTAAGATCTCTACTTCATCCTGAAGCTCTGGTACTGCAACTGCTAGTTCTGTAAGTTTAGGAATACCGTGCTTACCCTGTGGATGTGGGAAAGGCTCTATCCCCATTCCACTGCTACGGGCCCATGACTGCCAGTGTACAATTCCTAGCATAAACTATATGAACTGGACATTGTATCCTTCCTGCCTTGCAGTTCCACGACTGTGACTATAAGTATTATATGCCTCAGAGTTACAAGAACCCAACCTGCAGGACCTAGAGAAGGCCCCACCTGCAGTTTCTGCCCCAGGCTCAGACCTGTCAGTGCAAAATCCCCAGAAAAACCAGAATTCAACTCACAGGACTGGGGAAGGACCCCTGCACATTCTGAAATGCTAATGCTGGGGCTTTCAGTGCTACAAGTCTTAACACAATCCACACCCACCTAGCAGAACCATGTAATGCCAATACACATCACACGGACCCACGGCCATAGTTGTTGGTACCTCAAGCTCCAGCATTGCTCAGGTTTGCCTGGGAGGACAGAAGGACAACCCCTTCTGTGTTGCACAGTACCACACCATGGATACTGCCATCACATACTCAAGTGAGATTCACACCCAGCTCTAGGGTCTAAAGATACCTTGGGAAGCCCACATCCACTTCAAAGTCATACTACTACCTCCAAGAACTGAGGAAAACTAAACCACTGTGGCACTCTTACACACTGATGACATTGTAGCTAAAGAAATCATTCAAAGATCATTCATCTGGGACCACCTAGAAATAAAGCCAAAACAAATATTCAAATGGCATCCTACATTCCATCCAAAAAAGTCTTTTCCAATAAAAAGTGTTTCATAAAGAAGGAACTGCTACAACAAATGTGCAGATGTCAACTTAGGGACTCAGAAAACATGAAGTAAGGCAGTATGACAACTCTAAAAGGACACTATATTCCTCTGTAAGTAGATCCCAGTTTCAAGGGAATCCATGAAACACCTGGGGAATAATCCAAAATAATAATCTTAGGGAAACTCAATGAGATACAAGAGAATACTGATAGATAATTCAAAGAAATGAGAAAAATGATGCATAGTATGAATGAGAAATTTAACAACTAGAAAAAATTAATTTCTAAAAAAATCTTCAGAATTTTTGAGGCTGAAAAATTCAATCAATGAAATAGAAAAAATATAATTGAGAGCTTTAGCAACAGCATAGACCAAGCAAAAGAAAGCATTTCTTTACTTGAGGACAAGATTTTTGAAATGACTCAGTCAGACAAAAGTAATGAGAAAAGAATTTTAAAGAGTGAATAAAGTCTATGTGATATATAGGATACCATTACGTGAACAAATACTCATATAAAAGGGATACTAGGGATAAGAAAAAGAAAAAGGAATTGAGAACTTAATAAAAGAAATAATAGTTGAAAACTTCACAAATCTTGAAAAAGGTATTGACATCCAGATAGAGGAAGCTCAAAGGACACTATCCAAACCCAACAAAATAAGACTGTGCAAAGCATGTTATAGTCGAATTGTCAAAAGTTAAGGACAAGGAGAGAATATGAAAGACCATGAGAAAAAAAAATAAAGTTATGTATAAAGCAAAACCCATTAGACTAGCATTAAACTTCTCAACAGAAACGCAATAGAAGAGTGAGATGATATATTCAAAGTGTTGAAAGAAAAAAATCTTCCAATCAAGAACCTTATATTCAGCAAAGTTATCCTTTAGAAGTGATGGAGAAAGAGCCAGTGCTGTGGAGTAGTGGGTAAAGCTGCTGCCTGCAGTGCCAGCATCACATGTGGGCATCAGTTCAAGTGCCAGCTGCTCTACTTCTGATCCAGCTCTCTGTTATGGCCTGGGAAAGTAGTAGAAGATGTTCCAAGTCCTTGGGCCCCCTCACCTATGTGGGGGACCTGGAAGAAGCTTCTAGCTCCTGACTTTGGCTGTTGTGGCCATTTGGGTGAGTTAACAAACTCTCTCTCTGCCTCTGCCTCTCTGTAACTGTGTCTTTGAAATAAATAAATAATATATAAAAAAATAAAAAACAGAAGTGATGGATAAATAAAATCATTTCACAGAGAAACAAAAAGTAACAGAATGCATCATGGCCAGACTAGCCCTGCAAGAAATCCTAAAAGGATTCATACATTAGAAGTAAGAGATTCATAACAACCATCATAAAAACACAAAACAAAACAAATTAACCAACAGAAAACACACAAAAAGACAAAGAGAAGAAATCCCAACCTTTTAATAATGAAAGCCTCCTAAAACACAAGATAAATAGTAGTAATAGGGGCAGAAAGAAGCATAGAAATACAGAAAAGTCAGCAAGCAACCAACAAATGACAGGAGTTAGTTTTTATCTATACTGTTAACCTTAAAAGTAATTCTACTAAATTATTCTTTCAATGAATATAGGTTGATTGAAGGATAAAGAAAAAAAAACAACTATATGCTGCCTGCAAGAAACTCACTTCACAAATAAGATATAAATAGATAGAAAGTGAAGACTTGGAAGAACATACACCACACAAAGGGGAAAAAAAAAGTGAGTCAGAGTATCTACATTCATATCATATAAAAGAGATTGTAAATAAGAACTGTAAAAGGAAACAAAGAAGGAAATTATATACTGTTAAGAGGACCAATTAAACAAAAATACATAATGGTTAAGCTATGTATGGACCCAATACAAAATCAAGCAAATATATAAAGCAAACATTGTTAGGCCTAAAGAAAAATAGACAACAATTCAATACTGGTGGGGGACTTCAATACCCTGCTGTCATCAATGGACTGATCAATGAAACAGAAAATCAGCGAAGATGCATCTGAACTGAACCACACTATAGAACAAATGGACTAAAAGACATTTACAAAACATTTCATTCAACAGTAACAGAATACACAGTCTCCTCATCAGCACATGTAACATATTCTAGGATAGACCATATATTATGCCACAAATCAAATATTAGTAAAGTTTTAAAAATGAAATCTTTTTATTAATATAAAGAGGATAGATTTCATGTATTTCATAGGTACAATTCTAAGAAGATAACAGTACTTCCTTCCCTCAATCTTCCTCCTTCCTTCCTTCCTTTTAAAACTGAAATCTTCCCATGTATGTCGTCAGACCACAAAGGAATAAAACTAGAAATCAACAAGAACAATAGAAATTTTACAAGCATATGAAAATGAACAACATGATACTGAACGACCAATGGGCTATTGAAGAAATTTTTTAAAATAAAAAAAATTTCTTAAAACAAATGAAAATGAAAAAAAATCTCAAAATCTGTAGGATACAGCAAAAGCAATAAAGGAGGGAAGTCTATAGCAATGAGTGTACACATTTAAAAAACAGAAGATTTCAAATAAACAATCTAATGATGCACCTCAAGGACTTCGAAAAGTAAGAACAAACCAAAACCCAAATTACTAGGAAGCAAGAAATGGTAGGTATAGGGAAGAAATAAATGAAACAGAAACTGAAAAAAATGCAAAAGATCAACATAGCAAAAGTCTGGTTTTATGAAAAGATAAACAAGATAAATTTGTAGTCAGACTAACAAAGGAAAAAAATACTCAAATAAACAAAATTAAAGATGAAAAATAAGAAATTACAACCACAGAAACACAAAGGATTGTAAGAAACTCCTATGAACAACTGTACGCTAACAAATAAGAAAATCTCAAAGCAAAAATACAAAACACAGAGAGTAACAAATGCTGGCAAGGATGTGGAGAAAGGGAAACACTTACATACTGTTGGTGGGATTGTAAATTAGTGCAGACACTGTGGGAAATAGGGTGGAGATTTCTTTAAAAACTAGAAATAGATTTGCCATATGATCCAGCAATCCTACTACTGGGTATACACCCCCAAAGACTTGAACACAATGTATCAAAGATATACCTGCACCACCATGTTTATAGTAGCACTGTTCACAATAGCCAAAAATTGGACTCAGCAAAAATATCCCTCATGAGGTGAATGGATAAAGAAAATGTGATATATATATACACAGTAGACTATTATTCAGCTATTAAAAAGAATGAAATTCTACCATTTGCAGCAAAATGGACGCAATTGGAGGACATCATGTTGAGCAAAATAAGCTGAACCCAGAAAGAGAAACACTGCATATTTTCCCTTATATATGGGAGCTAAAATTAAAAAAAAATAAATGTAAAGGAAAGAAAAAAGGAATGTCTGTGTGTATCAGTATTGCTACAAATATAGTTTTGTAAAACTTTGTTTTATACCTTTGTCAAACCAATGGAAATGTTACGCTACTACAGTTTTAATGATCTGTGGTTCCTTTAAAATTTATTGTACATGGTGAAATGGTCATTTTTCCATTCAGTTATTGTTTACAGCCATTGTCTATATTCCCACTAAATTAGGGTCTTTTTGCTTTTTATTTGCTAGACTTTTTATTCAGTGAAGTATTAAGCCCTTTTACTGTAATGTAAATCTCAAAAACAAAAAAAAAGAAAGGGAGAAGGAAGGAGGGTAGGGGAAGTATGGAAGAGAATATCATTATGTTCTTAGAAATGTATCTACAAATCACATTGAATCTGTTTAAAAATAAAAATTAAAATAATTTTTTAAAAAAGCTCTGAAGTAACTTGTATTTATTTTTACTTTTAGCACAATGACTTTTAGCTTTCAATACAAATACTAGAAAAGGAAATTATTTTCAACATAATTTCTTTTTTAATTGTACACATATATTTACAGCATACAACTTGATGTTTTGCAATCCAACATGGGAAGCAGGATACACAGCAGACTCATAGAATGGCAGATGTCCTAAACAGCACTCTGGCCTCAGAATCAGCCCTTAAGGCATTTGAATCTGGCTGAAGAGCCCATGAGAGTATTTTAGGCATGGAATGCCAAGACACTTTGGCAAAAAAAAAAAAAAAAAAAAAAAAAAAAAAACTAAATGAAAGATCTCTGCGTGTGAGATCTCAGTGTCTTATTTCACAATATCAATTTCATATTGCTACTTTTCTTCATCTAAAACCCTCACATAATCTTCCTTCATGTCAACGAAATCCCAAAGTCCTCACAGGGCCTTACGCGATCCACCCCAGGCTACCCCTTGGACATTATTTCACACCTCCATGGTTTTCTTGCTGTTCCAACATCAAAATGTTAGATCTTGCTTTTCCCTCTGCCCAGAACTCCCCACCCCCACATATCAAACTAGCTTGATACTTCGCTTCAAGTAGGTTGCTGCTCAACTATCACTTTATCATTAAGGCCTTTCCTGACCACTGCACTAATAAAGCTTCTCTCTTCTTATCTTGATTGACCCTTCTTAATGGCATTTTTCTCTCATTCACATCTATTTTTATGTACTTATACATGCTATACTCAGTCATTCACATTACCCACTTGTTCATCATATGCTCGTCCATGGGCATTATTTAATATATCATATACTCATGCAATGACATTATATACCTACACATTGTCTCCCATCTCCCACACACAGGGGGACAAAATTTGTTTTATTTGCTACTATATCCCAGTGCTTGGAATAACCTGGTGCACTACAGACATTCAATATTTACTTGGAAAATGAACTAATAAATAACTGAATGAACAAATGAGTAGACACACAGAAGCAAGAGGTAAAGAACTGAAAAAGGTGACCTGGTGAGAAAACAGAACATAATATCAGGATATCAGGCTCTGATATTTGGGGTCAAACAAGTGCCGGAAGAATAGGTAAATACAATGAGAATATAAAACAACAACAACAACAAACTTGGTTATTTTCCATGCTCTGAATTTTGCCTGGAATTGGCCTTTTCACACATAATTTCGACTTTTAAACACCATAGGAAATGATTATGGTACACTCTTGAGTCTTGTGAGGAAGAAACTCCACATAGGCTCAAATCAAACTTGAGCTTAAAAATAATGCTTTTTTTAAAAAAAAAAAGGGAAGACATTTGCTTCCAAATCCTGTAGTCAGAATCAAGTATACTAAAGATAAAATTATCACAGAACTCTGGCTGAATGACTAACTTGTGAAATCCCCTTCCCACCCTCCTTTCCCTATCACTGTTGCCTACAATAACTGCAGGGATATCTCCTGGAGACACATGGAGTGAACAAGTGATCTTCTCCAAAAAAGGAGGAAGGGGAAGGATAAAAATTAGAAGGATGACATGGCAAGTGAGATTAACATTGGAAAAAGAAAAGAACTTGGAACCCAAGTCAGCTCAGCACCACTTCAGCTGTTCCTTGGTGGGTACTGAGAACGCTGGGGAGGATGTTGCCTTAGTTCTCCCCCACTCCTCACCTAATACTGTCTCCCATTGCCTTCCTAGGGCCCCCTGAGCTTACAGATGAGCTTGTTTTCCCTGGTGCCTTGCCAAGAACAAGATGTAAATTCCACATGAATTTGGAACAGATCTCCGAGGTTCACCTTGACAATGAACCCACCTGAAAAGACTTGGCTTTCCTAGCTGCTTAGTTAACAAGACTCACACACCGATTTTCCAAACTGATTCAAAAACGCAAAAACACTTTACAGAGGACAATTAGAGAATTTAGATTAGGGATCAGGATGCCTTCTGCTGCTGCCCAAGCAGAGCTTTGTAAATCAACTGAAGCAGAATGCAAACAGCTTGTCTTGCTACAATCCTGATAATGATGCAAATGATTAATACAGATAAGAATAGATAAAAGTGAAATTAAAACACTGTGAATGAATTTCACCATGTTCTGTTCAGTCTGGCTCTGCTGCACTTTGAAGCCTTTAAGAATGGAGAAGCATGAGGAAAGGGGTGAGGAACATCTATTAAAATATATTCATAATATAAATAATTTGTCGATGTCTAGTCTACTGAAAGTTCTTTTTTGATTTTTAACTTTTATTTAATGAATATAAATTTCCAAAGTACAGCTTATGGATTACAATGGCTTACCCCCCATAACGTCCCTCCCACCCGCAACCCTCCCCTTTCCCACTCCCTCTCCCCTTCCATTCACATCAAGATTCATTTTCGTTTCTCTTTATATACAGAAGATCAGTTTAGCATACATTAAGTAAATATTTCAACAGTTTGCTCCCACACAGAAACATAAAGTAAAAAATACTGTTTGAGTACTAGTTATAGCATTAAAGCACAATGTACAGCACACTAAGGACAGAGATCCTACATGAGGAGTAAGTGCACAGTGACTCTTGTTGTTGACTTAACAAATGGACACTCTTGTTTATGGCCTCAGTAATCACCCTAGGCTCTTGTCATGAGCTGCCAAGGCTATGGAAGCCCCCTGAGTTCACCGACTCTGATCATATTTAGACTCTGGAAAGTTCTTTTCAATTCTTTACTTTTAGCCAACTGGACTTGGGCAGGTACATAAAGCCAAAAAAATACCCTTATAGTAGAGTTGTCATATATGGCAAACAAAAATACAGGAAAAATATATTCAAACATAACTGGACATTCCAGGGGCCCTCTAACTCGCTTTGGCAAATCTGTCTTGAACAGTGATTGCCTTACCTAGCATTATAATTAAAAACTTGGTGCTGCAACCTTAGTAAATAATTCAACCTCAATGAACCTTGATTTCCATCTATGGAATGAGTTAATATAAGAAGATACCTCTCATAATTTATTTTACTCAAAAAATTATTTCAGATGATTAAGTTTACATGATATCATACAAACTGATGTTTCACACATAGAAAATAATTATAGTAAAAGAATGGTGAATTTTTAAGCCAATGCACAAAAACATGTGATGATTATTTTCCTGTAAAATTCAACCATATTTTTGTAGTTTTGTTTTATTGTTTCTAAATTTAGAAACAAGTAATGAAAAGGACCATAAAATTATTACATGCATACTAAAAATGCATAAATTTTAGTTTGACATTGGCTACCCAGGGAGCTACAGAAAAGGAAAAAGAACAGGGTGGGGATACAAATGTGATGGAAGAAAGAAAGAAAAAGACAGGGAGATATGCTTTGTTTTGGTCCGCAAAGCATTTAAAACTACCTTATTTTTAACACTTAAAAACTAGAAAAAGTTCTCATAAATGGACACAATTCTAGCATCTGGCAACAGATCAGAACTTTGGGCCATCCAAGCCTTAAGGGTCAGTGGACCTCTTCAAACAGAGCATTTGCATTTTTTTTTAAATTAATTAATTAATTAATTTTTGACAGGCAGAGTTAGACAGTGAGAGAGAGAGAGACAGAGAGAAAGGTCTTCCTTTTTCTGTTGGCTCACCCCTCAAGTGGCCGCTATGGCTGGCGCGTTGCGGCGAGCCACAGCAGAGAGCTGGACTGGAAGAGGAGCAACCTCCCGGCGCCCCAACTGGAACTAGACCCGGAGTGCCGGTGCCGCAGGAGGAGGATTAGCTTTTGAGCTGAGGAACTGGCCCACATTTGCATTCTGATTTATTGCCACTGTCCCTGAGGCACTCATGCCTAGTGTTGGCTGCCATTGATCAATGTACTTGTACTACTGTCATTTTTATGCCTGGGCAACTTCACGCATTCCCTTCACCTGTCTGGTACAGCAAGGGGACCAGCAACCTCAGCCACCCAAACACACACACAGTCCAAGGCAAGGAAGGTGGGGCCTGTTGAGCCCAAACCACCCAAGTCACCTACACCAGTAGGCTTCAAATGTTTATGCTCCAATGCCTCCGAAAGTAATTTTGCACATGTTTACATCAAAATCATTAAAATTAAAAATTTCTCTTTGAATGTTTAAACAATTGAAGTAGAAGGTGGCAGAATATGGACAGCATGGGAAAAAAAAGTGGAGAAAGGGCATTTTCAGGGGAGAGTTGGAGGGAAATTGCAGTGGAGAGTCTAAGGCAAGAGGAGAGACACCATGGATCTGTGTGGAAGGTGCAGACGCTCAGCAACTGGCATGGACACAACATATGACACGAGCAGCCCTGAGGTGGAGAAAGCACCAGTTTTGGAGAGCAAGGTGAGATCAGAATGCAGAGGCATGTGGCACCAGTGATACTGCCAGAGGGAGAGCCTAGCATACCACACCAGTGTCCTGAGGGAAACAGGGAGGCCCCTCACCCAGAAAAAAACAAAAGGTGTATGTTCTCTCTCTCCATCCCCTCTACAACGGTGCCCACCAACTGGCCATTTTGGGAATAAGTAGGTAGCAGCTGCTGCAGCTCTTATGCACACACCAGCAACTGGCAGAGACAGCTGCTATCTTGTCAGCAGAGGAAGTGTAGGGGCGTTTGTGGGTAGGGAGGGTAGGGTGGAAAGTATCACCATGTTCCTGAATCTGTATATAGAAAATACATGAAATTTTATACCTTAAATAAAATTTTAAAACAGAAACAGTTGAATTAATACAATCTGTAGCATATGTCAGTGTGCCTTTATCTTCAGTTCCCTCCACATACTGGTTTGGTTTCTTTTACCCCTCTGCAGTGTACAGCTCCGTGGGTTTTCACAGTTGCATATCCAATGCTGCAATACTGTCATCCTCCACCTTGTCCTTAGGCTACCTCTATGCACTCATGCTTTTTAGCATGTGAAATCCCATTCACACAGCAGAGATACTTGGAAAGCAGTAAGGTACAGAAATTAGACTACAGAACTATAATAACATACAGAACCTATGGTAGGTGATACCAGTTGTCTTTCAACAATCATTTATCTCTTCTCCCATGGTCCAGAACCCCAGCTTTTAGTGAGATACTTGATCCTTCAAAATAAAGTTTTTTTCCTTTCAGGTTCATATAGTTTAGTGTGGCCATGTATCTAAGCTCTGGTCAACAGTGCAGGAGTGGAAAAGTTCAGGGGCAACAGATGTAGACCTAACTTACAAAGCTGCTGCTACACACTCTTTGCCCCTTTTCCTTTGTCCCTACCTCTACTGTCCTAGCTGAAACTAAGATATGATGGTTGGCTCTCTAGCTGCCATTTTGGGCTACTGGGACAAAAACCACACTGTACAGAGCCCAAGCTCAAAAGGATTTTCCAGCGCTGGACCACATTCCAGTCTTAGATTGCCTATCTTGGAATTTTTAGATGAAGGAAAAACAAGCATCTGTTATATTCAAGTCACTTAATTTTATTTTTCTATTTCCATGTCAATAGTAGCTGTACCAAATTATAATTATTATGCCATTTGTAGTTTTAAGTAAAATCAGTGTGAATTATATGACATTGTCCTGTGGTAGGCCCCAGATGAATACTTCATGGAAAATATTTTGAGGTTCTACCTAATGCATGATTAGAAGGGATGTATGGGACTAAATCTTGAATACATAGAAAGAAAAACAACCATGGGTCATATCACTCAGAGTGAAAATATCTTAATATTCTGCTATGTTTATTAACATTGTCTCCTTTGCCTATATATGACAAAATTAATTTGGTAGTACTGTCACCATGCTAGGAGAAAGTGTGTAACTACCATCAAATGATTTATTTTCCAGATGATGGTCCCTGTTTAGAATTTATCTGTATTAATATTGTTTCCCCATTGGGCCAAATAAGATTGTCCTGTAGCTTTTAAGTTTGGTAGCAAATAATTGGCTTCAAGCTATTGGAATATCATATATATCATATATGTCTTCTCCCACAGAAACAAAATGTTGGTTCTTTAGGGCATTAAAATGTATAAATTCATCTTTAAAAATAGATAGAGATAAAAATAAGCAATCTTTCATTATCCAAGCTTAATATAGGAGCTCTATGATCCATATGTTGGTTCTGAAGATACTTTCCAAAAGCCATATCCATACATAAATTTACATTGGCAACATTTCTTTCTTCCTGCTGTAATGCTTTAAAATTCCAATGCAAAGAGACCATCCTTAAATTATCTTGCCTTGTGAGTGACATCCTCCATTAAGGCCTAAATTTACCTCCAACCCACATAGATCTAGTGCTCACCGAGTTTGCTGCTATGAATTTTAATAGCTAGAATGAAAAATAGCAGAATAAAGGTTTGAGAAATTACTTGTGCTGAAAAAAACTTAGCCTCCTGTCAGTGTAGATATTCTTTCGGAACAGCCAGCTCCAGATGGGGAGATTTACAGAGGACCTGATTGTGACCTGGACTCAAAAAGGAACCAGAGGCATGAGTCAAGACTTAGAGCTAGTGGTCGATGTTTTGTCCCTAGGATCAGGCATGGCCTTGGGGAAAACTGCCTTGTGGCACCTCTCATATAATAAAGCTGGAGTTAGAGGGAATGAGGTGAAACAAGACTTCCGTGGTGGGTCCTTACATAATGACATTTCAAAATGTTTATCACATCTGTGGCAATGAGGAATAAATATCTGGTGAAAATGGGAGCTGTGAAATTTCTACAAGTTAAGTGAGAGAGTATTGTACCAAAAAATTACAAAAATGGCTCTCTATTCTCACTGAGAGTGGAACAGAAGAATACAGGCCTAGTATGTAACATGAGAGAGGTCAGTTAGTTAACAGGAATCTCCTGGAAAGAGGACCATGGTTAACAAATTAAAGTGTGGGGTTTCTATTGGTGAAAGCATGTTGGAATCCATATGCACCTGTAGAGTAGTTTTTGTTGTTGTTGTTTTTGTTAGGATGAAAAATAGGAAAATACACTTGTTCACTAGCCCAGAACCTATTTTTAATGATCTTCCATTTACTGACTCATTCCCTCATTAAGAGACAGGTGAGAGGAGAGAGAGAGAGAGAGAGAGAGAGAGCGAGAGAGAGAGAGAGAGATGAGAAGAGTTCACTTCCAACAGTTGTGAGAAAAACAAGATCCACCACCAAATAGAGAGGTAAGCAGACACAGTGGATGGAAGTTATTGGACAGCAACCTGAAATGAGAGGGAAAAAGTTGTGAGTTGTTAAGCAGTGGACAGCAAAGACAAAGACAATAGAAGTAGCAGTTTGTGTGGAACAGAGAGGGGGCTGGATCTGGGTGCACCAAGTCTCCAAGATGGGATGAGACCAGAATCTGGGTATGTTAAGGACCTCTTAGGCAAAGTGTGAGGGCAACACAGCTCACCTCCCTGATCTTCTCTCACTCTAGCTGTGGGTTTTCCAGACCCCTATGCACTTGTTCCTTGGCCAGAAAGCCTCCAACACCCAGCTCCCATGCACACCAAACCCCTACTGCTAAAGCTAAAGGAAAAAAGCAAAAATCAGTCCCAGGGCCAGAGGACTCAGAAAACTGTGTATGTGAGAAGTGTGCTAAGTGACTGCTAGTCCCACCTGGCCTTCTTGATTTCACTGTTGCCATGCTCTTCAGCCCCCTCAGCAGAGAGTATTTTTTCTGATTTTCACTTGGCACTCTGGCTGGAGCTGTGCTGGGTTTGGAGACTTGAAGCAACTGATGATACAAGTCATGCTGTCATACCCTGTACCACCCCGAGAAGTGTCTGGCACCAGGCGCTGGTCCAGAAGCTCCTCCATGATGGATGGCAGCAACTGAAACTCCTCATGTGCATCGAGCTGCCTAATCTTTTATTGAGATGCCATCACAGTCATTGACCACAAATTCAAAATCATCAGTGAGAATCAACACCCTGGGAAGGGCTGAAATCATCTGATCCTCAGGCAGCAGGTTCTGGTTTCTCCTGTAGAAGTGGTTTCCAACGGCTCTGGAGGCCCCTGTTGACTCTTTCTAGTGTAATAACCCTGACACCAGCATTCTTGAAGTATGCTAGCTCTTATCCATCCTTTGGTTTGTGGTCAAAGGACATGCCTGAAGCTTTGCCAGCTTTAGATACTACACCTTGAGAGTCTCCTGCATTGGCTATAACCAACTGCTCCCCTTCTGTCAGAGCTACCACCCCTATTGTGCCACTGTCAGAGCCAGGGTCCTCTTTGCCTTCTGTTCCATGCACCATCATCTCTTCCTCTTCTTTCTCTTTATCCTCTTCATCCTCCTCAGTGCTATCCTCATCTTCCTCATTTGCTACCTCACCGCTGCAGCCATTCTCTTCCTCACTGAATTCCTTATGTCTTCTTCCTCTTGCTCCTCCACCTCATCCTCATTGTCCTCAAAGAACCAGACTTGCAACTCGAGGCCAGTTGTTGGAGGCTGAAGAGCTGGAAGGTCTGGCCACACCAGTAGGAGTGCAAGGCTCACCAACATGGCCTGTTTTCTGTCCCACACTCCAGGATAGAGAAAAGGCCTGTGTGGACTTTGGCTGAGGAGCCACTTTGCTGTGAAGACATTTCCCTAGATAGATTCTCAGGTCCTGCCTCCACACTGAGGTCCTAGGACCCTGGTTTCTCACCTGTCCCAGCTCCAGATACGCTGTGGGGTGGGCCCTGGTGACAAAAGTTCTACGCTTATGGTAGCCTCTTCACGCAGCAGTGCAGCCTCCTTGTTGGCCAATCATCTTCATCAGCTACATTTTCTTTTCATCCTCATCCTCAGTGAGTCACCCTGCAATCTGTGCCAGCTCCTTAATGATTTCTTCAGTGGTCACTTTGGCATCAATGCCAATAAAGCATATTCCGGAGTCTTCTGTAGCTTACGTCACTTGTAGGTCCTCTGATCTTTGATGATATCAAGAAGATATTCAGCACAGTATAAGGCAAGTTCCTCTCCTCTGTGTCTATTATATGGATGTCTCACCGTCCAGCTCAGGAATACAGTTCTGGGCATCCTCCACAGAGAAGTACCAGCCTTGCATGGCAGAAGAAGCAAAAAGCCAGGGGCAGGCATGAGGCACTGACCCCATCCTCAGAGCACTTCACTGTGTTGGGCTGGGAGAGGTAAGCACCCTTGGTGGCAGCTGACCTTCATCTACAGGACAGATGAGCTGAGCAGCACAACCTGTGTGGTTGCCAGAGACAGAGTTTCCAGGAGAGCATGGCAGGAGCCAACTCATATAGGTGAAAGGCCTGGAGGCACTAACAAGATAGGAGGAGAGAGAATGGAAGTGGAAATGGCATAGCTCCAGAACCCACCCCAAATCTGCATAATTTTTATGTTTGTTAAACACTGACTTGTGAATCCGAGAGACCAGAGAAATTATGTGCTTCCAAAACAGTGTAGTAGCACAGGTCTACATAAACATTCCTTTTACAAAAGGCAGAAATAGTAAAGAAGGAACAAATGGTAAATTTCAAGCAAGACCAAAACTTAGGAAGGCAAATTCCACTTGATCCAAAGGCTCAAGAATGATGTCTTTGGTTCAGTGCTCCACCTTCTGGATCCAGTGAAGAAGTGGCCCTGCTTTTTTTATGATATATTTATTTATTTTGAAAGTCAGGGTTACAGAAGAGAGAGAGAGACAGAGAAAGAGAGAAAGAGAGAAAGAGAGAGAGAGAGAGAGAGCTCTTCCATTTACTGTCTGACTCACCAGAAGGCCACAACAGACAGCACTGGACCAGGCCAGGAAGCCAGGAAGCCAGGACCTTCATACAGATCTCCCACATGGCATCTTCTGTTGGGCATCTTTTGCTGTTTTTCCCAGACCATTAGCAAGGAGCTGGATCGGATGTGGAGAAACCAGGACGCGAACCGGCGCCAATATGGGAGGCTGGCATTGCAGGTGGCAGCTGCAACCATTATGCCACAACACTGACCCAGTGTTCTTATTTCAATGACCATATTTCTACAACAATCTCCACCTCAGAACCCTTGCAGCCTCTACCCATTGCCCAGTTCCAAAGCCACTTCCACATTGTTAGGCACTTATTACAAAAACATGTTACTCTTTTTCTTTAACTTTTATTTAATAAATATAAATTTCCAAAGTACAGCTTTTGGATTACCGTGGCTTTTTTCACTGATAACCTCCCTCCCACCCGCAACCATCCCATCTCCTGCTCCCTCTCCCATCCCATTCACATCAGGATTCATTTTCAATTATCTTTATATACAGAAGATCAATTTAGTATATACTAGGTAAAGATTAACAGTTTGCACCCACACAGAAACACAAAGTGTAAAGTACTATTTGAGTACTAGTTGTACCGTTAATTCACATAGTAACACCTTACTCTTGATACAAATCTGTATTACTTAGTGTTCTCCAGAGAAGGAGAGAGAGAAACAGAACAATACAAAGACAGAAAGAGAGAGGGGTGGGAGGAGGGAGGGGGTTGAGAGAGAGAGAGAGAGAGAGAGAAAGAGAGAGAGAGAAACAAGGAATTAACTCATAAAATTATGGAGACTCACCAGTCCAAAGATCTGTGTTAGGAAGCTGGAAACCCAGGAGCATTGATGGCATAAGTCCAGGCCACATGCAAGCAGAATTGAGACCCAGAAGAGTTGACATCTCAGTTTGTACCTAAAGGCAAGAAACATCTAATTTGGCAACCCAAGGTGATCAGGCAGGGAGAATCAGTCTTTTTGTTCTATTCAGGCCCTCAATTGACTGGATAAGGCCCATTCACACTGGAAGAGCAGTCTTCTTTACTCAGTCTACAGATTTAAATTTTGGTCTTCTCCAAGTACACTACTTTGAAAACTGTACACACAGAGTAAGTATTACTGTATGCAAGTCAGAAAACCAACCAGGGTGTTCGGGGAAATGCGAGAGAGAACACAGGCTATGACAGATGACTAACTGTATTACAAATTAATGACATATCCATAGTTCAAGATGTTGGGGAAGCAGAGAATTGAAATGTGTAGCTTCAAGAAACATGGTTTGGATTGGCTATGCAAGGCTAAAGAATATCAGTGCATTGTATTCTGACAACTATTTCTCATCAGAGTATAGGTTAGCAATTATGAATCTGTTTTATATGTATACTAAGCTTGAACAAAAAAGTAAATGTGCTGTAGACAATGAGAGTCAGGTGTCTGTCAAAGAAAAAAGTTATAAATAAACAAAAGAGGAATGGTAACAAAAATACCATGAGAGTGAACTGTAATCTAAGGTATCAGTATATACTCAGATTATTTTAATAGAGAATGATAAATTCAAAAATACAGAAGTATGTATACAAATAATCACACAAATATATATTTTCTAGTTTTGTCCTCTGTGAGGTCCAGAAAGCAGTGACATTCAACAATGAGTACACATTACACCCAGATATGGGCTTAGAAATACCATTATTCATGGGGCTAGCACTGTGGCACGGAGGGTTAAGCCTCCACCTGTTGCACTGGCATCCCATATGGGTGCCAGTTTGAGTCCAGGAAGCTCCACTTCTGATCCAGCTCCCTTCTGATGCACCTGGGAAAGCAGCAGAAGATGGACCAAATGCCTGGGCCCCTGCACTCATGTCATATATCTGGATGAATCTCCTGTCTCCTGGCTTTTACCTGGCCCAGCCCTGGCCATTATGGCCATTTATGGGGTGAACCAGCTAATGGAAGATTCCCTTCTCTCTCTCTCTCTCTCTCTCTCTCTCTCTCTCTCTCTCTTTCTCTCTCTCTCTCTCTCCCCCAACTCTTTCTTTCTAAATCTTTAAAAAATCACTCTACTCAAGACATCCATTTACAGAAAAAAGGAAGGAAAGGAGGGAGGGAAGGAGAGAGAGGAAGGAAGGAAGGAAGGAAGGAAGGAAGGAAGGAAGGAAAGAAGGAAGGCAGGCAGAAGGAGGGAAGGAAGGAAGGAAAAAGTAATACCATTATTTAATAAAAAGGACACAGGATTTCCTGGAGAAATAGCTGATTTAGGGCTACAAACAATAAAATATGAGTATAAGATGAGCTTGGAGCATTTTGTGGTGCTAGAGAGTAAGGCTGTGATAAAGTAGGATCAGCAGAAGGGGAAAGAAGAGAAGGGAAAGGAAGGGAAGAGAAGCTTTAGGGGCATGTCATAAAGACAAAGTAACCAACCTATGGGAGCTCTTCATAATCAATACTAGAGCAATTTGATTATAATATTAACAAATAAAAAGTAGGAAGATTCCACAGGATTGTAAACAATGACAATCATATCCGAAAATGATCATTTCATTCCTATACTTGTGTTGGTATTCTATATTAACTGCCACATGTCAGAGAAAACACATATTTCTGTTTTTGAGACTGGCTTATTTCATTAAACATAATGGTTTCCAGTTGTATTTATTTTGTTCCAAAAGACAGGACTCCATTATTTTTAATGGCTGAGTAATTTTCCATGGTGTGTGTGTGTGTGTGTGTACACATACATACCAATTTTCTTTATCTAGTCATCAGTTAATGGGCATCTGGGTTGATTACATATTTTAGCTATTGTAAATTCAGCTACATTAAAAATAGGGGTACAAATAACTCTTTCATATGCTGATTTCATTTCATTTGGGTAAATTTCCATGAGTGAGATGTGTGGGTCATACATTAAATCTATTTTCAGATCTCTAATAAATCTCCATACTGTCTTCCATAATGGTTTAATGGTTGTTCTGGCTTACATTCCCATCAACAGTGGATTAGGGTAACTTTTTCCAAATTCCTTGTCACAATTTATCATGTTTTGATTTTTGAATGACAGCCATTATAGCTGGAGTGAAATGATAACTCGCTGTGGTTTTGATTTGCATTTCCCTGATAGCTAGTGATCCTGAGCATTTTTTTTCATGTGTCTGTTGGCCATTTGTATTTCACCCTTTGAAAACTGCCTCCATGTCCTCTATTTTTTAACTCTATTGTTTGGTTGCTGAGTTTAAAAGCTCTTTTTAGATTCTGGATATTAATTCTTTATCATTTGCATAGTTTGCCAATATTTTCTCCAATTCTGTTGGCTACCTCTTGCCTTTGTGTTTTCTTTGCAGTGCAGAAGCTTCTTAACTTGATGTAATCCCATTTGTCTATTTTTTCTTAGATTGCCTGTGCTTCTGGGGTCTTTCCCAGGACATCTTTGCCTAGACCAATGACTTGCAGGGTTTCCCCAGTATTCTCTTTTAGTAATTTGTTGGCGTCAGGTCATAGATTTAGATCCATGAACTACTGTGAGTTGATTTTTGTATAAACTTAAGGTACATACTTCTGCATGTATAGATCCAATTTTCCCAGAACCATTTCTTAAAAAAACCATACCTTTTCAAGGGATTGATTTCAGCTCATTTGTCAAAGATTAATTGGTTGCAGATGTATGGATTAATTTCTGGGTTTCCTTTCTGTTCCATTGGCCTACATGTCTATTTTAGTGCCAGTACCAGGAAGTTTTGATTATAACTGCCCTGCAGTATGTCTTGAAATCTGATGTTGTGATGCCACTGGCTTTGTTTTTGTTGTATAAGATTTCTATATTTATGTGGGGTCTCTTGTGTTTCCATATGAATTTTAGGATCATTTTTTTTAGATCTGAGAAAAAAAGTCCTTGGTATTTTGATTGAGACCATAATGAATCTATAAATTGCTTTTGGAAATATGAACATTTTGATGTTAATTCTTCCAATCCAAGGACATGGAGGATTTTTCCATTTTCTGTGTCTTCTATTTCTTTCTTCCATGTTTTGTAATTTCCATTGTAGAGATCTTTCACTTCCTTGGTTAAATTTATTCCAAAGTTGAGACCGGCACCATGACTCCCTTGGCTAATCCTCCGCCTGCGGCGCCAGCATCCCATATGGGCACCGGGTTCTAGTCCTGGCTGCTCCTCTTCCAGTCCAGCTCTCTGCTGTGGCCTGGGAAGGCACTGGAGGGTGGTCCAAGTGCTTGGGCAGCTGCACCCATGTCGGAGACCAGGAGGAAGCACCTGGCTCCTGGCTTCGGATTGGCATAGTTCCAGCCATAGCAGCCATTTGGGGGGTGAACCAATGGAAGGAAGACCTTTCTCTCTGTCTCTCTCTCTCACTGTCTAACTCTATCTGTCAAATAAAAAAATTTATTCCAAGGTATCTAAAATTTTTTGTAGCATTGTGAGTGGAACTGATCTTACAAATTCTTTTTTAGTCATAGCATTGTTTGTATGTAGAAAGACTATTGATTTTTGTCTATTCATTTTATATGTTGTCATTTTACCAAATTCTCTTATTAGTTCCAATAGTCCCTGGGTGGAGATGTTTTCATTCCCCAAATATAGCATCATGTCATATGCAAATAGGGATAATTTGTCTTCCTCCTTTTCAATTTGTATCCCTTGATTTCTTTTTCTGGATAAAACTTCCAGGACTATGTTGAATAGCAATAGTGAAAGTGGACACCCCTGTCTGGTTATGGATCTTAGTGGAAATGCTTCCAACTTTTCCCCATCCAATATGATGCTAGCCATGAGTTTGTAGCATACTGCTTGGATTTTGTTGAGGAATGTTCCTTCTATACCCATTTTGCTTAAGATTTTCATCATTAAAGGTTGTTGTGTTTTATCAAATGTTTTTCTCATTTATTGTAATCATATACTTTTATTCTTTGTTAATATGCTGTATAACATTTATTGATTTGCATGTATTGAATAATCCTTGCATACCAGGGATAAATTCCACTTGCTCCAGGTGAATGACATTTCCTGATGTGTTGTTGAATTTGATTAGCCAGTATTTTCTTGAGGATTTCTGCATCTATGTTCATCAGGGATAATTAGTCTATAGTTCTCCTTCTCTGTTGTATGTTTTTCTGATTTTGGAATTAAGCTTGCTGTCCTCATAGGAATTCAGGAGTGTTCCCTCCTTTTCAGCTGTTTTGAGTGGCTTGAGAAGAACTGAAATTAGTTCTTCTTTAAAAGTTTGATAGAGGTCAGTAGTGAAACCCTCTGGTCCTCAGCTCTTCTTTGTTGAGAGAGTCATTATTACAGATTCAATCTTAATCATTTTTATTGGTCTATTTAGTTTTTCTATGTCTTAATGACTCAATTTTGTCAGATTTAATGTGTCTAGAAATCTATGCATTTCTTCTAGATTTTCTAAATTTTTTGGCATATAGCTGTTTGTAGTAATTCCTGGTGGTTCTTTTTGTTTCTGTGGTATCTGCTGTTACATCTCCTTTTTCATCTCTGATTTTATTACTTTGGGTCTTCTCCCTCTGTTTTTAGTTACTTTGGCCAAAGATATATCAATTTTGTTTGTTTGTTTGTTTTCAAAAAACCACCTTTTAATTTCGCTGAATTTTGTATCATATTTTGGTGTCAATATTTGTTTATTTCTTCGGTAAGATAATTAGTTCTTTTCTCCTACTAATTTTGGGTTTGGTTTGTGTTGTTTTTCTAGGAACTTCAGTTGCATTGATAGATCATTTATTTGATTTCTTTCCAATTTCTTGATGTTGGCACTAACTTCTATAAACTTCCTTGTGAAGACAGCTTTTGCTGAATCTCATAACTTTTGATATGTTGTTTTCTCATTATCATTCATTTCCAGGAATTTTTTAACTTACCTTTCTATTTCTTCTATGACCCATTATTCATTCAGAAGCGTGTTTTACAGTATCCATGTATTTGGATATTTTCTAGAATTTCTTAAGTTGTTAATTTTCAGTTTCATTCCACTGTAGTCATAAAAGTTACATGGTAGGATTTCAATGCTTTTTAATTTATTGAGACTTGTTTTATGGCATAAAGAAAGTTCTATGCACAAATGAAAAGAATGTGTGTTCTACAACCATGGAATTAAATGTTCTATAGATGTTATTTAGGTCTGTTTGGTCCAGAGTATCTGTTGTTTGTTGATTTTTTGTTTGTTGATATGCCTGTTGATGAAAGTAGGATGTTGGGGCTGGCATTGTGGTGTAGTAAGCTAAGCCAAGGCCTGTGGCACAGGCATCACATATGGGTACCAGTTCGAGACCTGGCTGCTCCGCTTCTGATCTGTCCCCCTGCTAGTTTTCTTGGGAAAACAGCAGAAGATGACACACATATTTGAGCAGCTTTTCTCACATGGGATATTAGAAGAACCTCCTGGCTCCTTGTTTTGTCTTGGCCCAACCTCAGCAACTGTGGCCATTTGGAGAGTGAACAAGCAGATGGAAGACCTCTCTTTGTGTATTTCTCCCTCTCTTTTTGCAACTGTGCCTTTTAAATAAATAAAATAAATCTTTTAAAAAATAAAGTGGGGCATTGAAGTTCCCCATTATTATTGTGTTGGAGTCCATGTCTTCCTTTAAATCCATTAACATTTGTTTTAAATCACCAGGCACCAGGCATTGGGTACATATACATTTACAATAGTCACATTTCACTTTTGAATTGACCTTTAATCATTACATAATTCCCTTCTTTGTCTTTTTAAACAGTTTTGGCTTTAAATTCTATTTTGTTTGATATTAGGATGATGATGCCTGCTTGTTTTTGTCTTCCATTAGCATGTAATATCTTTTTCCATACTTTTGTGTTCAGTCTGTATCTTTGTTGGTGAGGTGTGTTTCTTGAAGGCAGCAAACATGGGTCTTACCTTTTAATCCATTTAGCCAGTCAGTATCTCTTAATTGGAGAATTTAGGTAATTTACATTCAAGGTTATTATTGATAAGTAAACTTTGTCTTACCATTTTCCACAAATATTCCTATTGGATAATAATCCTATTGGATTTCCTTTGTACTTTTACTAGGAGACTTTCTGCCTTAACTTAGTTTCATATTGATGACTATCTTCCCTGATCTATGTAGTACATCCTTAAGCATCCTTTGTAAAGCTGGAAAAGTAGTGACAAATTTTTTCAATTTCTGTTTTTTTGGAAGGTCTTTATTTTACCTTCATTTATTAATGAACGCTTTGCAGGGTGCAGTATTATGTGTTGATAGCTTCTTTCTTTTAGGACTTGCACTATGTGTCTCCATTTTGTCCTAGCCTGTAGAGTTTCTGATGAGAAATCAGCTGTTAGTCTAATTGAAGATTCTTTGAAGGTAATCTTGTGGTTTTTGTGAACATTTTAGAATATTTTATTTATGTTTTACTGTTGAAAATTTCACTATTATGTGTCATGGTGAAGATCTTTGCTGATCATACCTGTTAGGAACTGTATGTGCTTCCTATCCTTGATGTCTCTTTCTTTCTCCAAATTAGGGAATTTTTCTGCTATTATTTCCCTGAAGAGGCCTTCTAATTCATTCTTTTTTTCCATACCTTCAGGAACTCCTAAGACACACATGTCTGATCATTTGATAGTATCCCATAAATCTTGAACACTGTTTTTAGTTTTTCTAATTTTTTCTTTTTCTTTTGTCTGAGATATTTCCAAGGATCCAAGGATTTGTCTTCTACCTCAGACATTCTTTCTGTGCCTCACCAAGTTTGTTATTGAGGTTTTCCACTTTATTTTCTATTTTACATATTGACTTCTTCATTTCTTTTTTTTATTTAGTAAATATAAATTTCCAAAGTACAGTTTATGGAATACAATGGCTTCCCCTACCCATAATTTCCCTCCCACTCGCATCCCTCCCATCTCCCGCTCCCTCTCCCATTCCATTCACATCAAGATTCATTTTCAATTATCTTTATATACAGAAGATTGATTTAGTATATATTAAGTAAAGATTTCATCAGTTTGCACCCACACAGAAACACAAAGTGTAAAATACTGTTTTAGTACTAGTTATAGCATTATTTCACATTGGACAACACATTAAAGATAGATCCCACATGAGAAGTAAGTACACAGTGACTCCTGTTGTTGACTTCACAAGTTGACACTCTTGTTTATGGTGTCAGTAATCTCCCTAGGCTTTAGTCATGAGTTGCCAAGGCTATGGAAGCCAGAAACAAAGGGACTTCTTCATTTCTAATATTTCAGTTTGATTTCTCTTCAATATCTCTATTTCTCAGTAAAATGTTTCATCCGTATTGTATATGGATTTCTTTATCTCATGAATTTGAATTGCTTTGTTTCTGAGTAATTTTTTCTTATTTACTTCTTTGTAAGTCAGAAGAAAGGTGTGTGTGTGTGTGTGTGTGTGTGTGTGTATATATATATATATATATATATATTTCATCCACAGGTTCATTCCCCAGTTGGCTGCAATGGCCAGGGTTGGGCCAAGTTAAAGCCAAGATCCAGGCGCTTCTTCAAGGTCTTGCTCATGGGTCCAGTGGTCCAAGTGCTTGGGCCATCCTCTCCTGTTTCCCAGGCACAATGGCAGGGGGCAGGATTAGGAGTGGAGCAGCTAGGACTCTAATCAACACCTATACAGGATGCCATCGTGCCAGTCCCTCTGAATGATCTTATGATCATTCTTTTGAATTCACTTTCAGGCATTTTATCAATCTCTTCATCTTCACATTCTAATATTGAACTGCATCAAGCATTATCTGCTGCTTTCTCAAGCACAGTACCACAGAATTGATGGGAAGAAGAGCAACCAGACTGCAATTTGGGATGCTGACATCACAGGCAGAAACTTAACCTATTATATGGCAATGCTGGCCTCTGCTTTGAAATCTTATCTCTGTGGAGGCACAAACTAGGAATAAAAATTGAAATACCTATTCCTATAACAGAAGGGCATAGTACAACTCAGCATCCAATTCTTATAAGTCTTCTGTAAATCTGAAATACATATTTTTTAAAAAATAAGAAGTTAAAAAAGAAACAAATTTCAGGACTACAGATCAGCAGAGGGACTGAGCCTTCCTGGGTTCTTCCTGCTGTACCATTACAGGGTGCATCACCACTTCCCCCACAATATGAGCACTAGGAAAACAGAGGATGAGATTGTTCTATTTGCCAGTGTATCAGCCAGTGTCTGTCAATGCCTAACATACAATAAATTCTCAATAAGCACTTGCCTAAGGGAAAAATTACTTTGTAGTATTAAAAAAATCTAGGTTATGGGTTACATCCAATACTCATATCATCAAGATGTCATTTTCCCTTTTGTTTTCAATCTTTATAAATTGATTTTATTAAGTGAACCAGCTCTGATCTCAGATTGATTTTTTTCCAGAATTCTTCTGATTTTGGCAATACATAGAAAAAAAGATCAATACAGGAGGATCCAATTCAAATGTTCAATATTTGTCAACCAGGTAAACAAATGCTTTCTGTTGTGGATGTGTAGCCTTCAGTCTACAGTAAATCATTGACTAAACTTACTGTTGTCAGGAAGAACTCAAGAACTTCAATTTTTTTCTAGGATAAAAGAAAATGTGCATGACAAAGTATATAGTTTAATTCATTTGTAGGCAGCTATGTTGTTTCATTATTAGCTATATTTAGAATTAGAATTAGAATTAGAATTACATATACAAGAGCAATTCTAAATCTGAAACACTTCTTAAAACCAGAAGAAAAAATGATCTGTTGAATAACTGTTTTTAATTTTAACCTGATATCCAATATAGAGCTTTTTATTAAAATTTTTATCATTAAAAAATGGAAAAAAATCTTCCATGGTCAGCGATTGAAAGAACAAACATCATCAAAATTTCCATACTACTGAAAGCAATTTACAGAGTCAATGTGATCCCAATCAAAATACCAATGACATTCTTCTCATATCTAGAAAAAAATAATACTAAAATTCATATGGAAACCCAAGAGAACCTGAAAAGCTAAAGCAATCTTATACAACAAAAACAAAGCTGGAAGCATCACAATACCATATTTCAAGACATATGACAGGGAAGTTATAATTAAAACAGCCTGGTATTAGCACAAATAAAGATGTGTAGACCAAAGGAACAAAATAGAAATTCCAAAATCAATCCGTGTATCTACAAACAACTTATTTTTGACAAAGGAGTTAAAATTAATTTGTGACCGGCGCCACGGCTCACTAGGCTAATCCTCCGCCTTGCAGCACTGGCACACCGGGTTCTAGTCCTGGTCGGGGCACCGGATTCTGTCCCGGTTGCCCCTCTTCCAGGCCAGTTCTCTGCTGTGGCCAGGGAGTGCAGTGGAGGATGGCCCAAGTCCTTGGGCCCTGCACCCTCATGGGAGACCAGGATAAGTACCTGGCTCTTGCCATCGGATTAGTGTGGTGTGCCGGCTGCAGTGCGCCAGCCGCGGTGGCCATTGGAGGGTGAACCAATGGCAAAAGGAAGACCTTTTTCTCTGTCACTCTATCTCTCACTGTCCACTCTGCCTGTCAAAAAAATATCAATTCATAGAGCAAGGACAGTCTCTTTAACAAATGGTTCTGGGAAACTGGATCTCCACATGCAGAAGTATGAAACTAGACCCATACCTTACACCGTACACAAAAATCCACTCAAAATAGATCAAAGACCTAAATCTACAACATGATACCTTCAAATTACTAGAAAATATTGGGGAAACTCTGCAAGACATTGACATAAACAAAGACTTCTTGGAAAAGTCTCCAGAAGCACAGGCAATCAAAGCTACAACTGACAAATAGGATTACATTAAGCTGAGAAGCTTCTGCTCTGCAAAAGAAACACTCAGCAAAGTAAAGAGGTAACCGACTGAATGGGAGAAAATATTTGCCAGCTATGCAACTGATAAAAGGTTAATTCAGAATCTATAAAGAGCTCAAGAAATTTAACAACAACAAAACAAAAATATATTTGAGAAATGGACAAAGGACTTGGACAGGCATTTAAGAGAGGAAATTTAAATGGCCAACAGACACTTGAAAAAATGCTCAGGATCAGTAACCATCAGGGAAATGCAAATAAACTGTATAATGAGGTTTCACTTCATCCCAGTTAGAATGGTTTTCCTACAGAAATCAACAAACAAATACTGGTGAGGATGTGGGGGAAAAGGTACCCTAATCTACCACTGGTGGAAACGTAAACTGGTACAGCCACTGGGGAAGACAGTATGGAGGTACCTCAGAAATCTGAATATTGATCCATCATATGATCCAGCCATCCCACTCCTGGGAATACCCAAACCAAAAGAAATAAGTATATGAAAAAGTTATGTGCCCCACTTTCATTGCAGCACAATTCATAATATGCAAGATATGGAATCAACCCAGATTTCCATCAACTGTTGACTGAATAAAGAAACCATAGTATATATACACTATGGAGTACTACTCAACTGTAAAAAAAAAAAAGAAATTCTGTCATTTGCAACAAAATGGATGCAACTGGAAACCATTATACTTAGTGAAATAAGCCAGTCCCAAAAAGAGAGATATCATATGTTTCCCCTGTACAAGGGTAAGTAATAGAGTACTTACAACGTAATAAATTGAGTTGAAATGAACATCTTTGTCTCTTCTGTTGAGGAATGGTGTTTTCTCTTTCTTCATACTATTTGTTGAGCTATTTTACTTAGTATAGAGTTAAACTTATTGTCATTAAGTAAACTGAAAAATCTCTAAAAATTAAGTGTGGGAATGGGGGAAGGAGGGGGAAGAAGGGCTGGAGCATTGGTGGGAAGGAGGGAGGTATCACTATTTTCCTAAATCTGTGTATGTGAAATACATGAAACTTGTATAACTTAAAAGCGGTGGGGAATATCTGACCCAAGGTCCATATAAGGCATGCAAAATCATTTTGTCTAGCCCTTCCAAGGCAACTGCAAATAGGCATCCTCAAAATTGAATAAATTCATAGCAGGCTAATTTTTAAGTTGATAATATTGCATGACCACAAGTGATGTTATAAAATATCCAAATGGCTTTTGGCATAAAATCTGCCCATCCCACAGCCATAAAAAAAACAAGTTCATAGCCAGAAATGACGGATGGTCAGAGATGACAATGCAGAGGGTTGAAACCTTAGTCATTTCCTTATAGTTTTTACAAGGACATTAAATCTCTGAGTGTCTGACAATCATAGAAACCACAATGTCCAAAATAAAGTCCTACCAAAAAAATAATTTTCACTGCTTAATAATCTCCTATACACTGGGTCTGAAAATGTACCTATGAAAATATCAAGATCAATTCATCCACACTGTAAAATTGATGGCATTTATGTGATTCTGGAAAACTTGAAAATAGAAGGAGGAAAAGCAGTCAATAAAAAATGAAATGACTGAACATAATTTTGAAAGATTCACTTAAAACAGAAATACTTTGCTCCTGGAGCACAGTTTTCACAAACAACACAAAAGCTCATAGTCAGCAATCAATGTAGTTCACTAAATGCAAACTGAAGAACACTAACAAAATAACCCAGATGCTATTGTTCTCCTGAACCTGTACAGATTCTCATCTGGTTTGTTAAAATCAAAAATGCTGATTTTGGCATTTCTTCTCTTCACAGGTGGAGTGTGACTTTGTTTACCTGCCTGAATAATGCCAGAAAAGGAAAATACAGGCCATTGCACAGAGGGTGCTATTTTATTCCCTGATTGGAACTGTCTTCCCTGGGATTAAGTTGTTTTTCACGGGTATGGACTTTTCTCAGACATCTTTAGCCTCTCCTACAATGTAGCATCAGAACAATTCAGAGAACAGGATAGGCACAAAGGGAAGAGGGAAATCAGAGTGTTTCAATATTAAATTTTAAAATTTTCATCATTTGGATTTTATTGGTGAGAAAACTACTACAATAAATTTATACTGAGTGAACACTCTTATTTCTTAGATTGAACAATTTTTAATATCTTCATAAATTCAGCTGATGTGATACTCTCATAAATTATTTTATAGGAAGTAATTTTTATGCCGAAAGTCAAATTATGCATACATATATAATTGCATATGAATGAAAACCTGCCTCAAACTTTCCTCTCAGAAATTTGCCTGCAGTTTATATGTGAATCTGAAGAACATAATCTGTATAGAATCAAATAAGGGACATGAGATTGAGGGGTTTTTTTGGAATATAGAGCTGCTATTAAAATAACAGCACCTATTTTGTATTTTTACTAAATAAAATTATATTAAATATACAAAATATTAAATTATTGAATATAGCTAAATCACTGCTTAAAAGGAAATTTACAACATGAAATACCTATGTGAGAAAAGAAACAAGGTTTCAAATGAATTATCTAATTTTCTATTGAAGAAGCTAGGAAAAGATAAACCAACCAGCCAAAGTAAGTAAAAGAAAGGAATTAATAAAAATAAGAGGAGGAATCAATGAAATAAGCAACAAATAACAGAAATAGTCAATTAAGTCAGAAATCTGGTCTTTGTAAAATGCAAAAATTTAAAAAAAGATAAACCTCAACAAGATAAATTTTTTGATCAATAGCAAAAGAAAGCACTAATTAATATCTAAAATAAACTATACAAATGATATATATATACACATGAATAGAATAAAATATTATTAACAATTTCATGCCAATGAATCCAATGCAGGTGAACATACATTCACAAAAAATGACACAAGAAGAATACAAAATCTGAATAGCCCAGGATTTATGAAGAAATCTGAATTTGTTAATAAGCTCTTCATATAACACCAATCCCAGATGGTTTCACTCATGAACATTTTCAGATTTTTGAAAGAGAAATGGCATTTCTACATTCCTACCAATGTTTTCATGAGGTCACAACAACCCCGATGCCAAAATATTACAAAGAAAGAAATTCAGAGACCAATACTTCATAAAATAGTTGAAAATATCTTGAAAAAATACTAGCAAATCAACAAAAGTAATACATACAAAAACATACTACATCACAACCAAATGAGGTTTCTCTCAAGAAAATAAGATTAGTTTTAACATCCAAAAATCACTCAATGTATCATCATGTTGGAAGAATAATGAAGGAAAAATGCATAATCACCACAACAGATTTTTAAGAAAGCTTTTGAAAAAGTCTAAAACCAATTCGTGAATAAAATAGTCAGCAAACTAGGAATAGAGAGGATCTTTCATTTAAGAAAGCCTGTGTATGAACAACTGATACTCATGTAATGTAGAGATAGCTCACATAATAAAGCAAGAAAGTAAAAGATGTAAAAATTAGAGAGCAAGTACACTTGCCTTTATCCACAGAAAGCATAATTATTTATGAAGAAAATACAAGGAGTCCAAAAATACTACTGAGGTTAATAAATAAATTTAGCAAAAGTTCAGATCCAAGCTGTGTTGTATGTGTATATATAAATGATATTCCTACATGCTAGAAACAATTAGAAAAAAATAGAAATAAGTGTTTTTAAAAAGTGTAGAACCTCTATACAGGAAACAAAAATGGCAGATGTGAATTTTAAGACACCTATAGAGGCATAATAATGAGTTCTGGGATTGGAACACCTCATCTGGATACGGTGTCAGTGCTCTCCAAACTGATCTGCAGACAGCGTAATTCCAGCCTCAACCTTAACATATTTTTTTCTGCAGTAATTGGTGAGTTGTTTCTAAGAGTTACACAGAAATGAAAAAGACCAAAGATAGCCAGAATAGTCCTGAAGAAGAGAAAAAATTGGAAATTTGTACCACTTGCCTTTAAGATCTAATACAAATTAATTAAAGCTTCATTAATCGAGGTAAATAGGCTAAGAACAGAAGTTGGAGTTATGAAACTAACCATCATATATTCAGTTAGTTGATTTTGGACAAAGGAATCAACACAACAAATAGAGGAAATTCTTTTCAACAAATGATGTTAGAAGAACTAGATATCCAAACATAAAAAAATGAAATGGGGACAAGCTTTTAGCCTAATGGTTAACATGCTGCTTTGGATGCTTGTAGCCTCTATCAGAGCATCTGAGTTTGATTCTGTTAATGCAGACCCTGGGAAGTAACAGTCATAGCTCAAACACTGGGTTCCTGTCACCCATGTGGAAGCTCTACATTGAATTTTAGGCTCCTGGATTTGGTGATGGTCCAGCTCCTCTGTCATGAGCCTTTGAAAAATACATACTTCGCTACATGCAAACTTTACCTCAGCAATAAAATAATGCAAGAAAAATTCAGTTCCTTGTCTACACTTCAGTCATTACAACTAAAAATTGCAACTACAGATTTATTGGAGAATTCAAGATCCTTTTTGTTAGTGCCTTGTCATAGGTTGTCAAGTTTATGTCTTAGAAAATATTGCTTTCAGGAGCAGGGGTTGTGGCACAACAGGTTGGGCCATAGCTTGCAACACCTGCATCTCCTTTTCTCTCCCTCTCTCTCTTTCAAATAAATACATAAACAAAATTATTTTATAATTATTTTTATTAAAATAATAACACCTTATTATGTTTATTTCTTACTCATAGTATTTATGCAAGTAGGTCAATGTTAAAACAAAGTATCCTTATGATTTGAAAAGTGCACTGCTTTCTTTCTTCACACTTCCGTATCTCATGGAGAGAGCCTGACCAATACATGGCATTTAGATTTATATCATGAAGGTCTTCCCCTAAGAATTATTAAAATGAAAAATGGAAAAACCATGACTAAAAAGTAGACCAATGTGGCCAACATTATGGCGCAGCAGTTTAAGCCAATGCTTGCAATGCCAGCACCCCATATCAGAGAAGTGGTTCAAGTCCTAGTTGCTTTTAATCCCTGCTAATATGCCTGGGAAAGCACAGAAGATGGTCCAAGGACTTGGCCCCTGCCAACCAAATGGGAGACCCATATGGATTTCCTGGCTCTTGGCTTCAGCTTGGCTCACTCCTGTCCCAATTCTAGCTGTTGTGGCCATTTAGGGAGTGAACCAGTGGATGGAAATCCTTTCTCTCTCTCTTTCTCTCTCTCTCTCTCTCTTTACTTCTCTCTCTCTCTCCCTCCCTCCACCCATGCTTTCTAAATAAAATAAAATAAAAAACAAGCAGAAATATCAACATGAGTTACAGGAAATAATAATGTAATTAAAAGCTGTAAAATGACAGAAATTAAATATGTTACAATAACAATTAAAATCTATCGAATTTTCTCCAAAGAAAATGATTGCGAAAGATAAACTGTTAATATAAAACAGCTCAGTTTTTTTTATCAAGTGAGAATTACTTATTCCTTATTCTAAAGCAACTTTTAAAATTAATTTCTGCGTTTAAAACTGTCACATTTTACAACAAATTTATAAAATAATAAAGCCTACAAAGATCAAGACAACCCTACAGTCTTTTTTTCAAAGTTAAATCAATCTTCTGAAGTTTGACAATGACTGGCTTTATAAACTAAAAAAGAGAGAATTAGTGAGTTGTTGTTTCCCTGAAATTGCCCAGCTGCCTCTAATTTGGGAAAGATAAATGCAGGTTAGGAAGACCATTTGAGTCTGCCAAACAGAAGCACTAGCAGGAAGCCACACTGAGTGGGAGGGAAGAGACTGAACAATCCATTTGCAGATAAAGCTCTTGAGAAGTTGAGGAAGTTTTCTGAGTAAATACCACAGGAGGTTCATAATAACATCAATACTTACACAGTTCATACCTGCAAAGTAGCAGCAGCAGTGACTGTTCACACTTCATACACCAGGACCCTCGCTCTGTAAAACAGAGTCCTCTTGTCAGTAGTTCTCATACACAAGAACAGTAATGACAAGGGATGTCACTTGGGTGAGATAAGAACATAAGTGCTATTGGACAAATCCCATGGTGCCATGCCATTCATCTTCAGTTAAGAACCATGTGTGCCACTAAGAAAATGACTGATCACTTCAGGATAAATCTAATTTTGCAAGAGTCTCCCGCCAACACACTGCTTATAAAACAATGAAAGGAAGAAAGGAATATATGCTATCTTACAAGAACAATACAAACAAGACAATATCACTTACTCATTCAACAGACAAGTGCTATGTCCCAAATACATATACACTCCAATTTTTAACAATCCTGCTGCTGAAGTATTGCCACTCTTTTTAAATAGATGAGACTCAGAAAGATTGTAGTTACTTGTCAACCAGATTTCCTTAAGGATATATATAGGTAGTATTTTACTTGACATTTTAGCTTTCAGGCACAAAGACTAGCCCATATTAAACTTAATCAGGATAAAAATCTAGCATGTGAAAATGCATATTACCAAAGAGAGACAGGCTTACAACTATAAATGAAAACATTTGATGGGTTATTAGGAAATAATAGCCCAATCTTTGGTTCATAACTGGTGCTTGTACATAATTCAATCCACAAATCCAATGCTCACATAAAACACAAAATTCCAATAAATTATTTTGTCAGAGTCAGAAAAATATAAGACTTCTGACTTGTGTAAAACTTTTATACTCTGTTCATGATCGATTTGTTTCTGCATCCCTCATATTCATCTTCATACCAAGCCCTTTGAGTCAGCAATGATTAAACCATTCTGAATAATTTTGATATGCTTTTAATTTGTTTTGACACTATATAAAAATGTCAACTCTCTATAATTTGAGGATAATCACTCTTATCATGTGTATGTTGGGATTGTGATTTAATTTTGCATTTCCTGGGGGAGTGAAAACATTCCTATTCAGCTTATGTTTCACAAGCATTCTGCAACAGCTGTCCACAGGATGACATAAAAAGCAGACGCTAACTATGTCATTATCACAAACTGTTCACACTTGAAAGGTTCGTGTTTAGTACGTATTTCTTTTTCCTGATTACATAAATGCCTAACATTTATGAAGCTATTTCCTTCTGCATCATTGAGAATGGAGTTAGGAATAAGTGTATAAATTGATGAAGGTACTTCAAAAACTCCACTGAAAATGAAATTAAAAGAGAATGGGATGTTCCAACATGGAGGCTAAGAAACTCTAACCACCAGCTCCCCACAGAGACACCAAAGTGAAAAGCTATATGCACACCAAGTTGCCCTCACAAGAGCTATGGAAGATAGGCCAGTGCCCGTAAATGGAGTCTGTGGACTTGTGCCAGTATCAGGTGGAGACCTGTACCCTGGTGAAAAAGTTTTGCTTTGGCGTGTATCACCACCAGCTCCCTCTAGGCCTGGTGTGCACTCCCAAAGTTGCACAAGATTTGGTGATTGTAAGACCCAAGTGTGACCCACCTAGGGCCTGGATGAGGAGCTGCCCCTTTCACCCCACCTACAACCTAGAGCTGACAGCAGAATATTACAGGATTGTTTTGGGACTCAGTGCCAAGCTGATAAATGCCAGCATGGAGCAGATTCCAAGGGTCTTTGTTCCCAAACCTGTGCCTGAGGGCAGAGCCTATACATCTATTTTCATGCCCGGTGGAGTTATATGGTCCTAGTTCACCCAACAAAGCTGTACTTCAGATATTGAGGAGAGAGACACACATTAACAGAAAAACAAAACTTGACAGAGATTATCACCACCAGACTTCTGCTACAAGAAATGTAAAATACGGGGCCAGCACCATGGCACAGTAGGTTAATCCTCCACCTGTGGCGCCGGCATCCCATATGGGAGCCGGATGTAGTCCTGGCTGCCCCTCTTCCAATCCAGCTCTCTGCTATGGCCTGGGAAAGCAGTAGAGGATGGCCCAAGTCCTTGGACCCCTGCACCCAGGTGGGAGACCAGGAAGAAGTACCTGGCTCCTGGCTTCGGATCGGCATAGCTCTGGCCATTGCGGCCATTTGAGGAGTGAACCAGCAGAAGGAAGACCATTCTCTCTGTCTCTCCCTCTCATTGTCTGTAACTCTAACTTTCAAATAAAATAAATTAAATATTTTTTAAAAAGAAAAAGAAATATAAAAGACAATAAGACAATATTTGAACTGAAAATAAGAGATGCTACCAAGTAAGAAGAAAATATCAGAAGATAGAAACAAAAGATTCAGAATGCTATAGTGTTGTGAATTTGTTGTGTAAATCATTTATATCTTTACTGTGAAGACTAAAAAAATATAATTACTATCCTAAAATGTTAAGAGAGAGGCAATGTAGAAAAAGAGGTAAAATGTAACAACAGAAGTTCAAAATTTAAGGAAAATAGAGCACAAATGTAGAGCATTTTATTAGAATGTCTTACGTCTTTAGTCTTTAATTATCTCTTTTCTTATATTTATAATGAATGTTAAGTTTTTTCCTATCAAGCTGACTTGTTATAGCCAAAAGAATCTTTTTTGTAAGCCCCAAGGTAATCTCAATGCAAAATCTATACATAGACTTACCAAAAATAACAAGCAAAGAATCAAAGTGCACCACTAGAGGAAATCACTTAAACACAAATAAATATTATAAGACAGAGAGAAAGAAAGAAACTACAAAAAAATGTAAACCAAATAACCAAAATGTCAAAAGTAAGGCCTTACTTATCACTAATTACCTTAAATGTCAATGGACTAAATTTTCAAAAAAAATATAAAAAATGACTGAATGGATTAGAAATCAGGACCCAATTATATATTATTTACAAGAAATTCACTTCGGGGCTAGTGTGGTGTAGCAGGAAAAGCTGCAGTCTACAATGCCGGCATTCTGTATGGGTGATGGTTCAAATCCTGGCTGCTCCACTTCCTATCCAGCTCCCTGATAATGCACCTGGGAAAGTATCAGAAGATCAGAGTTCTTGGGCTCCTGTACCCACTTGGGAGGCCCAGAAGAAACTCTTGGCTCCTGGTTCCCATCTGGCCGATTGTCGCTCCCCCTCTTCGCAGAGGAACGACACAGGACCCACGCTGTTCTTTTGTCTGCTCGGCCCTCCCCGGGTTTGCTGCTGGTTCTTCCCGGGTTGGCTACCATCTCTTCCACCTCTGTGGAAGGGCGGTTCCCCCTGCCACTTTCCCCACTTCCACAGGGGAGCAGCACACCGCCAGCCGGCTCTCTCGGGGGCTGCTCAGATGTTCCTCAGGTGTTCCTGGTGCATGTTGTCTCTCTCCTCCTTTATAGTCCTCTTCCGCCAATCCCAACTCTGCTACCCACACGCCGAGTACGCTGCTCTCCTCCAATCAGGAGCAGGATCAGCTCCTGCAGGTCATCACTCAAGTTGGCGAGAGGCAGCTGTGTAGAAGTTGTTACTCCCTTCTCAGCGCTATATTGTGGGAGAGCAGATGCATAGAATAAGTCTTAATTCCAGTAACAGTCTAGTCCGAGTTGCTCCCCACAGATCCCCCTTTCTTTTTATTTTTGGCGTTGATACGCTCCTGTCTTCGGTGCCCCGCGGCACACACTCTGCTCTGCTTGCTGGAGTTGCCCACAGGTGCTTACAAGCCCTACCAATCAGGCAAACCGAATCCGGGTCCTCTCTTCACCATGTTGTGAGGAGGTTTTTAGGCGCTGATGCGTGCCTGTGTTCGGTGCCCTGCAGTGCATGCTCTGCTCTGCTAGAACTGCCTGCAGGTGCTTACAAGCCCTACCAATCAGGCAAACCGAATCCGAGCCTTCTCATTGCCGTCTTGTGGGGAGACTTATTGGTGTTGATAACGTGCCTGTCTTCGGTGACCTGCAGCCACCCACAGGTGCTTATCGTCTTACTAATCAGGCAGACCAAATCCAAGCTCTCTCATTGCCGTGTTGTGGGGAGGCCTTATTTTTCTTTATTTCTCTATCTCTGGGCATTCCTAACTCTCCTATTTTACTTCTATCTGCCAGCATTCCTATTTCTCTCATTTTACTTCTAAACTTCTGTTTCTCTTATCCCCGCGGCTTCCCGGCGCCCGCCCCGAGGCTGCTTCTCGGCACCTCGCCCCGCGGTGGCTTCCCGGCTCTGCGCGGCTTCCCGGCTTCGCGCACACTCCGTGGTCTCTGGGCCCTTTGCGCCCGCACCACGGCCTTCGCGCCAGCCCCGCATTCCCTATCTACTTGCATCCCGTGCGCTCTCTCTGCGCGCAGCGGCTTCCACGAATCACACAGGCTAGCTCACGTTTCCACCACCGGTTGGTTTAGTTTTCAGTCTAAGTTCCCCGGGCTAACCTGACGAAATGCAACCTATAGCTTACGTCTCCACTCCCGGTTTGGCTTCCCATCTTTTGCTCCCCGGGCTAATCTGATGGATTCCAACCTGGCTTACGTCTCCGCCACTGGTTTTAGCTTTTCGCCTTTTGCTCCCCGGGCTGACTTGAAGAATTCCAACCTGGCTTACGTCTCCGCCTCAGCCTACCCCCGCGGCTTCATCCTCCCTAACATTTTTCTCTACCCGGTATGTTTCCTAACTTTTCTTCCAACAATATTCCCCTCTCATTTCTCCTGGCTTCTCCCCACAGTCCGGATCCGAGTCTAAGTTTCTTCTAGGTTTCACTTTCGCTTTTAATCTCCTAGCTTCCCCGCAATAGTCCGCATCCCAGTCTATGTTTCCTCCAGCTTTCACTTTCGCTTTCAATCCTAACTTCTTCCGGCACTTTTTCCGTCCGGCTTTTCCCTAGGCTCTTTGCTAGTCTCTCTCTCCGGTATTTTCCCACTTCTTCCCGCTTCTTCCCCCCTAGGTTTCCTATCCGAGTCATGGCACCATTATGTCTCCTAGGCTTCCTATCCGAGTCACGAGACCATTATGTCGCTCCCCCTCTTCGCGGAGGAACGACACAGGACCCTGCGCTGTTCTTTTGTCTGCTCGGCCCTCCCCGGGTTTGCTGCTGGTTCTTCCCAGGTTGGCTACTGTCCCTTCCACCTCCGTGGAAGGGCGGTTCCCCCTGCCACTTTCCCCACTTCCGCAGGGGAGCGGCACACCGCCGGCCGGCTCTCTCGGGGGCTGCTCAGATGTTCCTCAGGTGTTCCTGGTGCATGTTGTCTCTCTCCTCCTTTATAGTCCTCTTCCGCCAATCCCAACTCTGCTACCCACATGCCGAGTATGCTGCTTTCCTCCAATCAGGAGCAGGATCAGCTCCTGCAGGTCATCACTCAAGTTGGTGAGAGGCAGCTGTGTAGAAGTTGTTACTCCCTTCTCAGTGCCATATTGTGGGAGAGCAGATGCATAGAATAAGTCTTAATTCCAGTAACAGTCTAGTCCGAGTTGCTCCCCACAGCCGATCCCTGGCCATTGCAGCCATTTGTGGAGTGAACCAGTGAATGGAAGATCTCTCTCTCTCTCTCTCTCTGCCTTTCCCTCTCTATATATATATAACTCTGTTTTTCAAATAAATAAATAAATCTTTTTTTATAAAAGAAAAGAGAGAAATTCATTTCACCTATAAGGAAACACATAGACTGAAAATGAAAGAATAGAACGTGGTATTTTATGAAAATGGAACCCAAAAGAAAGCAGGAGTAGCCATATTTCTATAAGGTAAAAGAGATTTTAAATCAAAAGTGGTAAAAGGAAACTAGGAATGTCACTATACAATGGTAAATTGTTTGTTTGTTTTTTAAAGATTTTATTTATTTGACAGGTAGAGTTACAGACAGTGAGAGAGAAAAAGAGAAAGGTCTTCCTTTTGTTGGTTCACTCCCCAAATGGCCACCATGGCCAGTGCTGCGCCAATGTAAAGCCAGGAGCCAGGTGCTTCCTCCTGGTCTCCCACATGGGTGCAGGCGCCCAAGCACTTGGACCATCCTCCACTGCCTTCCCAGGCCACAGCAGAGAGCTGGACTAGAAGAGGAGCAACCAGGACTAGAACCGGTACCCATATGGGATGCTGGCACTGCAGGAGGAGGATTAACCCAGTGCACCACAGCACCAGCCCCTGTTTGTTTTTTGTTTTTTACCTTCTATTTTTGGATGCAGGTAGGTGGCTTATGACAAGAGAAAGCTACACCTATCAACAGCTTGTACCCTCCCACCTCCATTGAGAAGTGAGCCAGGCTCCAGTAGGCAGGGATTCCATGCTCAGGACCCACAGACATAGCAGCAGCAAACAGAGGGACTTGTGCTCACAGGAAAGTCGCCACAAATCAAAGGAGCAGGTCATCAAGCAGTCCGAACTAGTGCTGAAAACACCAGGGACTAACACCAGACATCCCATAGCTGTGAGAAGGATGGGACACAGCAACAGAGGTCAACACCCTCCTCCATACAGATAATCAGAGAAGAGCTACAAAGCTCTCTAATAACAGGAGAAAGATGGATGTGCATTTTTAGTATTATTCAACATAGTTCTGGAGATCTGAACTAAAACAATTAGGAAAGAGAAAGAATTAAGAGCATCTGAATTGGAAAGGAGTAAGTCAAACTGTCACTGTTTGCAGATTGCATGATCTTATTTATAGAAAACCCAGACTCTACCAAGAAGCTATTGGAAACTAATAAATTCATCAAAGTTGCTGGATGCAAAGTCAATGTACAAAAATCAGCTGCATTTTTATACACCAACAGTGAATCATCTGAAAAAAAGAATCAAGAAAGCAAAAAAGAATCAAGAAAGCAAAAAGTTAAGTAAAATATATAGGAATAAATTTAACCAAACAAGTGAAAGATCTCTACAGTGAAAACTACAAATCACTTATAAAAGAAACTGAAGAGGACACAAAATATTGGAAAGACATCCTGCATTCATGGATTAGAAAAATCAATATCATTGAAATGTAAATCACTACCCAAAGTGATTTACAGATTCAGTGCAATCCCTATCAAAATCCCAATGACATGAAAAAAAAATAGTAAATCATTGTCAATGAGATGCAAACCTAAACCACAATGAGCCATCATCTCACTCTAGTAAGATTGGTTATTGTCCAAAAGATACAAGATAACAAGTGTTGGTGGCAAGGATGTAGAGAAAAGGGAATGCTTTCACACAGTTGATAGGAATGTAAATTAATATAGCCATTGTGGGAAACAGTATGGAGATTCCTCAGAAATACCAAAAATAGAACCACCACATTGTGAGTACAGGAGGATAACTAGATAGGAATGGAGGTATGGAATCATAGAACTTTCCATGTCATAAGGCAAGTAAATCACAGGGTTAGCAGATGTCTCACAAAAAGAAGCTGTATTGTCAGCCATTTAGACTTCTAAACTGGCTGTGGTTTATTATAATATCATCAGCACTGCAGTTGTAGTACAACTAGACTGCAAAATCATCATGACATATCCAAAAGAACCTTCTTAGGGAATAAAGTAGGTGGTACCCCCCACCTTGAAAAACCCATCTTATTACCAGAACTCCCCCTTCCTCCCTGCTGAATATTCTGCTTCACCACTACAGGATGGAAATTTAAAAAAAAATATCCCTAGACCTCTGGGCATGTGCTATCTTTCCAGCCCTCTTGCTTTCCCTCTCTTTAGAGTATATTATCACTTACAGTATACTTTGTTTGCTAGTTTAATGCAATGTTGATATGTTCTAGAATTCTTTCTTGTGGGGGCACCAAGAACCTGGACACACTGTAATCCAGCAACCTTGGTTCTGATTAAATATCCAAAGGAAATAAAATCTGTATATGAGACATCTGTATTCCCACATTTATTGTAGCATTGTTTATAACAGCCATGAAATGGAAACAACCAAGTGTCCACAAACTGATAAATAAAGAAAATGTAATTCCTATAAACAATGGGTTATTAATGAACCATGAAAAAGGCTGAAATTCTATCACTGGTAATAATATGGCTGGATCTGGAGGTCATTATGTTAGGTGAAATAAGCCAAGCACAGAAAGACAAATATGTATATGTAGAGTCAAAAAAAAATAGGTGTTCTCTTAGAAACTAAAAGTGTAATTGTGGTTACCAGAGGCTGGGAGGAAACTAGAAATGTAGGAGTTGAGGAAGTTTGATTGAGAGGTATTGGCATATAGCTAGATAAGAATAAGAAGTTCTGGGATTCAGGGGCTGGTGCTCTTGTGCAGTGAACTAAGCTTCCACCTGCAGTGCCAGCATCCCATATGGGCACTGGCTCCTCTTCCAAGCCAACTCTCTGCTTTGGCTTGGGAAAGCAGTGGAGGATGGCCCTAAGGCTTGGTGTCCTACATGTGCATGGGAGACCCGAAAGAAACTCCTGGCTTCTAACTTTGCATCACGCTGGCTCCAGCTGTTGCAGCCATTTGGGGAGTGAACCAGCAGATGGAAGAACTTTCTGTCTGTAACTCTACCTCCCAAATAAACAAATAAATCTTAAAAAAAAAAAGTAGTTCTGGACTCTATTGCACAGTAGAATGATGTTAGTGTTAATTTACTCTATATTTCTCTATTTAAAAACACTAGAATATATTTACTCTGATTAAACATTAATACATGTAACAAAATGTAACTTTGTACCCCATATATATGTACAAATTTTATATGTCCGTTAAATTTTATGAAAGATAATGGAGGAGCTGTTGCTATGGTGTAGAGGGCTAAGCCTCCACCTGTGGTGCCAGCATCCCACATGGGCACCAGTTTATGTCCATCTGCTCCTCTTGCAATCCAGCTCCCTGGGAATGCAGTGGAAGATGGCCTGGAAGCAGAGGATGGCCTGGGAAAGCAGTGGAAGATGGCCATTTGGGAAGTGAACCAGTGGATGGAAGAGCTTTCTCCAAGATTCTCTCTCTTTCTGTAACTGCACCTTTCAAATAAATAAAGTCTTTTAAAAAAATATAATGAAAGATTACCATTGGCCTCACAGTTTACACACCTGTTGGATGCCTGCATCACAAAAAGGACTGTTTGGGTTTAGGTGCACGCTCCACTCTTGACTCTGGATTCCTGCCAGTGTGGATCCTGGAGGCAGAAGTGATGGTCAAGTAATTGGGTTCCTACCACTCACATGGGAGACCTGATTGGGTTCCCAGCTCCCAGATTCTGCTCTGGCCAAAAAGCCCAGATTTTGTTGAGATTTGGGGGAGTGAGGTAGTGAATGGGAGCCCTCTCCTCTATTTACATCATATCATATCATATCATATCTATCTAATTGTATTTATATCCTTATCTATCTATATTTCTGTCTCTGAGTGTCTCTGTGCCTCTCAAAATATTTTTTTGACAGGCAGAGTGGACAGTGAGAGAGAGAGAGAAAGGTCTTCCTTTGCTATTGGTTCACCCTCCAATGGCCGCCGCGGCCGGCACACTGCGGCGGGTGCACCGCGCTGATCCGAAGGCAGGAGCCAGGTGCTTATCCTGGTTTCCCATGGGGTGCAGGGCCCAAAGACTTGGGCAATCCTCCACTGCACTCCCTGGCCACAGCAGAGAGCTGGCCTGGAAGAGGGGCAACTGGGACAGAATCCGGGGCCCCGACCGGGACTAGAATCCGGTGTGCCGGTGCCGCAAGGCGGAGGATTAGCCTAGTGAGCCGTGGTGCTGGCTCTCAAAAATATTTTTAAAAATTTAGAATATCGGAGGAGGCAAGATGGTGGAATAGGAAGGGAGCACACTGATAGTCCGGGGAGAGATAGTTTAATAAAAGTGGAGATACTGCAGGTTCAAGGAAGAGTAGGGGAGGAAACAGCAGAAGAAACTCTTCCGGAACGCGTGATTCACAGCGGACCTGCGTGGAGAGCGTGGGAGCCCACAGTTCGGGACACCAGCGGCAGACTCAACACACCAGCACTGGAACGCGAGGTGAGCCGAACCTCAATAGCCCGAGACACCGGCAGGCAAGCGGAGAGAGGAGACTAGAGGGAACGACCCCCGGCGGGGGAAGTTCACCAGGCTAACTGGAAGAGAGAGAGAGAGAGAAGAAAAAAAGGTGACTGATACGGACATGGGTTTCTCTCTCTCTGCTCACCTCTCAAGGACGAGCAAGACAAAGAGCAGGCGCCATCTTGGACATACGTCATAAGCAGAGCGACCTCAGGTCTGCACCGGCCCTGAGCCTAGCAGAAAAACCTGACTCTGGGCGGGGCGAATTAACAGGAGATTAGGACCTAGTAAATTTGTGGTGCTACTGAACTGAGACTGTGAAAAAAGAGACGGTGGGGGAGAGAACTCACGGAATTCACGTAAGCACTCTCCAGAGACACTACAATTCCGTAACTTTGGCAACCCAGTGGGAGACTGAAGGAGAATTTGAGCCCACTCTGAGGGCAGAACAGATTCCCTGTGTGGTCCTTGGGAAAGAGCTTCCCATCTCTGGCTCCTGTGGGTATATCATTTGCCTGCTAACTACCTCCAACTTCGTTCAGCTGTGCGGAATTACTTCCCTTTTGAATCAAAAAAAAAAAAAAAAAAGAAAGAGAGAGAGAGAGAGATTTACCACGCCTAACCTGGGAGTGTCACCTTTGGCACACCAAACAGAGCTCTCAGGCCACACCCATCTCAAGCCCTAAGGCTCCATCAAAAACAGATAGTCCACTTAATCTAGAGTCATAGTATAACAAGAAAAAGCACCACAGTGAAGAAACCAAATATCTCCAATATGCCAAATAACAAATGCAAAAACCGAGGTAAGAAAAACAAGGAAGTCACCATGACGCCCTCAAATGAAAAAGACACCCCAATTCAAGATTATGAAGATGATGACATAGAAGAAATGCAAGAAGCAGATCTCAAAAAATTGATAAGAACATTAAGAAGTTCTCAAAAACAAATTCTTGAACTACAGAAATCCTTAATGGACAAGATAGAAAATCTCTCTCGTGAAAATGAAATATTAAGGAGGAATCAAAATGAAACGAAACTAGTACAACAGGAAACTGTGATAGTGACTGAGTGAAGAATTCAATAGATCAAATTAAAAACACAATAGAGAGCCTTACAAACAGAATGGGTGAAGCAGAAGAGAGAAGATCGGACTTAGAAGACAGAGAACAGGAAAGGATACAGTCAGACCAAAGAAAAGAAGAGGAAATTAGAAATCTAAAACATATTGTCGGGAATCTTCAGGATACTATTAAAAAACCCAACATTCGGGTTCTAGGAGTTCCTGAAGGCAGGGAGAGGGAGAAAGGATTAGAAGGCCTTTTTAGTGAGATATTAGCAGAAAATTTCCCAGGTTTGGAGAAGGACAGAGAAATCCTAGTACAGGAAGCTCACAGAACCCCTAATAAACACGACCAAAAGAGATCCTCACCACAACACGTTGTAATTAAACTCTCCACAGTGAAACATAAAGAAAAGATCCTAAAATGTGCAAGAGAGAAACGTCAGATTACTCTCAGAGGATCTCCAATCAGACTCACAGCTGACTTCTCATCAGAAACTCTACAAGCTAGGAGGGAATGGCGAGATATAGCCCAGGTACTAAGAGAGAACAACTACCAGCCCAGAATATTATATCCTGCAAAGCTATCATTTGTGAATGAAGGTGAAATAAAGACTTTTCATAGCAAACAGAAATTGAAAGAATTTGTTGCCACTCGTCCAGCCCTGCAAAAGATGCTTAAAGATGTGTTACACACAGAAACACAGAAACACGGTCATCAATATGAAAGAAGGTAAAGGAAGGAAACCAAGGAAGGAAACCTCACAGCAAAAGATCACAGGGAATTCAAAGCATATATTAGAACTTCTCTTTGGCAAATGGCAGGGCAAAGTTACCACTTATCATTAGTCACATTGAACGTGAATGGCCTGAACTGTCCAGTTAAAAGACACCGATTGGCTGATTGGGTTAAGGAACAAAACCCATCTATTTGCTGCTTACAAGAAACACATCTTTCCAACAAAGATCCATACAGACTGAAAGTGAAAGGCTGGAAAAAGATATACCATGCCAACAGAAATGAAAAAAGAGTGGGCGTAGCCATCTTAATATCAGACAACATAAACTTTACCACAAAAACTGTTAAGAGAGACAAAGAGGGGCACTATATAATGATTAAGGGATCAATACAACAAGAAGATATAACAATTATCAATGTATATGCACCTAACTACAGGGCACCAGTTTATCTAAAAGATTTATTAACGGACTTAAAGGGAGACTTAGACCCCAAATCAATAGTACTGGGGGACTTTAATACTCCACTCTCAGAAATAGACAGATCAATAGGACAGAAGATCAACAAGGATACGTAGATTTAAATGACACTATAGCCCAAATGGATCTAACAGATATATACAGAACTTTCAATCCTACAGCTAAAGATTTTACATTCTTCTTAGCAGTACATGGAACCTTCTCTAGGATTGACCACATACTAGGCCATAAAGCAAGTCTCAGCAAATTCAAAAGAATTAGAATCATACCATGCAGCTTCTCAGACCATAAAGGAATGAAGTTGGAAATTAGCAACTCAGGAATCCCTAGAGCATACGCAAACACATGGAGATTGAACAACATGCTCCTGAATGAACAATGGGTCATAGAAGAAATCAAAAGAGAAATTAAAAACTTTCTGGAAATAAATGAGGATAACAGCACAACATACCAAAAATTTTGGGACGCAGCAAAAGCAGTGTTAAGAGGAAAGTTTATATCAATAGGTGCCTACATCAAGAAATTGGAAAGGCACCAAATAGATGAGCTTTCAATTCACCTCAAGGATCTAAAAAACCTACAGCAAGGCAGACCCAAATCTAGTAGGAGAAGAGAAATAATTAAAATCAGAGAAGAAATCAACAGGATTGAATCAAGAAAAACATTACAAAAAATCAGCAAAACGAGGAGCTGGTTTTTTGAAAAAATAAACAAAATTGACACCCCATTGGCCCAACTAACTAAAAAAAGAAGAGAAAAGACCCAAATCAATAAAATCAGAGATGAAAAAGGAAACGTAACAACAGACACCACAGAAATAAAAAGAATCATCAGAAATTACTACAAGGACTTGTATGCCAGCAAACAGGGAAACCTATCAGAAATGGATAGATTCCTGGACACATGCAACCTACCTAAATTGAACCAGGAAGACATCGAAAACCTAAACAGACCCATAACTGAGACAGAAATTGAGACAGTAATAAAGGCCCTCCCAACAAAGAAAAGCCCAGGACCAGATGGATTCACTGCTGAATTCTACCAGACATTTAAAGAAGAACTAACTCCAATTCTTCTCAAACTATTCAGAACAATCGAAGAAGAGGGAATCCTCCCAAATTCTTTCTATGAAGCCAGCATCACCTTAATTCCTAAGCTGGAAAAAGATGCAGCACTGAAAGAGAATTACAGACCAATATCCCTGATGAACATAGATGCAAAAATTCTCAATAAAATTCTCGCCAATAGAATGCAACAACACATCAGAAAGATCATCCACCCAGACCAAGTGGGATTTATCCCTGGTATGCAGGGATGGTTTAATGTGCGCAAGACAATCAATGTGATACACCACATTAACAGACTGCAGAAGAAAAACCATATGATTATCTCAATAGATGCCGAGAAAGCATTTGATAAAATACAACACCCGTTCATGATGAAAACTCTAAGCAAACTGGGTTTGGAAGGAACATTCCTCAATACAATCAAAGCAATCTATGAAAAACCCACAGCCAACATCCTATTGAATGGGGAAAAGTTGGAAGCATTTCCACTGAGATCTGGTACCAGACAGGGATGTCCACTCTCACCACTGCTATTCAATATAGTTCTGCAGGTTCTAGCCAGAGCTATTAGGCAAGAAAAAGAAATTAAAGGGATACAAATTGGGAAGGCAGAACTCAAACTATCCCTCTTTGCAGATGACATGATTCTTTATTTAGGGGACCCAAAGAACTCTACTAAGAGACTATTGGAACTCATAGAAGAGTTTGTCAAAGTAGCAGGGTATAAATTCAATGTATACACAGACAATGCCATGGCTGAGGAAGAACTTCTAATATCAATCCCATTCACAATAGCTACAAAAACAATCAAATACCTTAGAATAAACTTAACCAAGGACGTTAAAGATCTCTACGATGAAAATTACAAAAGCTTAAAGAAAGAAATAGAAGAGGATACCAAGAAATGGAAAAATCTTCCATGCTCATGGATTTAAGAATCAATATCATCAAAATGTCCATTCTCCCAAAAGCAATTTATAGATTCAATGCAATACCAATCAAGATACCGAAGACCTTCTTCTCAGATCTGGAAAAAATGGTGCTGAAATTCATATGGAGGCACAAGGACCTCGAATAGCTAAAGCGATCTTGTATAACAAAAACAAAGCCGGAGGCATCACAATACCAGATTTCAGGACATACTACAGGGCAGTTGTAATCAAAACAGCATGGTACTGGTACAGAAACAGATGGATAGACCAATGGAACAGAACTGAAACACCAGAAATCAACCCAAACATCTACAGCCAACTTATATTTGATCAAGGATCTAAAACTAATTCCTGGAGCAAGGACAGTCTATTCAATAAATGGTGCTGGGAAAACTGGATTTCCACGTGCAGAAGCATGAAGCAAGACCCCTACCTTACACCTTACACAAAAATCCACTCAACATGGATTAAAGACCTAAATCTACGACCTGACACCATCAAGTTACTATAGAACATTGGAGAAACCCTTCAAGATATTGGCACAGGCAAAGAATTTCTGGAAAAGACCCGGGAGGCACAGGCAGTCAAAGCCAAAATCAACTATTGGGATTGCATCAAATTGAGAAGTTTCTGTACTGCAAAAGAAACAGTCAGGAGAGTGAAGAGACAACCGACAGAATGGGAAAAAATATTTGCAAACTATGCAACAGATAAAGGGTTAATAACCAGAATCTACAAAGAGATCAAGAAACTCCACAACAACAAAACCAACAACCCACTTAAGAGATGGGCCAAGGAACTCAATGGACATTTTTCAAAAGAGGAAATCCAAATGGCCAACAGGCACATGAAAAAATGTTCAAGGTCATTAGCAATCAGGGAAATGCAAATCAAAACCACAATGAGGTTTCACCTCACCCCGGTTAGAATGGTTCACATGCAGAAATCTACCAACAACAGATGCTGGCGAGGATGTGGGGAAAAAGGACACTAACCCACTGTTGGTGGGAATGCAAACTGGTCAAGCCACTATAGAAGTCAGTCTGGAGATTCCTCAGAAACCTGAAGATAACCCTACCGTTCGACCCAGCCATCCCACTCCTTGGAATTTACCCAAAGGAATTTATCTTGGCAAACAAAAAAGAGGTCTGCACCCTAATGTTTATTGCAGCTCAATTCACAATAGCTAAGACCTGGAACCAACCTAAATGCCCATCAACGGTAGACTGGATAAAGAAATTATGGGATATGTACTCTTTAGAATACTATACCGCAGTAAGAAGCAACGAAATCCAGTCATTTGCAACAAAATGGAGGAATCTGGAACACATCATGCTGAGTGAAGTAAGCCAGTCCCAAAGGGACAAATACCATATGTTCTCCCTGATCGGTGACAACTGACTGAACACCAAAAAGGAAACCTCCTGATGTGAAATGGACACTATGGGAAACGGTGACTTGATCAGCATAGCCCTGACTGTTAATGAACAACTTAATACATTATCCCTCTTAGTAGTTTTTTAATCTGTTCTACTTAATATGACTGGTTTAATTCTGTAATTAATACACAGTTATTCTTAAGTGTTGAAAATTAACTGAAATGTGATCCCTGTTAAACATAAGAGTGGGAATAAGAGAGGGAAGAGATGTATAATTTGGGACATGCTCAAGCTGACTTGCCCCAAATGGTAGAGTTAGAAACATACCAGGGGATTCCAATTCAATCCCATCAAGGTGGCATGTACCAATGCCATCTCACTAGTCCAAGTGATCAATTTCAGTTCACAATTGATCATAATGAAAGGACTAAGAGTCAAAGGGAGCACATAAACAAGTCGAGTACCTGCTAACACTAACCGATAGAATAAATAAAGGGGAGAGTGATCTAACATGGGAAGTGAGATACTCAGCAGACTCATAGAATGGCAGATGTCCTAAATAGCACTCTGGCCTCAGAATCAGCCCTAAAGGCATTCGGATCTGGCTGAAAAGCCCATGAGAGTATTTCAGGCATGGAAAGCCAAGACACTCTGGCAAAAGATCTCTGTGAGTGAGATCCCAGTGGAAAGAACAGGTCTTCAAAGAAGGAGGTACCTTTCTCTGAAGGGAGGAGAGAACCTCCACTTTGACTATGACCTTGTCTAAACAAGATAAGAGTCGGTGAACTCAGAGGGCTTCCATAGCCTTGGAAACTCATGACTGGAGCATAGGGAGATTACTGATGCCATAGACAGGAGTGTCAATTGGTAAAGTCAACAACAGGAGTCACTGTGCACTTACTCCTCATGTAGGATCTCTGTCCTTAATGTGCTGTGCATTGAGATTTAATGCTATAACGAGTACTCAAACAGTATATTTCACTTTGTGTTTCTATGGGGGTGCAAACTGTTGAAATCTTTACTTAATGCATACTAAACTGATCCTCTGTAAAAAAAAAAAAAAAAAAAAAAAAGAAATTATCAATTCCCAACTTGACTCTCACTGGGATTAAACATGACAATAGGTCTGATCTGATTTCATCATCATTTAAAAAAAAATCCATTATTTTTCACTTTATGTTTCTGTGTGGGAGCAAACTGTTGAAATCCTTACTTAATGTATACTAAGCTGATCTTCTGTATATTAAGATAATTGAAAATGAATCTTGATGTGAATGGAAGGGGAGAGGGAGAGGGAACGGGGAGGGTTGTGGGTGGGAGGGACGGTATGGGGGGGAAGCCATTGTAATCCATAAGTCGTACTTTGGAAATTTATATTCATTAAATAAAAGTTAAAAAAATGTGAAAGAATAAAATGCCTACATCAAAAAGGATGACCCTGTGGAAAAAAAATTTAGAATATCATTTGATATTGTCAGAGATCCTGATTTATATTAACAAAAAATATGAAAAAAAATTTTTCAACCAGCTATTGGAAAATAGAATTACAGCTTCTTCATTTAGAAAAATTTAATCACTTCTTAGACATCTGGGCTCTAACAAATTGCTTTTGAGTGTCAAATTCCAATTCAATGGAAATATTACTATATTCCTTGAGAGAATTCCTCCCTTATGCATTTAAACATCTAGATCTATTGAATCAAAGATTTAGGAAAGTGATGACTCTCTTCGTAGGTTGTGATACAATAGTTTAAGAGGCTACTCTCAGCTTTTTCTTCCCATCCTGGTACCTTATGAAGACAGGATAGATAGCACATCTATTAGACAATTTTACCTACTGTTTTATAAACCAAAGATTTTGACTATGAAAGAGAACCACTTTTGGGGAAATCATTTGAGGCATATGCTGCATGTGCCTTATATGGGAGAGCACTCCAACCTCTTAGGGTGTTGTCACACAGATGGTGTCATAATTTAACCTTTAGTAAGCCATTTTCATTTCATTTCATCAAGCTGGATATTTCTGGGGGAGAGGAAATAGTAAGGGTAGCAAATTCTGTGAATATGAATCCATCTCTTATTTCTCTGTGAAATGAATTCCTTCAGAAGGTAATGTTATCTGTGATATCATAGTAATAAATAAGGCTTTCTGTAGATCCATTAATGATTTTGTGGACAGAAATACTATAAGCAGATAAGACAAATCCATATGCATATTAAATATCAATCTTCTTTGGAACAAATTTCTGCCCACTTCATAATGGAAATGATCCAATACAATCAACCAGCCAGCGGATGGCCAGTGGTTTTCCTGAAGACTATTATGATCATGTGTTTTACTATTGGCCTATGCTTTGGTAGATGAGAGACTCAACGGTGGTGATGACCATCAGCCATGGTGAGGAAGAATCTTTGTGATTAAGCCCATAGATAAGCTCCACCCACATTGTTACAGTCATTTTGTAAATGGGCCCAGTGACCAAGCACCATGAAGGTAATGATATCCACAAGAGGAATCATCTTGTCCACTTATTGACAGGCTCCTTTGTAGTGAATGCCACTGGAGTATACTTACATAGGGTGTGTCCATCTACATGCAATTTCCACAGAACTCCTTGTCAACAATTTTCTGACATTATTATTCCCACATTTCTTGCCAACTGACCAACCTTTCAGTCACCACCATGCAGTTCTGTAGACCCATACTAACCATGATTTCCCATTCCACAAAATGTAGGTAACCAGATGTACCACCTGAAACTCTTTAACTTTATGTCTGTCTTTCCTGGCCAGCCTGATGGGAACTATGGCACAGTAGCAGCATGTGTGCAGACCTTGCTCTAAACCAGAGCATTTGTTGACACCAGTGTCGCTCCCCCTCTTCGCGGAGGAACAACACAGGACCCTGCGTTGTTCTTTCATCTGCTCGGCCCTCCCCGGGTTTGCTGCTGGTTCTTCCCGGGTTGGCTACCGTCCCTTCCACCTCCGTGGAAGGGCGGTTCCCCCTGCCACTTTCCCCACTTCCGCGGGGGAGCGGCACACCGCCGGCCGGCTCTCTCGGGGGCTGCTCAGGTGTTCCCTTTAGATGTTCCTGGTGCATGTTGTCTCTCTCCTCCTTTATAGTCCTCTTCCACCAATCCCAACTCTGCTACCCACATGCTGAGTACGCTGCTCTCCTCCAATCAGGAGCAGGTCCTGCAGCTTGTTGGTTGAACTGGAGGCAGCTGTGTAGAAGCTGTTTCCTCCTCTCCCAGCGCCATATTGTGGGAGAGCAGATGCATGGAATAAGTCTTAATTCCAGTAACTTAGTCTAGTCCGAGTTGCTCCCAGTTGCTCCCCAAACACCAGGTGTACAGATCCTTCTATCAACCAGTTCATTCTTTAAAATTCCATTTAAGTTGGGGCCAGCATTGTGGCATAGCAGGTAAAGCTGCTGCCTACAATCCTAGCATCCCATATGGGAGCTGATTTGTGTCCTGGCTGCTCCACTTCCAATCCAGCGCCTTGTTATTGGCCTGGAAAAAGCAGCAGCAGAGAGCCCAAATGTTCATATCCCTGCCACCCATGTGTGAGACCCAGATGAATTCTGGCTTTGATCTAGCCCAGCACTGGACACTGAGGTCACTTGGGGAATGAACCAACTGATGAAAGATCTCTCTCTCTCTCTCTTAATCTCGCCATCTCTCTCATCTCTTATTCTCTCTCTTTCTCTGTAACTCTTTCAAATAAATAAATCTTTTGAAAATTCCATTTAAGTTGTCAGAGAGAACTCTCTATGGGGTCCTACGTGTCAGTGGATGGATAAATGGGAAAGTGGGAAAAGAATGGCATATACTATGGGAATCTAAACTCACTACTTCATGCAGTTTACAAGTAACTTCCTTGTATGTGTGAAATATATATGTGTATATATATCCATATTTATAATTATTCACATTTTTCACTTAGAAATGGAACAATTTCGTGCTTAGCCAGCTTTGTGATTAGGTTAACTTGACATAAAATGCACTTTTTTGTGTGCATTTTGAGGACCACTGTTATTTAATGAATCGTAATTATATGTTCAACTTCTACCATGACCAAAAAGAAGTCAGGAGAACATTTTTTGACAGAAAAAAAAACAAAGACTTACTCCAACAGCCTAGGTGTCTATGTTGTTATTCTTTAAGAGGGCTTGTCACAGGATACATGTAGCATTTATGTCTTCTACAGACATTTCCAATGCCATCAAATTTTCTGAGACCATTGGCCCAAATGGAAGGAAAGCCTATATGGCTGAAATACCTTATTGAATCAAAACTAAGAGAGTTAAGGTTCACTCATAAATAGGAGAGAAAAGAATATCCAAATGTGATATATGTTGTCTCCAGAATCTAAGAAGTCAATTCATAACTGTGCCTCCTTCACTCTTTCAAACAAAGTATGACAAATGGCTTCTAACTTTAGAGAAGAAATTTGAACACTCCCTGTTGTATCAGTCAATATTCAGGCAGCAGACAAAACATCACCATAATATGAAAAGGAAAATTTTAATATAAAGAATTCTTGACTAATAACAAGGGATTATCTATTACCAATAGATACAAGAATAGAACAGTAGATGTAGGGAGCAATCAAAAGGTGGTGGCAGACATTGGCAAGGTTGACATTTAGAGCATATTGAAGATTGAATAGATATGGCAGAGAAGTTTGCTGTGGTGACACAAGCCGGAATTGACAAATAGGAAACTGCCTATCTGGTTACTGGCAAAATTTACAGGAAAGCCAACTGATGGGATGTTGACAAGACTCACTGCAGAATGAATGCCACCACCGTGTGTTTTAGTCATTATCAGAGGTGCTGGAAACGTGCTGGATAGTATACAACCCTGTGTGTTCTGCTTATTGTCCCCCGCACTTTATGTCTTGCACTCACTTATATGTACAGGCAGTAAGTAGCATATGAGAACCAGGAAAATAATCCCCTCAAGACATTGCCCCTTCAGTGGCCTCCACTTACAATACTTAACATGGTCCCAACTGGAAAAGAAGGAATATTTATAGTGTCTAGTTTCAGTGTCACAATTAGAGCAAAGAAAGATGGATTTAGTGCTGAGAAGCAGTAAAATGACAACTGACTCTGTGGACCCCTTTTGCTTCTTAGCTCCTACTGAAACTTTCAACCCATCTTTGCATGTTCTATACTTTCATCTAATAAGATAAGCTACCCTTTGTATGAATGATGACTTTCTTGCCATTTCTCCAAAATTAGGAAATTCATGTTCCAACAGTTATTGAATCTATCATTGGCTATACAATTTACTTTTCAAATTCAGTCACAATATGACTGAATTCCATTATCTAAATAATAAATTATAAATTTAATCTTCAAAAACATTTATATAAAATAGTAATGGGAAGAAGAAAAGAGAAAAAGAAAATGATTAACATATCCCAATACATACACATAACAAAGACAAAATATATAAGCCTTCCTTTCTATAACTGGTTACAAGGCTTCAGATATATGTTTCTTCCTTATTTCACATCCCATTCCATTCTTCCTTTGTTCTCAGCCAACCCCAGCTGGTCACCATTCTTTACTTGGTGGTGAGACTAAAATCCTCATTCCTGAAGGGTCTCAGTTCTCAATTCCTTGCCTTACTTAGATTCAGAAGTTTTCTAATAAACTTTGATATACAGCAAAAAGTACTAAAAGTGCCCCTGGGCTCCATACACAGTTCTATATTTGCACCACCACCATTTTCTTTCAGCAGTGTGACAGGATCCTGAACTCTCACAAGAATAATCTCTTACCCTTGGGCATAAAGATATCTTACTAAAATATGAAGGGTGCCTGCTACTTTAGGTTTACCCAGTTCAATTTACAAATATTGTACATGTAATGGGTCAATATTTTGGCAAGATATCCAGAAACCAAGGTGTCTCTGGGATCAGGAAGAAAAGTTGACAGAGATCAAGGGTAAAGGAGTGAAGAGTTACTATTGTTTATGCCTCCTGAAAGATAAACACATATATTTCTGCTAATGGGAATTGAAAACACTTAATAGGTCAATAGGTTTATACCAAGTAGTGGAGATGTGTAAGCTTGCTTCAATAAAGATGTCACAAATTGCAACAGGTTAAGCCACCGCCTGCCATGCTGCCATCTTTATTCCATCAGTAGATGCAAGATCTTTCTATTTTTTTTCTCTCTCTCTCTCTGCAACTCTGCCTTTCAAATAAACAAAACAAATCTGTTTTTTTTTTCAAAGAATAGGGGCTGCCATTATGGAGTAAGATAGAAAACTGCTGTATGTAACACTGGCATCCCATATAGGCACCAGTTCATGTTCCAGTTGCTCCACTTCCAATTCTACTGCCCACCAATGGCCTGGGAAAAGCAGTGGAAGATGGTCCAAGTGCTTAGTCTCCTGGTTTCTGGCTTTGGTCTGGCTCAGCCCTGGCCACTGTGGTCACGGGGGAAGTGAACCAGCAGATGGAAGTCTCTCTCTCTCTGTTTCTCCCTCTCTCTGTAACTGCACCTTTTGAATAAATAAATAAGAGATACTACAACTGTAGCCACAATTTGATGTGGTTTGCAATTGATGGCTGATAATCCACAGATTTTTAGACTTAAATAGGATTTACACAAGCCTAAAATGTGGTCAAATGGGAAGATGATGGGAATCATCACATTTCTAGTATCTGCTATCATTCCTTCATGGATATAGTATTGTTTCTTGTTTACTCCTCCTGTGGGAGAAGAGATTGGAATAGTATCAGAGGTTTTCATTTGGCCTTTCCAGCTCTATTAATAAAAACCTTCACACTTGGCTCAGGAAGCTTATGTAATGCTGCCAATTACTAAGTATATGTATTTCCCCTCTTGATATTATTTGACTGGGGGAAATGAGCATAGTAAGGGTCTACAGTTGCAATGCAGCCATTACTGGATTTATGCCAAGAATCAAACTGTAATTATCGTAGACTCCACTCTGACCATAGGGTTGCATTGTTTTGAACATCATTTCGGAGACAGTGACTAAGAACCCCTAGAATGTCTGGATCTTTTCCCTAACTGGTTAATGACATGGGTTCCACTAGTAAGAGGCCTTGGAGGAGCACTCACAGTAAACCCATGTGTGGAAGGGTTATTCATTAAAAAAGTCAACTTCCAGGGCAGGAGCTGTAGTGCAGTAGGCTAGGCTTCCGCCTGTAGAGCCAGCAGCCCATATGGGCACAGCTTTGTGCCCTGGCTGCTCCTTTTCTAATCCAGCTCTCTGCTATGGCCTGGGAAAGCAGTGGAAGATGGTCCAAGTGTTTGGGCCCCTGCACCTGCATGGAAAACCTGGAGGAAGCTCCTGGCTTCAGACCAGTCCAGCTCTGGCCATTGGGGTCATTTGGGAAGATGCCCAGAAAATGGAAGATCTTTCTCTTTGTCTCTCCCTCTGTCTATCCGTAACTACCTCTCAAATAAATAAATAAAATCAAAAAAAAAAAAAAAAAAACACCTCAACTTCCTCCTCCATTTAGGCTTTGTGTCTGTGAAGTGGTTTAGGTCTCAGAACTCTGTGAAAAAACTTGATTCCTCTCCACAGCACCTTAAGTTCATGTTACAGATAGAATCTGTTGGCTAATATAAGTTAATTAAAACAATAATGGGCTGCTTTAATGGTTTGAGTGGCGGCCCATATACATATGTGTCCATGTCATATCTTCACTCTAGGAATATGATCTTATTCTAGACAAAGGGTCTTTGTATATGTAGCTAAACTAAAGATCTTGAGATAAGAACACACCAGATTAGCCAGATGAGCACTAAATTTAATGACAAGTGTCCTTAGAAGAAAAGAGATAGGCATCTGAGGAGGAGAAGGTAGCATGACCACAGAGGCAGAGATCAGTTGGGGCAAGGCAGCCAAAGAAGCCAAGGAATGCTGAAAGTCATGAGAAGCTAGAAGAGGATTTTCCCATGATTCAGAAGCAGTGCAGCTCTGCCAACATCTGAATTTTAGATTTCTGCTTCTAGTTTTATGAGAACATGTGTTTCTGTTATGTAAGTCACACAGTTTGTGGCAATTTGTTATGATAGCCCCACAAAATTAATACAGCTGTCCATTCCATTCCTGTGGTTCTGATTATCAATAAACTATTGTTTTAAGCCTCTGCAGGGTCAAACCACACTGCCCTTCAGTGCTTTATTAAAAGATTTTTATCTTTTTTTTTTTTTTTTTTTTTTGACAGGCAGAGTGGACAGTGAGAGAGAGAGACAGAGAGAAAGGTCTTCCTTTGCCGCTGGTTCACCCTCCAATGGCCGCCGCTGCAGCCGGCGCACCGCGCTGATCCTGGCAGGAGCCAGGAGCCAGGTGCTTTTCCTGGTCTCCCATGGGGTGCAGGGCCCAAGCACCTGGGCCATCCTCCACTGCACTCCCTGGCCATAGCAGAGAGCTGGCCTGGAAGAGGGGCAACCGGGACAGAATCCGGCGCCCCAACCGGGACTAGAACCCGGTGTGCCGGCGCCGCAAGGTGGAGGATTAGCCTATTGAGCCACGGCGCCGGCTCAAGATTTTTATCTTGATAAGAACACTTGAGATCTACTCTCAACCTATTTTAAGTGTACCGTATCATATTATTATCTGCAGGCCCAGCACTATATAGCAGAAAAATGGAACTCATTCATCTTGTATAAATTTTATACCCACTGATTAGCAAAAGTGAAGCATCTTAAAACTAGCTACAAAAGAAAGATGTCATCATCCACAAGCTAAAGGAAGAAAACAAAAGAATAGTGCCAGAATTCACAGAAAGTTGTAGTGTAGGAGGAATGATCACCCAGTGTAGCCACTGATAACAGAGCAAACAGCAGTTGAAACAACCTACCTGAATAAATATTCTAACCTCTTTCTTTCAGCTCTCAAATTTCCTTGTCACTCCTCTCAACTCTACTCCACAAGGCTTCCATGCTTATGAATTAATGCTAGAGTCAGCATTAATGCATCAATGAGAGAATCTTTAAACAATTTAAATCTTTTATTTGCTTGTCCCTGGCTATTTCCCCCTTGCTGTCCGACTATTCAGCCCTCCATATTGTCTTCACTCATTATTCTCTGAGGGGTTCTCCTGAATCTTCTGGTGAAAATGTGGTCATTTTCATTCCAGTATAAACCTGCATTTGTCTTTATTAAATTGTTGATGGTTTATTATTGATTAGTCTCATCTGTAATTTGTTGCTTAGAAAGTTTCCAAAACTTTTTCTTTGCCTTATTGCATTCGGATCTGGCTGAAGAGCCCATGAGAGTATTTTAGGCATGGAAAGCCAAGACACTCTGGCAAAAAAAAAAAAAAAAAAAAAAAAAAAAAAAAAAAGACGTAAATGAAAGATCTCTGCAAGTGAGATCCCAGTGGAAAGAACGGGCCATCAAAGAAGGAGGTAACTTTCTCTGAAGGGAGGAGAGAACTTCCACTTTGACTAAGACCCTGTCGGAATAAGATCGAAGTCAGCGAACTCAAAAGGCTTCCATAGCCTTGGCAACTCATGACTAGAGCCTAGGGAGATTATTGACGCCATAAACAAGAGTGTCAAATTGTTAAGTTAACAACAGGAGTCATTGTGTACTTACTTCTCATGTGGGATCTGTCTTTAATGTGTTGTCCAATGTGAAGTAATGCTATAATTAGTACTAAAACAGTATTTTACACTTTGTGTTTCTGTGTGGGTACAAACTGATGAAATCTTTACTTAATATATACTAAATCGATCTTCTGTATATAAAGATAATTGAAAATGAATCGATGTGAATGGAATGGGAGAGGGAGCGGGATATGGGAGGGGTGTGAGTGGGAGGGAAGTTATGGGGGAGAAAGCCATTGTAATCCATAAACTGTACTTTGGAAATTTATATTTACTAAATAAAAGTTAAAAAAATTTTGCTTTGTCTATGAAACCTTGAAAATAGAAGCTTCAGTGTACTTTCCTTCTTGATGTTTGGTTCCTTAAGAACAACTGTCACATATTATGCTTTTGTTAATACAGAAAAACTGTAGACATCTTGGAAAATATGCGGCTAAAATGTTGTCAAATATTTATAGAGAGCAAATACTTAGATTAGATATCTCAAAAACGTTGAGACAACATTCTCATAACTGCTGAATGGAATTAACAGAAAAATTCTATACTTATATGGCATTCAAATATATATGTAACGTTATAATTTTATAGATATATATATATATTTGCCATTTAAATATAATATATAATTATATATAAAATTGCATTGGATGTGTTACTGAAATATTGCTATTTGAGTTATTTTCACTTATTGGGGGGAGGTCAGCATACTTTCTATGCAGCCCTCCAGCTCTTCTCTTCCCTTTATTTACCCTGCTTATTGCCATGAAGCCATTTGTATTATGTCATCTGATTCCTACAGTTCCAGTTTCCCATATGGGACCTGCCAATGGGAAACCTAAGCAGGAGAATAGAAGTGCAAAATCAGGTCTTGGTTTCACTGCTTCATGAGATCTCATAGGACTGGCTGTTCCTTGATAACTGGTAACTGAGCTCCTCAATCATCTTTGTGACATTCTTTTTCTGGTTCTAAGACTTCTCCCTCCCCAAGTTCATTTAAGATTAAGGGTAGAGTCTGTCTGATAGAGGCCCATGTTCCTCAATCATTGCTTTAGCTGTCCATACCTTATAAAAGTATCTTTTATAAATAAACTCTCCTTGAATTATGATACTTTGAGTGTCCCATCTATTTTTTGTCAAGACTGATACAACATTGCTCATCATTGTAGGTCTCTGACATATACAACAGCTGAGTTACTTCAAAAAGTTCATGAAAAATAAAGTTATAAGATAAATTTACTGCAGTGCAAAAATATCTTAAAATCCATGTATATATGGCTGGTGCCACGGCTCACTAGGCTAATCCTCCGCCTTGTGGCACCGGCACACCGGGTTCTAGTCCCGGTCGGGGCACCAGATTCTGTCCCGGTTGCCCCCCTTCCAGGCCAGCTCTCTGCTGTGGCCAGGGAATGCAGTGGAGGATGGCCCAAGTACTTGGGCCCTGCACCCCATGGGAGACCAGGAGAAGCACCTGGCTCCTGCCTTCGGATCAGCGCGGTGCGCCAGCCGCAGCGTGCCGGCCGCGGCGGCCATTGGAGAGTGAACCAATGGCAAAGGAAGACCTTTCTCTCTGTCTCTCTCTCTCACTGTCCACTCTGCCTGTCAAAAAAACCAACCAAACAAACAAACAAAATCCATGTATATGAGAAGTCTTCAAAAAGATTATGGAAAAATGCATACTATGAAAAATGTATGAATTTCAAAAACAATTTTTCACAGAAATATACATTTTAAATTCCATTTTCCATTAACTTTTTGAAGTTCCGTTGTGTGGTCAAAATTTATTGGAAGAGGCAGTTATTATAGTTTATTTAACTCATTCATTCTTCCTACACTGTTTTATTATTGGCGTTTCACTAAATTGCATCATATGGGAGTTGCTAACTACAGAAAACTTGTTTGGAGCAGAAAAATGGTACTTAACAAAAATGCAAATTTTTGTTTGGTGATTTTTTTTTTTTGACAGGCAGAGTTAGACAGTGAGAGAGACAGTGAGAGAGAGAGAGAGAGAGAGACCGAGAAAGGTCTTTCTTCCATTGGTTCACTCCCCAAATGGCTGCTACGGCCAGAGCGCTGTGCCGATGTGAAGCCAGGAGCCAGGTGCTTCTTCCTGGTCTCCCATGCGGGTGCAGGCACCCAAGCATTTGGGCCATCCTCCACTGCTTTCCTGGGCCACAGCAGAGTGCTGGACTGGAAGAGGAGCAACCGGGACTAGAACCCCGCGCCCATATGGGATGCCAGCGCCACAGGCAGAGGATTAGCCAAGTGAGCCATGGCGCTGGCCCGTTTGGTGATTCTTTTATTGGGATTCTGAGAAGGATGGAAGGTGAAAGTAGAGAATAAAAGGCAAAGATTCAATTATTAATACTGAAGTATTAAATCTCTTATCCTACTTACAAAAATTTTTTAAAAAAGAGGATTCTGCAACGTTTTCTCTCACCCACGTACTAACTACTCTCCTATAACTTTATTTTATCTAAAGTAGATTACACTTTGATTAAAAATTAAGATTATGTTTAGCTGTTGCATTTTAACTACAATATACTTGAATGTTACTAAAAATTTAATGTGAAAATATGTAATAATACAATGTTCTCTTTACTTTTAAATATGAATTTTAGGAACAAAGTTGCATTCCAGTTTAACACTAATTGCCTAACAACAAAACATTTACACACTGTTACTTCCTCTTCATACAAACTTACAATATTTTGAAAAACAAATAATTAAAATAGATAAAAAGATAAAATTCCATTTTCATATTGTATGATCTCTATATTACTGTATTTGCAATGGGCAAAAATGCTGATCATCAGACAAATATTCATGGTCTTCTAAAGATAAGGCCTTTGGATTTCTATAATCTTGGGTGCAGTATCTGGATGATATCTCTTTCTGATCTCATCTATTTCAGCATCATCAAGAATAAACGCAGCAAGTGCTGGAATCTGAGAAAAATAGTTCTTAGCCAGGATATGTTTGTGTTTGATCATGTGAATGAACAAGGGTCCATATCCCTGAAAAGAAAAAAAAAAAAAGATCAAGTTCTATTGAATATATCACAGATTGTGCTAGGTATCTAAGTTTTACAGATACATTTTGTCAGATCTCAGTGTCTCTGCTTATTAGTTCTTTCTGACCAGAATACATTTTGTTCTCACTTTCTCTATTGTCTTTCAAAGTCAAGCTCTTAGGAAGTTTTAGCTGGAAACCCTTCCCTGACTCCCCTTTTAATCCTATACCAATGTTAATTACTCCTTTTTTTTTTTTTTTTTTTTTTTTTTGACAGGCAGAGTGGACAGTGAGAGAGAGAGACAGAAAGGAAGGTCTTCCTTTGCCATTGGTTCACCCTCCAATGGCCGCCACGGCCGGCACGCTGCAGCCAGTGCACCGCGCTGATCCGAAGGCAGGAGCCAGGTGCTTCTCCTGGTCTCCCATGCGGGTGCAGGGCCCAAGTACTTGGGCCATCCTCCACTGCCTTCCCGGGCCACAGCAGAGAGCTGGCCTGGAAGGGAGGCAACCGGGACAGAATCCGGCGCCCCGACCGAGACTAGAACCCGGTGTGCCGGCACCGCAAGGCGGAGGATTAGCCTATTGAGCCACAGTGCCGGCCGCTAATTACTCCTAATAGTCATTGTCCTTTTCATGTGTATTTACAGGCTTGATTTTGTATAGCTGTGATGTACCCAGCTTTCCTAACCTTTATTCTGGCTAGGAGTGGCCACGTGACAAGTTTCTGGTGTGTGTGTGTGTGTGTGTGTGTGTATTCACATGCACAAGAAAGCTTTTTAAAAGGTTTTTTTTTTAAGAGCAGGAAGATTCAAGTAGGAAGCACCTTTAGCCTTCAAAGATATAAGGCAGGGAAGGAAGCACCTATCTTATCACCAAGAGTCCACAAACATTAGAGTGAAAGCCAAAGGTTAAACACAGCTGAAGGAAAAGTTAGAGGCCTGAGTTTCTGAGAGCACTGTGGGGGCTGCCATATAGCCACAAACTGCCAACCTCTGGAATTATTTCATAAACCACATTTGACTAAATCATTATAAATTGCCTATTGTGTATTTGCAATTGAACTCAAATGCAGCTGAAACAATGAAAACATGTTTTTTTAAATATTCTTCATTTCCCCCAGACACTTACAACATGTATTTGACACATTCAAAAGTAATTTCTTATTAAATTAATAAATACAACCTATTCTCCTTCTTAATCTTAACTGGCCCTCTTTTCAGTCATAAATACCACCTTCCTAAAATTTATTTTCTGAGAGTAAGACATTCCCTCACTAAAGATTAGAAAGTGCTAAGTTGGAGTATCCTGGTTTATTTTGAATTTTCATCTTTACAAGAAAATTTACTACACGGTAATATTCACCCTTTACATTAATTTAGCTTTGTCCCACTACTACTTAGTCCATATTTCATTCAAGGAAGATGAACACACTTCTGTTAAGGCATATTAATTTTTATATTACAGAATCTTATAGGTTTTCAAAGTGGCTTTAAAGAAAAAAGCTAAAAATAATCTATTAAAGTGAAATAAATATGGTACATGCATTAAAAGGAAAACTAAGTAACTACTAAAGAATAATGCAATATGGAAAGATCTAATATCTTCTGTTAAGTAAAGCAAATAAATCAACTTGCAAAACAATGTAATATGAAATCAGTGCTACAAAGTAGAAACACCTGCATACATATAAACAATCTTCTAGAATGACTTTAATAAATTGTGCATGACAAACATCTGTTATCCCTGGAATATGAAGATAGGGATAGAAGGATATGTGGAGATTTTTATTTTCTGTATTATATGATTTTATTCTATTAAGAATTTTTTAAATCAATAATCCATTGCTTTTGTTACAATTGAAAATAAAATGCACTGGGATGAGCATTTAGCCAAGCAGTTAAGATGCCTACATCCCATATCCAAGTAGCTGGGTTTGATACTTGGCTCTGCTTCCTGATCACTTTCTTGATAATTCAGACCCTGGGAAGCATTGGTGATGCCTCAAGTAACTAGGTTCCTTCCACTTTCCCCACACACACCTGGATTGAGTTTAGGCTGCCAGCTTTGGCCCAGCCCATTACAGGCCATTAGAAGTGTCTGAGGAGGGAATCAGCAATGGGAGCACCTCTCCCTGGGCGTGCGTGCGTGTGTGTGTGTGTGTGTGTCTAAAATAGTTTCTTAATTAAAAAATAAAATGCACCAAAAATTTTAAAGTACTTTCATATATGCAGTCATTGCCTAAACTGATTCAATCCAAGCACTATACCAAGAGGTTTAAACAACGGTCTGTTTAATCCTCCAAGTTTCTGTGTTATGAGAAATCATTATCTCCTTTTCAAAGATGAGAAAACTGGAGCATTGAGACATTAACAAACTTGCCCAATTTCCCCATCATAAGTGAAAGAGAGTATTCAAGGCTAGGGCTCCTTTTATTCCCTTTACTGATTCCATATTTTAAAATAATCCCTCTAAAAATTTATGAAGCAAACAAATCAAGTCGTAATGTCCTGCAGGTGGTTAATGACAGAGACATGGAAGAACTGAGTCAAGATGGCAGATTTTGAGTCCATGACTGTTCCTATTCTTCCAATGTGCACTCTGTAAGAGGTGGATCTGTCTTAAGATTCCCAGAGCAGAAATCCGTTCTCATGGCCTTCCTATACACTGCATCATGATTAAGGAAGTCAGATTACTTTAAGTATTTTTGAGTATTTTTTGTATTTGAGTATTTTAATTACTTTTTACTCACTGAGAAAGTATGTATCTCTGTGTACTGAGCAAATTCTAAAACTGTTTTAACCTCTTGGAAAATATACACTATTTTTTAACTAGACTGAATATTAATACGTAAAAGGTTAGACCAGCCCCAGACCATAAGAATGGCAAATGTTTTTTGAGTTCGTCTGGTTGAGAACTTAGATCCATTTAAGACAGAAGTTCTGAAATTAGAAATGCATGTGAATAGAACATTTAATTTGATACTGAAGTAATTTGATTAAATACACAAAGGGAATTGTGTGGATTTAATTGGAACAGCACTGGAATGAACAGCACTTTGGGAATGAACTTCAATCTCAATGCGGGTCTTAGATGAAATGATATTGCCAGTATTGGCTTTGCTTTCAGTAATTAAATATTTATAAGGCAGCTTAGCTTACTAAATATAACATTTAACACAACTTCAAATTCTTGCTGCCCTTTCTTTCAATCTGTAGAGAGAATCAGTTCCTAGCCTGGCTTCTTAAAACCAAAAAACTACTGGAAAAAATAGCTAAAAATTTAATTCTTAGCTTTTTCTCTTCATATCTCCCAACACCTCCCTCACAGAAGAAAAAAACAGGCAAGGAATAGCACTAATAAAATGACTATTACATTTAATGTCATTTCTTTGTTTTCTCTTAGCTAACATCCTGCATAGAATTAAAGGTAAATCAATTTAATTAATAGAAGGGAGAGAATTAGTAACAGTTCTTGGAATCTTGGGCTGACTTAGTGTAAATGGAGCTAAGAACTCACTAAGGGCCCCTCAATTGTGTTCATAAAAGTGTTTTATAGCCTGCATCTTGTAAGTTACTGAAATTAAATGGTATTTAATTTTTTCAGTCCTTTCTCCACTCCTACTTAGTTGGACAAAAACAAAAAAGGCATTCTCATCAATATGGTTGCCAAATAGAATTCAAAATTATGAACCAGATTTACTTGAGAATTGAGTGTGCCTTTAGGCAAATTTGTGATGATTACGCCAAGAAGGAAAGATGTTGGGTTCTATAAAACCTACCTCACACTACTACTCACATATTTATTACAAAAATACTTACTAAACCCCTACACAGTGACTGGCACTACTGTAGTATTAAAAATATAGATGTAAATAAATTAAACAGAATCCCTATGGCTGGCACTGTGGCACAGCAGGTTAACACTCTGGCCTGAAGCGCCGGCATCCCATAAGGGCGCTGGTTTGAAACCTGGCTGCTCCACTTCTCATCCAGCTCTCTTTTATGCCCTGGGAGAACGGTGGAGGATGGTCCAAGTCCTTGGGGCCCTGCACCCATGTGGGAGACCCAGAAGAAGTTCCTGGCTCCTGGCTTCAGATCGGCACAGTTCCGGCAGTTGCAGCCAATTGGGGAGTGAACAAACAGATGGAAGACCTCTCTCTGCCTCTCCTTCTCTGTCTGTGTAACTTGGACTTTCAAATAAATAAATAAATCTTAAAAAAAAAAAAAAACACACAGAATCCCTGCCTTCATGGAAATTTCTATAGAATTAATTGTACTTGAACTTGCTATCAGGAGGGAGAGGGATCCTGAGAGGATCTTTACCTTTTATTTGTCTTAGTTCCCTTTTAATGTTAATCTCTGCCATGCATACCATTAACACATTTTGTTACTGTTTATCCATGAGTTCTGTTTCTTAATCACATGGAAATATTTCAATTATGCATGGAATGCAATTTAAAACAGTCAAATTAGCTCTAATCACCATATTGATTCAATTAAATTCTCATAAACAGTTTGCCTTTCTTACCTGTACAACACTACTTAGCTTGAGATGAGCGGCTGCTTCATCTTTGGTAAGAAGAATGCAGTTCCAGGGGGACCACTCCAAGGACTTATCCCATCTGACCATGACCAAATCATTGAGATCATCCCAATCACTAAGTACTGACTGCGATGCCCAAATGTTCTCTGTCAGGTACTGAATATCCTGTAGCTGCATGTCAAAATAAGTTTGAAAATATTAGTTTTCTTCCAGAAATACTTTTTTAAAATTACTATGTTAATTGAGGGAATATTTAAATTATATTGAATATGTTATTTTAAATTTTATTCAAAGTATTCAAATTTCATGTATTTCCTACATATAGATTCAGAAGCATAGTGAAATTTCCCACCCTGCCCTCTTTCCTGCCCATGCTCCCAGCCTTCTTCCTCCTCCCTCTCTTATTCACATTCTTATTTTTTACAATGATTTACGTTCAGTTAATTTTATGCTCATAACATTAACCCTAACTAAGTAAAGAGTTCAACAAATAGAATGAAGAGAAAAAAACACTTGTCTTCAGCAGCGGAGACAGGGGCTGTAAGCAATCATTAAATCTCAAAATGTTCATTTCACTCCAATAGATTACCTTTTAGATTCTCTATTAGTTATCACAGATCAGGGAGAACATATGGTATTTGTCTTTTTGGAACTGGCTTATTTCATCAAGTACAATGGTCTCCAGTTTCACCCATTTTATTGAAAATGACAGGATTTCTTTTTCTTTCTTATTTTTACTGCTGTGTAGTATGCCAAAGTGTATATATATATCATTATTTCTTTATCCAGTCTTCAGTTGATGGACATATGGGTTGAGTCCATATCTTAGCTATTGGGAATCAAGATGCAATAAACATGGGAGTACATATAACTCTTTCATATGCTGATTTCATTTCATTTGGGAATAGGATAGTTGGATCACATGGTAGGTCTATATCCAGATTTCTAAAGTATCACCATACTGTATTCCACAGTGACTGCACCAGTTTTACATTCTCACCAACAGTGGATTATGGTACCTTTTTCCCCACATCCTCACCAGCATTTGTCCTTTGTTGATTTCTGTAAGAGAGCCAGTCTACAACTGGGGTGAGGTTAAATCTCATTGAAGTTTTCATTTTCATTTCCCTGATGCCTAGTGATCCTGAGAATTTTTTTCATATATCTATTGGCCATCTGAATTTCCTTTCTTTAGAAATATCTCTTCAAGTCTTTGCCCTTTCTTTGTAGGATTGTTTTGTTTTTAGGTATCTTGGTCTCTTTATGGATTCTAGATGTTAAACCATTATCAGCTGTGCAGTTTGCAAATATTTTCTCCCATTGGGTCGGTTGCCTCTTCATTTGCTAAGTGTTTCTTTTGCAGTGCAATAGCTTCTCAGATTGATGTAGTCCCATTTGTCTCCTTTTGGCTTTGATGGCCTGTGCTTCTGGGTTCTTTCCACTGCCTACATCTTGCAGAGTTTCCCCAGTGTTCTCTACTGATCTGATGGTATCAGGTCATAGATTTAGGTCCTTGATCCATTTTGAGTGGATTTTCTTGTAAGTGTAAGGGAGGGGTCTTGTTTCATACTTCTGCACTTGTGAATTCAGTTTTCCCAGCAACATTTATTGAAGAGATGGTCCTTGCTCCAAGGATTGATTTTAGTTCTGTGGGGAGCAACTGGGAGCAACTCGGACTAGACTAAGTTACTGGAATTAAGACTTATTCTATGCATCTGCTCTCCCACAATATGGCACTGGGAGAGGAGGAAACAGCTTCTATACAGCTGCCTCCAGTTCAACCAATAAACTGTAGGACCTGCTCCTGATTGGAGGAGAGCAGCGTACTCGGCGTGTGGGTAGCAGAGTTGGGATTGGCGGAAGAGGACTATAAAGGAGGAGAGAGACAACATGCACCAGGAACATCTGAAGGAACACCTGAGCAGCCCCCGAAAGAGCCGGCTGGCGGTGTGCCGCTCCCCTGCGGAAGTGGGGAAAGTGGCAGGGGGCCCGCCCCTCCATGGAGGTGGAGGGACGGTAGCCAACCCGGGAGGAACCAGCAGCAAACCCGGGGAGGGCCGAGCAGACGAAAGAACAACGCAGGGTCCTGTGTCGTTCCTCCACGAAGACGGGGAGCGACAAGTTCCTTTATAAAGTTTATTTTAGATGCATGGTTTGAGTACTGAAGTTTCAATTCTGTTCCCTTGGTTTACACGTCAAATTTTGTGCCAGTTATAATTAAAACTGCCCTGTAGTATGTCTTGAAATTTGGTATTGTGATGTCTCTGGCTTTGTTTCTGTTGTATAAGATTGCTTCAGCTATTTAGGGTCCCCTATATTTCCCTATGAATTTTAGCATCGGTTTTTCTAGATCTGATAAGAATGTCATTGGAATTTTGATTGAGTTCAAGTTGAAACGGTATATTGCTTTTGGTAGTATGGACATTTTGATGATACTGATTTTTCCAATCCATGAACATGGAAGACTTTTTTCATTTTTTTCTGTCTTCTTGTGTTTCTTTCTTTAATGTTTTATAATTTTCATCATAGAGATATTTGATATCCTTGGTTAAATTTATTCCAAGTTATTTAATTTTTTTATCTATTGTGAATGAGATTGATCTTAGAAGTTCTTTCTCGGGCCCAGTGCTGTGGCGTGGCAGATAAAGCCACTGCCTGCAATACCAGCATCCCATATGGGTGCCAGTTTGAGTTCTGGCTGCTTCTCTTCCAATCCAGCTCTCTACTATGACCTGGGAAAGCAGTAGAAGATGGCAAGTCGTTGGGCCTCTGCACCTACATGGAACACCTGGAAGAAGCTCAAGGATCTTGGCTTAAGAAAGTCCCAGTTCTGGCAATTGTGGATGTGTGGGGAATGAATCAGTGGATGGAAGACTTCTCTCTCTCTCTCTCTCTCTCTCTCTCTCTCTCTCTCTCTCTCTGTGTGTGTGTGTGTGTGTGTGTGTGAGCCTTGCCTCTGTCTCTCTGTAACTCTTTCAAACAAATAAATAAATTCTTTAAAAAGAATTTCTCAGTCACAGAATTGTGTATATACAAATCTATTTATTTTTATGGGTTACTTTTATATCCTGCCATTTTACCAAACTCGTTATGAATTCCAATAGTCTCTTTTTTTTTTTTGAGCACCAGACTTTATTTTTATATCATAAGCCACACAATGATTTTTTTCTTCTTACAATGAAAAGCCTGTTGTCCATGTTTTCTAATTACAATTTTTTTGATTTTCAAGGGCATACTCAGAGCATGGGTTACAATCACAGATAGGTGCAAGATACCAGGCTGCCCACACAAGCCAAGGTCTCGAGTGCTGCTGAACTATGCAGAAATTGGCTACATAAGCTAGAATAGTACCTTCCTAATCTAATCTTTACTAGAAGCCCCAAGTTCAAAGCAGACTCTTTTTAAAATGTATCCCCTCTTTGCAATTTTTTCTGTAATTATTTAATTTCTTTATTGCATTTATTTAAAGGTTTACTTGGATATATTCTACAGTTTTGACATCCTAACCATTGTAGTATTTGTAGCATATAGTGAATTAAAGCTTTATTAACATCTATCTTTATTCTAGTGGGAAGTATATACCAGAGAGCCTGTTGCCTTTTAATTCTTTTCTACAAACAGCTCAACCTTGCATAAGGCATTAACCCTTTCTTCTACACTAACATTCTGCTTGATTAAAATTCTACAAGGCAATGGACATTTTGGAGGTTATGAGACTAAGTGCTCTTCCAAAAAATTAGGAAGACAGCAATCATTAGCAGGACCACCAGGAAGCTCCGGCTTGCTTATGCAGAGTGTAGTTCCCAACTAACCTAAAGCCACCAAGAGGGCCGCAGCTGTCCTTCTCACACCTTGCTGAGACAGACCTTCTGCTATGACCTTGTCAGCCAGCCGAAGTTGCTGTATCAGGGGATACAGTTTTTTTAAAAATATTTATTTATTTTACTTGAAACTCAGGGTTATATGAGAGAGGAGTGAGGAGAGGCAGACAGAGAGAGAAGTCTTCCATCCGCTGATTCACTCCCCCAATTGGCCGCAATGGCCGGAGCTGCACCCATCTGAAGCCAGGAGCCAGGAGCTTCCTCGGGGTCTCCCACGTGGGTGCAGGGGTCCAAGGACTTGGGCCATCCTCTACTGCTTTTCCAGGCCACAGCAGAGAGCTGGATTAGAAGAGCAGCAGCTGGGACTTGAACTGGCGCTCATGTGGGATGCCAGCTCTGCAGGCAGTGGCTTTACCTGCTACACCACAGTGCCAGCCCCAGGATACGGGTTTTGTAAAACCCTATAGGTGCTTTCTAAAATACAGTATGCAATGACTATAACGAGCTCTCCTTGTCAGTTGCTGAGTTTTATCTTTTTAACTACAGCAATTTTAAGTCTCTTTCATCCACAGTTCTGACAATTACCTAAAAAATTTGCAATCAGATTCTTGGAGAAGACTCTAACAAATATCCCCAAATATGGGTTTCTGGCAGCTTTAAGTTCAATAGACTAGCTTAGAATTTCCATAACTCTGATTTTTAAAAATGCTAAATTCATAAAATTGCTAATGGAAACACTTAGCAAGAATTAGTTACAAGACTGAATTAATGAAATTTGTGAATTTCTTTTATTAAAATATTGATTTTGGTACTGAAATGCTTCACCTTTTAGTTTCAGGGAAAAAATTTTCCTGAGATGTCTATGATTTACAATGCTTTGGCAAAGGTATACTCTTGTAAAAAAGATGGAAAGATTTACCTTTTCCCTCTTAATTTCTCCAAATTTAAAAACTCCTGATAAGTATTTTTTTTAAGATTTATTTTATTCATTTGAAAAACACAGTCACAGAGAGAGGCAGAGACAGAGAGAGTTCTTCCATCCACTGGCTCACACCCCAAACGACCACAACGGCCAGAACCAAGCCTATCTGAAGCCAGGAGCCAGGAGCCTCCCCCGGGTCTCCCATGTGGGCGGCAGGGACCCAAGGACCCAGGCCATCCTCTACTGCTCTCCCAGGCCACAGCAAAGAGCCGGCTCGGAAGTGGAGCAGCCGATCTTGAACTGGCACCCATTTGGTATACAGGCAGTGCAGGCCGGGGCTTTAACCCACTGCGCCACTTCGCCAGCCCCATTTTTACTTTTCATGGCATGGTGGTTGTTTTCAGGAGTTCAGTAAGGGGCCAGTGCTCTGTTGCAGTAGGGTAAGCCCCGCCTGCAGCACCAGCATCCCATTGGTTTTGTCCCTGCTGCTCCCCTTTCGACCCAGCTCCCCGCCCAGGGCCCGGGGAAACAGAATATGGCCCAAATGCTTGGGACCCCACACCCACGTGAGAGACCCGGAGTAAGCTCCCAGCTCCTGACTGCCCCACCTCCAGCAGTTGTGGCCATTTGGGGAGTGAACCAGCAGATGGAAGACCCCCCTTTCCTTCCCTCCATAACTGTGCCTCTCAAGCAAACAAATCTTTTTAAAAGTTATTTATTTATTTATTTATTTATTTTGACAGGCAGAGTTAGACAGTGAGAGAGAGAAAGGTCCTCCTTTTCCATTGGTTCACTCCTAATGGCCTCTATGGCCGGCGCACTGCGCCGATCTGAAGCCAGGAGCCAGGTGCCCCCCCCCCCCCGTCTCCCATGCAGATGCAGGGCCCAAACACCTGGGCCATCTTCCACTGCACTCCCGGGCCACAGCAGAGAGCCGGACCAGAAGAGGAGCAACCGGGACAGAATCCGGTGTCCCAACCGGGACTAGAACCTGGGGTGCCAGCGCCGCAGGAGGAGGATCAGCTCAGTGAGCCACGATGCCAGTCCCAAACATTTGACTTTTAACTTCTAATCTCTCATGGATGGATACTTTTGTAAAATACGACAAAAAATGTTATGGCAATAAAAAATTGCTATAAAGTTCCCAAATATTTACTCTCATTTTCTGCATATATCTCATAGTTGAAAATTTAGAGACTGGCACTAGTCTCTGGGAAATGGCTTGGCTGACTTCCAGTTAAAGGCTTCCCTACAGTTCTGATTCAGTTTCTCATGCAGATTAATTCCCTGATGCACCCGAAGATGTTTACATGTCTATATGCCTTTTCACATTCCTTACATTTATAGGTTTCACGACAGTATGAATTCTCTGATGTGCAGCAAGACTGAACTAAGTTCAGGTCCTTCCACATTCCTTACATTTAAGGTGTTTCTAATAAGTATAAATTCTCTGATGCAGTCAGAATTTGTGCCATGAATAAAGACCGCCAGGGGCCGGAACTGTGGTGCAGCAGGTCAATGCCCTGGCCTACAGCGCTGGCATCCCGCACGTGCACCGGTTCTAGTCCCGGCTGCTCCTCCTCAGATCCAGCTCTCCGCTGCAGCCCGGGACAGCAGTAGAGGACAGCCCAAGCTCCCGGGCCCCCACACCCACATGGGAGACCCGGAGGAAGCCCCTGGCCCCTGGCCCCTGGCCCCTGGCCCCAGACCGGCACAGCTTCGGCCGTCACAGCCATCCGGGGAGTGAACCAGCGGATGGAAGACCTCTCGCTCCAACTCTACTTCTCTCTGCGACTCTGTCCCCCAAACAAACAAAAATAAATCTTTTTTTAAAAAAAGACCTACACATATTTCTTTCATTTAAACTGTTTTACATCCATAGAAATTGGTGTTCAGTAATATCACACAGAAGTGTAAAGGCATTTCATATTCCTTGTAGTCAAAATATTTCTAATGTCAATTTGATGGTAACAACAAGCTGCCCATATACAGGAGAGGCTTTTGCACATTCCTTACATTCATGGGATTTTTCAAGAGTAAGATTCCTCCTCACATTAAGTTACCCACAAACAAAAATATGTCCTTTCACATTTCTTCAATCACGCTGTTTCACGGTATCAGTCTTCTCATTTGAGGAAGTTGTCCATATACAGTCTTCCCCACAGTCTTTATATTTGTAGGGTTCATTACTACTAAGCGTTCTCTCACACTGATCCCAGTTCGAGCCATGAGAACAGGTCCTCCCAAATTCCTTACATTGATAACATTTCTCTCCAGTGTGAAATAAATCTCTGAGGAACAGTGAGTTGACAGCCATCACACATTTCCCCACTTTTTTACATTCATAGGATTTCTCACCACTGTGGACTCTCTCATGTTTAACAAGGTTTGAACCCCAACTAAAGGCCTTCCCACATTCCTTACATTCAAAAGGCTTCTGGCCAGCGGGAATTTTCTGATGCTGAGCTAGGTGACAGCCACGACGAAAGGCCTTGCCGCAGTCTGTGCACTCGTAAGGTTTCTCTCCGCTATGGATTCTCTCATGTTGAACAAGACTGGATCCACCGCTCAAGGCCTTCCCACACTTCTTACATTCGCAGGGTTTCTCCCCAGTATGCAATATCTGATGGCGAGTCAGTTGATAACCCCAACAAAAAGCCTTGCCATATACTTTACATACATAAGGTTTCTTCCCAGTATAGGTTTTCTGATGCTGAGTGAGGTGATAGCCACGACCAAAGGCCTTGCCAGTCTCTACACACGTAGGGTTTCTCGCCAGTATGGCTCCTCTCATGTTTAACAAGGCTGGATCCCCAGCGGAAGATCTTCCTGCATTCCTTACATGCGTAAGGTTTCTCCCCAGGGTGAAGCCTCTAAGGCACCGTAAGTTGACAGGCACTGAAGAAGGTCTTCCCGCATTCCTCACACTCAAAGCGTTTCTCATCTGTGTGAGTTCTCTCATGGTGAACAAGTTTTGACCCATGACTACAAGCTTCCCCACATTCCTCACACACACGGGGCTTCTCTCTGCTAGGAATGCTCTGATGTGCAGTGAAAGACCTGCTTTTCCTGTGGGTAGTTACTCTTGCGTAGCTGATTGCCATTTGGCTGAAATAGTCCTTCTTGATGTCCTTGCAGTCCTTCAAGTTGCTTTTTGAACTTTCAATTGTTTCCTAAAACAGATGCTTCAAGGTCAAAGGTTTTACTTTTTTCCTTTATCTCCCACTGGGAAAAATTTATTTCAAAAATACATCTTTGGTGTCGTATGTTGACTCCAACTCTACATTTCCAGTGGAGAACACGGATGGGCACAGGAGGCTAAGTGATTTCACAGAGGACCTCAGAGACAGCATCTTACTGTAGTTCTCCAGCATCACGCCCACGTACAAGGCCCTCTGACCAAGTCCAGGCACTCCCACTCCTCCTGAGAGAAGTCAACCGCCACACCCCTGAACATCACCAACCCCTGCAGTGCCAGAATCCCATGTGGGTGCTGGTTTGTGTCCCGATTGCTCTACATCTGATCCAGCTCTCTGCTGTGGCCTGGGAAAGCAGTGGAAGATGGCCCAATTCTTTGGGCCCCTGCACCCACGTGGGAGACCTGGAGGAAGCTCCTGGCTCCTGGCTTCAGATAAGCACAGCTCCAACCATTGAGGCCAACTGGGGAGTGAACCAGCAGATGGAAGACCTCTCTTTCTCTGCCTCTCCTTCTCTCTCTGTGTAGCTCTGACATCGGTCATTGTTACAGAATTGTGAGAAGTAATGAACACTCCATGAGGTCTCTCTATTGGTGAAACACGGAATCCAGAAAGAAAGAGCCAAGACCCCAAGCTTCTTCAGCAGAAGGCTTCTGGCAGTGCCGAGTTCTGAGCCCGCTGGCCAACACCAGGGACTGGACTGCTTCGTCTGGCCCAGATCAGACTCCCTCCTGCTAGGAGGAGCCACATGGTCCAAGCTCCAATCTCTTTCATGAGCTCAGGACTGAAGAAAGTCAATCAAGCCAAGGGAGCTGGGCAGGATATACATGAGCCCAAAAGCTGATTTCTTAACGCATGTTAGACCATCCACGATATGGAATACTACCAAGTTGGTAAATGGTAACCACGCAGAATCCACACCCTGAGGAGGACACCGGGAAGGGACCGGAGGCACTGCGGTTCGTCTGCATGCAGAGGCTTAGGGGAAAAGAGAGCCGGGAGTCCTGAGAGGCTGGGAGCCAATCTGCGGACGAGCTCTTCGCGGGCAAACGCGCCCCGCTCCCCCTCCAATAGTCTCCTAGTGGAGTCTTTCAATTCATCTCTATATAGTTATCATACCATCTGCAAATAGGGATAGTTGACTTCCTCCTTCTGAATTTGTATCCCTTTGAGATCTTTCTCTTGACTAATGGCTTTGGTTAAAACTTCCAGGACTATATTAAATAGCAATGGTGAGAGTGGGCATCCTTGTCTAGTTCCACCTCTTAGTGGGAATGCTTGATACTTTTCCCCATACAATAAGATGCTGGCTATGGGTTTGTCATGAATTGCCTTGATTGTGTTGAAGAATGTTCCTTCTATACCCCATTTGCTTAAAATTTTTATCATGAAAGGATGCTGTATTTTATCAAATGCTTTCTCTGCATCTATTGTGATAACCATATGGTTTTGTTCTTCAGTTTCTTAATGTGATGTATCACATTTATTGAAATGAATGTTGAAACATCCCAACATACCAATGATAAATTCTACTTGGTCCAGGTGAATAATCTTTCTGATCTGTTGCTGGATTCAATTAGCTAGAATTTTGATGAGGATTTTTACATCTATGTTCATCAGGGGAGATTCTAATACGGGAGAACGGAGACAAGGTGGACTGATCTAGGCTAGGAGAAAATAGTAAAATAAATAAATAAATACATAGAAAGAAAAAATGTGGAGAAAGTACATTCTCGGGGAGAGTGGGAAGGAAAACTGCAATGGAGATTCTGAGGAAGCAGGAGAGAAGTCACAGATCTATGTAGAAGGTGCAGATGCACAGCAATGAGCACAGACACAACACAGGACCCCAGCAGCACTGAGCTGGAGAATGCACCAGCTTTGGAGAACAAGGTGAGATCAGACTGCAGCAGCCTGTGACACAGGTGATATAGCCAGAGGGAGAGCCTAGCAGACTACACAGTCTCTGAGTCTGGCCCAGAGACTTGAGGGGAACAAGTACCTGCTCAACTGATGAAAAAAAAAGTGGGCACATCTCTCTCCCCCCATCATCTCCACAACAGCGATCAGCAACCAGCTGAGAGAGGGTGGGCACCTTTTTGTCATAAATACATAGCAGCTGATAGGGCCAGTTGCCATCTTGTCAGCAAGAAGACCTATCTATTTGCCTACTATAAGAAACACACCTCAGCAACAAAAATACACACAGACTGAAAGTGAAATGATAGCAAAAGGCATTCCATGCTAATGGAAAGAAAAAAAAAAGAGCAAAAGTAGCCAACCTAATAGCAGACAAAACAGGTTTAACATAAAAACTGTTAAAAGCTTCAAATAAGGGTACTATGTAATGATTAAGGAGCCAATTCAACAAGATGTAACTATAATATATGTATATGCACACGATTACAGGGCACCTGGCTATTTAAAAGAAATGTTAAGGGATCTAAAGGGAGACACAGACTCTAATACAATAGTAACAGAGACTTCAACACCCACTTTCATTACTGGACAGATCAACTAGACAGAATCAACAAAGAAACAACATAACTAATTGACACTATGGACCAAATGGATCTAAGTGATATCTACAGAACTTTTTACCCCACCATGGCAGAATACACATTCTTCTCATCAGTGCATGGAATTTTCTCTAGGATACACCATATGCTAGGCCATAAAGCAAGTCTCAGCCAATAAAAAAAAATATCTAAATCATACCACGCTTCTTCTCTGACCACAATGAAATGAAGCTGGAAATCAACAACTAAAGAATCTCTAGACCATATGCAAACATATGAAGACTGAACAACATGTTCCTGAATGAACAGTGGGTCACAGAAGAAATCAAAACAGAAATAACAAAAGTTCTGTAAATGAATGAAGATGACAATATATCATAACAAAACATAGGGGATACAGCAAAAACAGTTTTAAGCAGGAAGTTTATAAAAATCAGTGCTTACATGAAGAAACTGGAAAGGTACCAAATACATGAGCTATCCATGTATCTCAAGAATCTAGAAAAACAACAACAAACTGAACCTCAAAATAGTAGGGAGAAAGAAATAATTAAAACTAGAGAATAAACAAAATTTAAACAAAAAATACAAATGATCAGTGAAATGAAGATCTGGTTTTTCGAAAAAATGAACAAAATTGATACACCATTGGCCCAACTAACTAGAAGAAGGAAAAAAGAAGATCCAGAGCAATAAAATTGGAGATAAAAAATGCAATGTAACAGATACCACAGAAATAAAGACTAACCAGTAACTATTACAAAGAGCTGTATGCCAACAAATTAGGAAACCTAGAAGAAATTGATAGAGTCCTAGACACATACAATCTACTAAAATTGAGTCATGAAGACAAAGAAAAATTAAACAATAATGAATACACAAATTAAATCATTAAAAAAGACCCTTGCAACAAAATAAAGCCCAGAACCAGATAGGTTTACTGCTGAATTCTATCAGACATTTAAAGAGAAACTAATTCAAATTCTTTTCAAGCTACTCAAAACAATTGAAAGGGAGAGAATCTTCCCAAACTTATTGTATGAAGCCTGCATTACCTTAATTCCTAAACCAGAAAAAGATACAACAGAGAAAGAGAACTATAGACCAATATCCCTGATGAACATAGATGCATAGATGCAAAAAGCCTCAACAAAATATTAGCTAATTGAATCCAACAATATCATAAGATCATTCACCTGGACCATGAGTGATTTATGCCTGGTACGCAGGGATGGTCCAACATTCACAAGTCAACAAATGTGATACATCACATTAACAAACTGAAGAACAAAAACCACATCGTTGTGACCAGAAGAAAACCAACTTTAGTGCTTCCAGTAGTGTAATATTTGTATCTATTCTATGCCAGCAATGTCTGCTGTGCACCATGTCCTATTACTATAAGTCATCTGATTTATAAATCTAAAGCTAATTTGTTTTGTAATAGAATTGAAGGCAGATATGTATAATATAATCAGGATTGGCCTATAGATATATATAAGTCTTTTATTTTGACAACTTTTTACAAATACATTATATTAGGGTATGAATGCTCCAAATCATGCTCTTGTCTAAAGTTTTGGGATTTTTATTGTTAAATGTAACATTTTAATGGTTATAAAAATTTGTATAGATATGAATATAGTGTTTAAGAAAATAAATTCTACATTTTTACATGTGAAAAAAAAATCATCTGGTTATCTCAGTAGATGCAGAGAAAGCATTGTTTAAATATAGCAACCTTCATGATGAAAACCTTAAGCAAATTGAGTACAGAAGGAACATTCCTAAACACAATCAAGGCAATTTATGGCAAAACCATAGCAAACATCCTATTCAATGGGGAAAAGCTGGAAGCATTCCCCTTAAGATCCAGAACCAGAAAAGAATGTCCACTCTCACCATTGCTATTTAATATAGTCCTGGAAGTTTTAGCCAGAGCCATCAGGCAAGAAAAAGAAATCAAAGGGATACAAATTTGGAAGGAGGAAGTCAAACTATCCCTATTTCCAGATGACATGATTCTATATATAAGGGATTCAAAAGAATCTAAGAGACTATTGGAACTCATAGAAGAGTTTGGGAAAGTGGCAGGACATAATATCAACACACAAAAATCAATAGCCTTTGTATACACAGACAATGCCATGGCTGAGAAAGAACTGTTAAGATCAATCCCATTCACAATAGCTCCCAAAAGAATTAACTACCTTGGAATAAATTGAATCAAGGATGTCAAAGATCTCTACAACTAAAATTATAAAACACTAAAAAAAGAAATAGAATAAGCAATTTAAAATAAAAAAAAATCCATGTTTGTGGATTGGAAAAATTGATTTACAGTCTAGTAGAATAAACAGTCAAAACAAATCCTCATGCACAAATATATATATATAAGACTGTTACAATGACATGTATGCAAAGAAGAAATATACATTAATTAGAAATTCACATTTTGGGGCCAGCACTGTTACTCACTTGACTAATCCTCCGCCTGCTGTGCCAGCATCCCATATGGGTGCCGGGTTCTAGTCCCAGTTGCTCCTCTTCCAGTCTAGCTCTCTGCTGTGCCTGGGAGGGCAGTGGAAGATGGCCCAAGTGCTTAGGTCCCTGCACCCACATGGGAGACCAGGAAGAAGCACCTGGCTCCTGGCTTCGGACAGGCGCAGCTCCAGCAGTTGCGGCCAATTGGGGAGTGAACCAACGGATGGAAGACCTTTCTCTCTCTCTATCTCATTGTCTATAACTCTACCTGTCATATAAATAAAAAATAAATAAAAAATAAAAATAAATAAAAATTAAAAATCATTTAAAAAGAAATTCACATTTTAATATTTTAAATTTTCCATGTGTATGGCTAGATCTTTATTTTTAATTTTTAATGTTGCTTCTCTGATCACACAATCTGAAACACCCCCCACAGTAACTCTCTTTTGTATTAACCCATTAGCTTCTCCAAAGAAATTTACTATAGCTGAAAGAGAGATGACTTTGTCTATTTGTTACTTGTTTACTTCTGCTTCCTGCTCTCTCTTCCCCTATCTGTGTAGTATAGATAGGGTCTCATCTTTCAGCTCTTAGGAGACTGCTGGAGTACACAATAGGTTCTCAATGGCTCTTTTTACATGAGTGAATGAAAGTGTATCTTTATGGGAAATAAATTACACTATAAACTCATACAGTGACTTTTCAAGAAAGTATGAAGGAATTTTAATTATATATAATAGAAATTATTTTATAATGATACAATATATCATTGTATTGGAGTATTTAGAAGTTAGCAATTTTAATGTTCAAATATTTAATAAGATTTAAAAACTGTAGAACAAATTTTAGACTCTCAATAACTAATTCTTCACATGACTTCTCTCCTTTCCTAGTCAATGATTATTATCAATAAATTCAGTCTTGAGCTCATACAAGTATGGCACTCACAAGTAAATTGGAAGTGAAAAAAGGAAAAAAAGACCAGGAGAAGCACCTGGCTCCTGCCTTCGGATAGGCGTGGTGCACCGGCCGCAGCGCGCCAGCCGTGACGGCCATTGGAGGGTGAATCAACGGCAAAAAGGAAGACCTTTCTCTCTGTCTCTCTCTCTCTCACTATCCACTCTGCCTGTCAAAAAAATAAATTAATTTAAAAAAAAGAAAGAAAAAAGGAAAAAAAGTAGGAATGTGAGGTTCATGTGTAAAACAAAAATTTTCAAATTTTCATATATTTTAAGTTCTCTCTGAAACAGCCTTATAAAGGATTCAAGATGGTTTGTGTCAAAAATATCTTGCGTATATATTTTCCATCAATAGCATCCTTTTTCTCAATTAGCACAATGCTAATATGAGGAACAGCCCTTGTATTGTGTTTCTGCCCCTATAAACACCACCCTAAGAACCAGGAATGTGCTGCAAGCCCTAACTGTACCCACCTTCTTGCACCCCAGTGTTCTGCTCAGAACCAGGAAACCCTGAATCCAGATTCCAGAATCAGTGGCTCTTTACATTCTGCTCCAGTCCCATCAATACCCAAAAACAAGTTACATAAGTGTACTTTTTCAGAAAAGCCCCTCATAATCAGATTTTTCAGAGGCTTCTGAAATGGAAAAATCTTCCATGTTTATGGACTGGAAGAATTAATATCATAAGAATGATCATACCACCCAAAGCAACTTACAGATTCAATGTGATCTCAATCAAAATCCTAGGTGTAGGTACTAATAATATCCCCATTTTATAGCTAAGTAGATTGTGGTACATACAGGTTAATTCATGTGTCCAAAGACATAGCTGTTGAATGGCAGAGAGGAAATTTGTTATGCGGCTTCCAATATTCTGCACCTATGTTTGAACCTCTATCTTAACCTTCTGCATCAGCACTAACTGTGTTTATTTCCTCAGTGTAAAAATCAGATGCCCAAACTATGTAACTTCTCTGCTGTAACAGCATGGTGACATTTTTGCCTCAGATTTTCATGCACACTATTCCCATTGCCTAAAATACTTTCCTCTTCAAGGTCACAGGATTAATCCCCACTTGTGTGCATTCCATCATATAGAACACATCCTCAGGCAAGCATTTTTTAGTAATCAATTCACATTAATTAACCTTTCTAATGCTTAAATAGTGCTCAACACTAGCCCTTCTAACCCCTACTATTTGTTTTTGGGGTTTTTTTCCCCTCAGGAACTTGTAATTTTTTTAAAATTTCTATCTTCTTATCTAGTTTGAAAGATCTGGTTACCATTGCATTTCCAGAGCATAACATAGTACTTAAATATCATGAATAAGTTGACACCTATATCATAGGAATGGAATCATTGTCCACATTAAAAAATCAAGGGCACTATTTCTCATACAAGAAAATGTTCAATTGCTCTTCACTTTATGGCACTCTAACAATTTTGAAGACAGCCTCCTTGTCAGAAACAAATTTATGCCATGATTGGCTTCACTTATTGATCATACCTGCATCAAGAAAGCAATTTTAGAATCATCTTCATACTCAGTTTCTGAATGGTAGAGCCGCTGAAGTAAACACTTGTACTTCAAAAATGATTCTCGTTGTCGTGTCTCATTCTCAAGGTTAATACAATGACGACACCGATATATGCGGTGTGTGGTAGATGATACAGGAAATTCTGTAGAAGGCAAATAGAGCTGGCAACTGTGGCAAAAATAAATCTTCTTATAAAACTTCAATGGGTCTTGAGGGACCTAAATTTAAAAAAAATAGAAAGTATAAAATCTAAGCCAAGTACTAACCAAAAGATGCATTGATGGCTAAATTATATTAGAATTAGATTTTTTAAAATTGGTTGCTTTTTAAAGTTTTTCTGTTCTATACGAAATGTAAACTTCAAGCCATATTCATTTACTATGCTGAAATATTAAAATTATATTATCCATCATCATCTGATAGTAAATCACCTAGAAAATTAGTTGACTAAAGAAATACTGTAAGAAGCTTTTAGCACTTATTTTTAAGAATAATTTAGATTTTAATGCCATGCTTCATTAATTTTTCTTACAAGCAATAGCTAGATTCACATATAAATAAAAGTTCACTATACCAATTGTTTTTCTAATTTTATTTATCTTTAAAAATTGGATTAGTTCATTATCAATGTTAAAAATTTGAAACTCTCAATCTAAAGCAATGGGGTTTCCTTTTCTTCCACTTGGCCCCTCACCATCATTGCCAAAGCCCCTGGTGCACATGGCTTTCACTCCCCTTGCCAGATTAGTCACACAGTGAACACTCTACCCACTGCCATGTGCCCCACACTCACCTGAGTGGCTGTAGTACTCTCTCTCCCATGTGCCTATAGCCCTGTTGCCAAAGGCACTGTACCCAAATGCCTAACATTAGTTCTGAAGATTTAGGGAGACTAGAACATGATGACTGACTGAAAAGCATAGCCAACATAGCATACCAAACTAAAGGACATGTTTAGGACAAAGTCATTTACTATGAAAGCCAGCTTACGAAAGTGTTACAGAAAACTGATCCACTCGATGTGTAAGCCTCAATGTAGGGGTACAAGAAGTGTGAAAAGATGGCAACATCCCACCACCTCCAAACACTACAATAACTTTTTAGCAACATATTCAAGCAAAAGTTATTAACATAATGCCTCAGAAAAAAATTCAAAAGATTGATTATAATGAAATTTAATGAGATTCAACAGAATGTAGAAAGACAACTCAACAAGGCTTGGAAAAATTCAAGATATGATGGAAGAGTTTAGCAAAGAGATGAATATCATGAAAAAGAATAAAACAGAAATCTTAGAAATGTAATCCATAAATCGTACTTTGGAAATTTATATTCATTAAATAAAAGTTAAAAAAAAAAAGAAATGTAAGACTCAAGAAATCAGGTAAAATTATAGCTGAAATGCTAAACAGCCTAGATCAAGCAGAATACTACTGAATTTGAAGAAAGGTTTTATGAAAGATCCAAATTAGTAAAAGGATTAATATCCAGAACATATAAGTAACTCCCCATTCTGAGTATAAGATTCTGTTTAAACTAAGCTAAAAACTTTGGCCCTTTAATTCCTTGAAGTTGACTAAGTGCATCCTCTTCATCATCTGTTCTCTCCTAGAAAGTTGTGGTCAGCTCAGTGGTATTGTTTCAAGTTCTTTTACCAATGTGCAATCCAAAAAACTGCATACGAATCACTTCTTTTTGAAAAAAAAATCAGTATTTTTAAAATTCTAGCATATAGCTTAAGATATTAAGAGATACATTTCTTTCAAAATGAAAGTAACAAAAGATAATCCACAGACTTGTGCTAAATACAAGAAAAATATTAAATTTTGTTGCACTTAATGCTTTCACAAAGATATGAGCTAAATATTTGGTGTTTCTTTGCAAACAGAAGAGTAACATATTCAAATTAGAATAAAATGGGGAGTATATTGAATATTATCACTGATTGAAAAAGCTACTGAGCATCCCAAGATGGAAGAATAGTGACAGGGTGGTCTGATTTACACAGGGTGAAATTAATATTTAAAAAAGGAGAGAGAGTACACTCTCAGCTTAAAGCTGCAGGAGAGATGTGGTGGGAGATCCTACCAGAGCAATGGAGGTGATCCAGACCCATGCTGAAAGAGCAAAAACACAACAGAAGACCTGCCAACTTGGATCCAGAGAGGAGGACATCTGCCCTACCAAGCCAGGTGAGAGAGGACTCGACAGGCCCAAGGTGCTGCTGATACAATAGGAGGGAGAGCTTGGTGAACTGCTTTTGGAGTTGCACAGTGAACAGTAGACGACCAATTGCCCAGAGGTGAGGGAAAAAAGATGGCATGTCTCTCTCCCTCCCCCTCCACCTGGCTACAGCAGAGACCTATGGCCAGTTGGGGGACGGTAGCCGATGCCAGGGGAAGCTCCTGTGCCAGTTGCACGTACCAGTTGCCCAGCAAATGGGGAGGAGGAAGAGCCACCCCTGCAAGGGGAAGTGCCACATGTGGAACTCTCCATCCCTCCCAGCACAATTAAGAAGGCAGTGGGGCTGCAGCAGACAAGTACTTTGTGTGCCTCTAAACCACAGATATAACCAGAGGAAAAAAATTCTATAAATGGGAGCGGGAGAGGGGAGGGTTGCGGGTGGGAGGGAAGTTATGGGGGGCAGGGAAAGCCATTGTAATCCATAAGCTGTACTTTGGAAATTTATATTCATTAAATTAAAGTTAAAACAATTCTATAAATGATGAAAAATAAAAGCAAAAATTCAAAAAACAAGAAAAAGGAAGCCACTATGCGACCCCCAAGGAACACTACAACATTTCAATATTAGAATGTGAAGATGAAGAGATTGAAGAAGTGCCAGAAACAGAATGCAGGAAACTAATCATTGGATAAATCAGAAGCAATCAGAAGCAAATTAACAAATTAAAAAAATATATGATATGAATGAAATTTTTTCTCATGAAATTGAGATCTTAAAGAGAAAGCAAAAGGAAATGTTAGAAAGGCAGAATTCAATAAATCAAATTTTAAAATGCAGTGGAAAGTCTTAACAATAGAGTGAGTGAGGCAGAAGAAGGAATATTCAAGCAAGAAGACAAATGTCTGGAAATTTTACAGTCAGATCAAAAATAAGAAGAATCTTCAGAAATTACTACAAAGAGCTGTATGCCAACAATCTGGGAAACCCAGAAGAAATGGATAGATTCCTGAACACATACAACCTAACTAAATTGAGTCATGAAGAAATAGAAAACCTAAACAGACCCATAACCAAGACAGAAATTGATTCATAAGACCAGCCCAACACAAAAAGCCCAGGACCGGATGGCTTCACTGCTGAATTCTACCAAATATTTAAAGAAAAACTAACTCAAACAAGCTATTCAAAACAACTGAAAAGGAGGGAATCCTCCCAATTTTTTTCTATTAAGCCAGAATCACCTTAATTTCTAAACCTGAAAATGACACAACAGAAAAAGAAAATTACAGACCAATTTCTCTGATGAATATAGACGCAAAAATCCTCAACAAAATTATGTCCAATCAAATCCAACAAAATATCAGAAAGATAATTTAAACAGACCAAGTGGGGTTTAAGTCAGGTGTACAGGGATTTGTATATCCCAGGTATGCAGGTTTAACATTCACAAATCAATATATGTGATACATCACATTAACAAATTGAAGAACACTAACTATATTACCTCAAAAGACACAGAGAAAGCAATTGACAAAATACAACACCGTTTCATGATGCAAACTCTAAGAAAACTGGGTATAGAAGGAACATTCCTCAACACAATCAAGGCAAATTATCGCAAACCCACAGCCAGCATCCTTTTAAATGGGAAAAAGTTGGAAGCATTCACAGTGAGATCTGGAACCAGACAAGAATGCCCACTCTCATCATTGCTATTCAAGTTTTAGCCAGAGCAATTAGGCAAGAAAAAGAAATCAAAGGGATACAAATTGGGAAGGAGGAAGTCAAACTATCCCTATTGCAGATGACATTATTTACATATAGGGGATCCAAAAGACTCCACCAAGAGACTATTGGAACTTACAAAAGAGTTTGGTAAAGTAGCAGGGTATAAAATCATCACACAAAAATCAACAGCTTTGTATACACAGACAATGACATGGCTAAGAAAGAATTTCTAAGATCAATCCCACTCACAATAACTTCTAAAAAAATCAAATACCTTCGAATAAATTTAACCAAGGATGTCAAAGATCTATACAATGGGAATTATAAAACATTAAAGAAAGAAATAGAAGAAGATAAAAAAAATGGAATAATCTCCCATGCTCATGGACTGGAAGAATCAATATCATCAAATGTCTATGCTACCAAAATCAATTTAAAAATTCAATGTGGTATCAATCAAAATACCAAGAACATTCTTCTCAAATATAGAAAAGATGATGCTGAAATTCATATGGAAACACAGGGGACCCTGAATAGCTAAATCAATATTATACAACAAAAACAACAAAAACAAAGCTGGATGCATAACTATACCATATCCAAATTTCAAGACATACTACAGGGTAGTCATAATCAAAAAAGCCTCATACTGATACAAAAAACAGATGGATAGACCAATGGAACAGAATAGAAATGCCAGAAATCAGCCCTTGTCTTGACTATTGAGGAAACTTTTTTTTCCCATACTAACGCTGAACTCTTTACTCAACACAGAGATAATCATATTTTTATAAAGTAAATTGAAAACAGATACTAGTAGGGGCCAGTGCTGTGGCATAGTGGGTTAAGCCACTGCCTGCAGTGTCAGAATCCCATGTGGAATGCGCCTTCATGTTCAGCTGCTCCACTCCCAATCCAGCTCTCTGCTATGGCCTAGGAAAACACCCATGTGGGGACCCAGAGGGAGATCCTGGCTCCTGGCTTCAGATTGTCCCAGCTCCAGCCATTACAGCCATTTGGGGATTGAACCAGTGGATAGAGGATATCTCTCTCTCTCTCTGACTCTGCCTCTGCCTCTCTGTAACTATGCTTTTCAAATAAATAAATAAATGAAACATTTTTTTAAAAAATAGATCTTAGTAAAAATAAGATTGGGAATAAGAGAGGGAGGAGGAAGGTGGGTGGGAGTCTGGGAAGTGGGCATGGTGGAAAGAATAATCATGCTCTTAAAGTTGTAATTATGAAATGTATGAAGTTTGTAACCATAAAATGTAGTTATGCATACATTCCTACGAACTTACTTCTATGGGTACAGTTAAGAACTTCCCATGGGACTCCAAATCCCCTTAAACTAGGTAGTAAAAACAGCATTTTAAGTGTTAAAGTGAGCATATGAATAGGATTAAGTTTAAAGTGATCATATATATAGTACTAAGTATTAAAGAGATCATATAAAGAGGATTAAGTGTTTGGTAATAATAACAGAATTAAAAAGGAGTTAATGCTCCAATATGGGAAGCAGTCCACACAGCTGACTCATAGAATGACAATTGCTTTAAGTAGCACTCTGACCTCAGAATCAGCCTTTAAGACATTCTGGTTTGGCTGAAAAGCCCATGAGAGCATTTCAGGCTGGAAAACTAAGACACTGTGGCAAAAATTGACCTACATGCAGGACCTCTGTGGGTGAGACCCCAATGGAAAGAAATGTTCATCAAAGAAGGATTTACTTTTCTCTGAAGGGAGGAGAGAACTTCCACTTTGCTTATGGTCTTGTCGAAATATGGAAGGAGTGTGTGGATTCAAAAGGCTTCAAAAGCCTAGGCAGCTCATATCAAGAGCTTCTGGTAATCACAGACATCATACCTAAGAGTGTTAATTGTTAAATTAACAACAGGAGTCACTGTGCACTAACTTCCCATGCAGGACTTCTGTCCTCAAAGAGTTGCATTATGAAAGTTAATAGTAAAATCTGTTCCCAAATATTTATCTCATTAAGTGGAAGATATCCTTATGTCTCATAAGCTATAATTATGTCTATGTGCTATCATTTTGGGTCCTTCTCCAAAGTTAATTAAGTTTATATATATATATATATATAAACTTAACATAAATATATGTTATATATAACATATATAATATGTTCTTCAAAGTTAATTAAGTTTATATCTGTATATATATATATATTTATATATATTATAAATTAAACCTGATAAAGGTTTACTTTTATTGAATTAAAAAGTAGTTTTTTTCCTTATTGTAAAAATAATCATTCTGGTGTCCTATTTCACAGTGGGGTAACAACAGTTAACAATAGCATACAGCATTTTTCTAAATAGCTAGAAGAAAGACTTCTGAATGTTCACACTACAAAGAAATCTTGAATATATGAAGCAATGTATTCTGATTATCCTAATTTGATCATTAAAATCTATTCATGTATCAAAATATTATAGTGTACCCCATAAATATGTACAATTATTTTGTCAATAAAAACAAATAATCTTCAAAAAAAAGCAAAAGGTACTTAATTTACTTGATTATTTTATGTTAGAAGTGTATGTTCCTTAAATAACAGCACATTAATTTACTTTGAGAAATAAATTGCTTATAAGCATAATTTTCAAATAACTAAAAATTACCCCCTCTTTAACCTAGTTTAACTATGATTAATAGAACTCTTACTAAAATAGTATAATATTCTTTGCCTTATAAATACAACATATATAATATAATTTAAAAATTCTTAATGTGTCAGGATATTTTTATAAGCAAATACTATGGTATTGTGCTAATATAATACAGTTCTTTGCTTACTGTACAATGTATCTGCCTCTTTCTGCTATCAGCCGTCACTTTCCACTGCTGTAATTATGCCTGTATATAAAAGCTCTTACATCTTTTTAAATCTTTTTATATCCTTTTTGCAGATAAAAAATCAAGTCCCACAGTTTATTACACTTTCTTGTACTCCAGTAGCTTCAAATGTCATCCAAACTGTGAGTACCCTTAAGTCCATTACCAAGTCGACCTCTCCACAGGAACAGAAATAAACAAAAGAGATGTTTATTTCCCATTACACTAGAAACTCTTCACAGCATGTTCTTTGGAGAATCTGACCTTCCTCTTCTGTTATTCTACAGCACTTTGTTGTAAGCAAATATTCTAAGTAATCTGAGTAAGCAGATATTCTAAGGAGTTCAGAGATTATTTAGCTTGTTTTCTAGGTTACTGAATTAATCCCCCCTACAGCTGCTGTCTGTGTGAGCAGCTGCTTAACACTCCCATTAAAATCTGTATATCTTATTAAATATTGGACAATTTATTTGGACTTTTGTTATCTATTCTTTTGGAATGTAATTTTTTAAAAAAAAATCAATTAAAAAGAATTTAGAAATTAAGTAACTTATATTCTTCTAAAAGTTTTGACTAAATATTGAAATTTCATTTTGTCAAAAAAGTTAAAAAATGTTTATTCAGCCTTTTAAATAAAAGACCCAAACCATTCACATCCATAGACTCCACATCCATAGAGTCAACCAATTATAGATATTTTTTAAACATTTTAATTGTGTTTGCACTAGACATGTGCAAACTTTTCTTATCATTATTCATTGAAAAAATACAGTATAGCAATAATTTGCAATTTGTATAGCATTTACATTGTATTAGGTAAGGTATGTAATCTACAGATGATTTAAAGTATAAGGGAAAATGTATATAGATTACATGTAAATATTACACCATGTATTAAGGAACTTGTTATATCTGAGAGGGGTTCCAGAAACCAATTCCTTATGGATACCATGGATGATTGTATAACCCTAAAACTAATAATTGAAATAAAACACTACTTATAATCCTTTAGTATCAGTTTCCCTCCTCTTGCCCCCAAATTTACTTCCTGTGTTTTAGATGGTTCTGCTACAATAAAAGGCAAGGAAGCACTTATCTTGGTGTCCAAGAACAAAATCTCCACAGATGCTGAGCATCTGGGAGTTGGAGAACATTAATTCAAATACATGTTAAATTTGTAGTTCTCTCAGATTATCTTTACAGATATGTTCAGTAATAATTACAGCTATGTGATAGGTATTATAAAGAAAACAGACACAGGATCCTGTCGCTCCCCCTCTTCGCAGAGGAACGACACAGGACCCTGTGCTGTTCTTTTGTCTGCTCGGCCCTCCCCGGGTTTGCTGCTGGTTCTTCCCGGGTTGGCTACCGTCCCTTCCACCTCCGTGGAAGGGCGGTTCCCCCTGCCACTTTCCCGACTTCCGCGGGGGAGCGGCACACCGCCGGCCGGCCCTCTCGGGGGCTGCTCAGATGTTCCTCAGGTGTTCCTGGTGCATGTTGTCTCTCTCCTCCTTTATAGTCCTCTTCCACCAATCCCAACTCTGCTACCCACATGCTGAGTACGCTGCTCTCCTCCAATCAGGAGCAGGTCCTGCAGCTTGTTGGTTGAACTGGAGGCAGCTGTGTAGAAGCTGTTTCCTCCTCTCCCAGCGCCATATTGTGGGAGAGCAGATGCATAGAATAAGTCTTAATTCCAGTAACTTAGTCTAGTCCGAGTTGCTCCCAGTTGCTTCCCACAGGATCCAAGGTGGCTAGATAGAGTGTAGCCATGCTGGGATATCAAAAAAATAGAGGAAGGACCACGTTTCCACGAGTCTGACTGACAGAAATTTTTACTGGAGAAAAGACAAAACAGCAAAGACTCTGTGGGACAAGAAGGGGGAGAACAGAGACACTGCTGCATTTGGCACCCTGTGCAGCCAACTGCCAGCTTTGAGCCGCCATCTTATCAAGTCAAGGTAGAAAGAAATTGCTGCATACCCTGCCGCCCACGAACTTAGCTGAGAGAAAATTCTATAGTCACTCAATGACTTTTACTCCAGCCTGGGGAGCTGCAAGGGGTCTCAGCAACTGCTAAGTTCTGAGAAAGAGAGCCACATTATCTTCCTCCACTCCCTTAAGCTACAAAAAGTGTTAGACTAGGCTGTGAAAATCATATAGCAGACCTCTGATCCCCTAATACTAGAAGGGATAGAAGTCAGTCAGGACAACTTATGGAGATCCCCTGCATCTTGCAATTGTGAGAGTTTGGGACCATTAGCCCCAGAGCTACACCCACTGACTTTATGTGAGCCATGTGGTTCCCCTAAGCTTCTAGGGGCTGGCAGCAATAGCCCATAAAAATCTGGTTCCTACTATGGGTGATCTGGGTAATGATCTCACTGTACCCTGAAACACCAGGACTGTAACACTTAGTTCTAATTTCCTCGGTCCCATTGGAATATACCTGGTAGAACGAGGAAAGAACCAACCTAACTGCATTTTACCTCTTTTGAGTCTTATCTCTTAGAGCAAAATCTCCTAAATACCTTATAGTCACCCTATAGGGCTATAGCAGGGGTCCAGTTCATATCCCCTAGTCACAAAACCAGGGATGTTGATGTTATAAGTCACTGTACCAGTTGGGCTTTCTAAGAAAGACCTAAAATAAGGCCCACCCACATCACACAGTCCTAGAGCCACAGTAATTGGTGTCACAAACCCTAGCATCATTTATGTTTGCCTGTGGATCTAGGGGACAGCTATTTTTACCTCCCTCAGTCACCAAGGAGACTGACATTAAACTCTCTGTGGACTGAAGATACACACCCCAGGAAACCCACATTCATCTCAAAGCCACACTTCCATCTCTATGAACTGTAGCAGACTAGACCACTGTGTCACTTATAGATACAACTGACATTGATTAAAACAAAGGAAATCACCAGGGATGACACCCCTGGGCTCACCTAGAACCAAAGCCAAAGCAATAAGCCAAGTGATACCAGCATTCCTGCTAAGCCATAAACTCTTTTCCAATATAACCTACTAAATAAAGAAGGGACAGTTACACCAGAGACATAGATATCAACTTAGGGACAGAGGAGACATGAAGAAGAAGGTAGCATGACTCTTCCAAAAGAAATAATAGTCCTCCAGAATTACATCCTGAACTGATGGAAATCTATTAAATGGCAGAAAGAGAATTCAAATATTGATTGTAAGGTAACAAAATGAGATGCAAGAGAATTCAGACAGATTAAAGAAAGGAGGAAATTTAAAAAAGAAATGAGGAAATCAATGAGTGACATGAAAATACTACTAAGGAGACAGAACTCAGTAAGAAGAACCAAATAATTTTAAAAAGACTCTCACCAAAAGTAAAGTCCTAATTAAATTATATTAAGCCAATTAGGAGAAAAGAAGAACCAAATAGAAATTTTGAAGATTAAATTTCAAACAGAGAAATAAACAAATACAATTGAGAGATTCAACTCACCAGAATAAACTAAGTGGCAGAAATACTTTCTGACCTCAAGGACAAGACTTTTTAAAAAACCCTCCCGGCAACAAAAAGAAAAATAAATTTAAGAAAATAAGGAAAGTCTATGCAAAATATGGGATACCTTTAAATACTCAGTTATTTGCATTATAGTTATTCCTGAAGTAGAAGAGAAGGAAAATGCATTGAGAAGAGGATAAATGCAATTATACTTGAAAATTTCCCAGGTATTGAAAAAGACATGCACATCCCGATATAAGAAACTTAAAGAACTCCCAAGTAGAGTCAACCAAAAAAGATCTGCTCCAAGACATATTGTAGTCAAATTGTCAAAAGTTAAGGAAAGGTGAGAATCCTAAAATGGTAAGAGAAAAGTATCAAGTTACATTTAAAGGAAAACCAATTAGACCTATAGCAGACTTCTCAGTGGAAACCCACAGAAGAGTGAGATGATATATTCAAGGTTTAAAAAAAAATAAAGTTGAGGTCAGCAGGTTATGCCACTGTCTGCAATGCCGGCATCCCTTGTAGGTGCTGCTTCAAGTCCTAGCTACTCTGCTTTCAATCCAACTCCCTGCTAATAGCCTGGGAAAAGAAGCAAATAATGGCCCAAGTGTTTGGGCCTATGCCACCCATTTGGGAGACCCAGAGGTGGGACCTGGCTTCTGGCTTTGGCCTGGCCCAGCCCTAGCCTTGGGGAGTGAATCAGAGGACTGAAGATCTCTCTGATATCTCTCTCTCCCTCTCTAGCTTTCATTCTCTCTGTGTAACTCTTTAAAATAAATAAATAAATCTTTAAAAAAAAGAAAGAAAAAAACTTCCAGAGCTGGCACTATAGCAAACTGGTTAAATCTGCTGCCTACAAAGCCAGCATATCATACAGGTGCTGGTCCCAAAACCTAGCTGCTCCATTTTTAATTGAGCTCCCTTCTAATTGTCTGGGAAAAACAGTTAAAATTTACCCAAGTGTTTAGGCATCTGCCAGCCATGTGAGAGACCTGGAGGAAACATCTGGCTCTTGCCTTCAGCCTAGCCCAACCCTGGTTGTTGTGGCTATCAAGAGAGTGAATCAGCAGATGACCTCTCTGTTTCTCCCTCCCCCTCTGTAACTCTGACTTTCAAATAAATAAATATTTCAAAAAATAGAAATAAAATAAAATAAAAAATATAAAAAAGTAAAAAATAAAAATCTTCCAACCAAGAATATGATAACCCACAAAGCTATCCTTTAAAAGTAAAATAAGGTATTTTCCAGACAGTAAAAATTAACAGAATTTACCACTACCAGACCAACCTTACAAGAAATTCTGAAGGGAGTTCTGCATTTAGAAGAAATATCATGAAACACATGACACCATCAAATTCATCAACTGAAAAGTTATAATGAATAATCAACAAAATGACAGGTATTATTTCTTATCTATCTATACTGATCTTGAATGTAAACAGGTTAAATTCTCCAGCCAAAAGACTTGGGTCTTTTGACTTAAGTCTTAAAGACCCACTTTATGCTGCCTAAAAGAAAGACGCACATAGACTGAAAGTGAAGGGATCCAAAAAGATATATCAGGCAAATGGACACTAAAAATTAGCAGCAGTATCTAACCTCATATCAAATAAAACAAACTTTAAAACAAAAACTGTAAGGGCTGGCACTATGGTGCAGCTTGTTCAGGTGCCTCCTACAGTGCTGGCATCCCATTTGGGCAACAGTTTGGGTCCTAGATGTACCTCTTCTGATCCAGCTCCCTTCTAAGGTGCCTTGGGAGGCAGCAGAAGATGGCCCAAGTCCTGGGGCACCTGCAACCACATGGGAGACCCAAATGAAGTTCTTGGCTCCTGATTTTAGATTGGCTCAGCTCTAGCCATTGCAGCCATTTGGGGAGTGAACCAGTGGATGCAGGATCTCTCTCTCTCTCTCCATCTCTTTCTGTAGCTCTTCCTTTCACACAGACAAATAAATATTTTTAAAAATTGTAAAAAGAGACAGAAAATGATATTACATCTTGACAAAATGTTTGATTCAATAAGTTGGAAGAACCATAAATATATAGGCACACAACACAAGACTAAGCAGATATGTACAGAAAATACTATTAGACTCATTAGACTATTAGGGAAAGATAGACTCCAATACAATAATAGTGGGTCACTTCAAAATCTCCCTCATCAATGGACACATCATCCAGGCAGAAAATTAATAAATACACATTAGAGTAGAAACACACTATCAAGCAAACGGACCTAACAGACACTTACAGGACAATTCATCCAACAGCTACAGAAAACACATTCTTCTCATCAGTGCATGAAACATTTTCTAGAATGCAGAACATATATTAGGCCACAAATCAAGTCTTAGTAAATTTATAAAGACTGAAATCCTAACATGTATCTTCTCAGAACACAAAAGAATAAAACTAGAAATTATCAAGAACAATAGAATATTCATAAATACATGGAAGTTAGACACATGCTGCTGAATGATAAATGGGTCATTGAAGAAATTAAAAATGAAATTAAAAACTTACTTGAAATAAATGAAAATGAAAACACAACACATCAAAATCTGTGAAGTACAGCAAAAGAAGTATTGAGGGAAGTTTGTAGTATTATGTATTTATATTTAAAAAAAAGAAATTTCTGAAATAAAATATCTAAAGATACATTTCATTGACTTAGAAAAACAATAACAAACCAAACCCCAAATCAGCAGAAGGCAAAATTTAACGAGAATCAGAGCATAAATAAATGAAATTGAAACTAAAAAAAACAAACAAAAAATGTTCAACCAAAAGAAAAGCTGGTATTTGTGAAGATAAATAATATGGGTTAACCACAAGACAAAATGACAAAGAAAAAAGAAAAAACCCAAATACAATTAGAGATGAAAAACTAGACATTACAATGGACACCACTGAAATACAAATGATCATAAGAAACTACTATGAAAAACTACATGCTAACAAACTTGAAAGCCTTGAGGAAATGGATAAGCTTCTGATTACATAAAACCTACCAAGATTAAATCAAGAAAACTATAGACCATATAAAACAGACCCATAAGCAATGAGATTGAAACAGTAATCAAAAATTTTCCATCAAAAACATCAAAAAATCCAGGATCTGATGGCTTGCTACTGAATTATACAAAACATTTAAAGAGCAACTAATTCCAATGCTTTTCAAACTATTCCAAACTATTGAACAAGATGAAACTCTGCCAAGCTCTTTTTATGAGACCAGCATCACTATGACAACAAAAGCAAATGAAGATACAATATGAAAATAAAACTACACAGGGCTAACGCTGAGGCATAGCAGGTAAAGCCTCCACCTGCAGTGCCAGCATACTTATGGGTACCAGTTCGAGTCCTGGTTGCTCCACTTCCAGTCCAGCTCTCTGCTATGGCATGGAAAAGCAGCATAAGATGGCCCAAGTGCTTGGGTCCCTGCACCAGTGTGGGAGACTGGGAAGAAGCTCCTGGCTCCTGGCTTTGGATTAGTGTAGCTCTGGTCATTGTGGCCATTTGGGAAGTGAATCAGTGGATGGAAAACTTCTCTCTCTCTGCCTCTGTCTCTCTGCAACTCTTTCAAGTAAAATAAATAATTTTTTTATAAAAAAGAACTACAGACTTTATATTCTTAAGGAACATAGATGCAAAGAATCTCAACAAAATATTAGCAAATAGAATCCAAAGCCACATCAAAAAGATCATATACCATGACCAAGTGGGATTTATTTAAGAAATACAATGGTGGTTCAACATTTGCAAATCAATAAATGTCATAAATCACATCAACAGCATCATCAAATTACTAGAGGAAAACTTTGGTGATACTCTGTGAGACAATGGTATAGCCAAAGGCTTCTTGGAAAAGATTTCAAAAGCATGGGCAATAAAAGCAAAAATAGACAAATGAAATTACATTAAGCTATGAAGCTTCTGCACTGCAAAGGAAGCACTCAATAAAGTGAAGCAGTAACTGACAGAATGGGAGAGCATATTATCAAGCTACAGAAAATAAGAAATATCCAGGGTCTATAAAGAGCTCAGGAAACTCAACAACAAAATATACAATACAATTAAGTAATGGGCAAAGGACATGAATGGGTGTTTTTCAAAGGATGAAATTTAAGTGGTCAACAGATAAATGAAAAAATGCTCAGAATCTATAGCCATATGAGAAACGCAAATCAAAACCACAATGAGGGTCGGCGCCGCGGCTCACTAGGCTAATCCTCTGCCTTGCGGCGCCGGCACACCGGGTTCTAGTCCCGGTCGGGGCGCCGGATTCTGTCCCGGTTGCCCCTCTTCCAGGCCAGCTCTCTGCTGTGGCCAGGGAGTGCAGTGGAGGATGGCCCAAGTGCTTGGGCCCTGCACCCCATGGGAGACCAGGAGAAGCACCTGGCTCCTGCCATCGGATCAGCACGGTGCACTGGCCGCTGATCCATTGGAGGGTGAACCAACGGCAAAAGGAATACCTCTCTCTCTGTCTCTCTCTCTCACTGTCCACTCTGCCTGTCAAAAAAAAAAAAAAAAAAACCACAATGAGGTTTCCCCTCACCCCAGTGAAAATGACTGTCATTCAAAATTCAAAAAACAATGAATGTTGGCAAGGACATAGAGGAAAATGTATCCTAACACACTGACAGCAACCAATCCAGTTAAAAATTGGGCAAAGACCCTCAACAGACCGTACTCAAAGGATGCAATACAGATGGCCAACAAATATATGAAAAAATGCTCAAATTACTAGCCACCAGGGAAAGGCAAATCAAAAGAACAATAAAATATTACCTCACTTTTGTCAGAATAGCTAAAATCCAAAAGACAGAGATCAACAAATGCTGGTGAGGATGGATGATGTGGAGAAAGGGAAACTCTTATACACTATTGGGGTATATAAATTAGTGTAGCCACTGTGGAAAACAGTATGGAGATTTCTTTAAAAACTAGAAATAGACTTGACATATGAGCCCACAATCTCACTATAGGGTATATACCCAAAAGACATTAATTCATTGTATCAAAGAGATACTTGCATCACCATGTTTATAGAAGCACTATTCACAGTAGCCAAAACATAGAATCAACCAAAGTATCCATCATGAGATGAACTAATAAAGAAAATGTGCAACAAAATGGATGTGACTGGAGGACATTATGTCTAGTGAAATAAGCTGGACACAGAAAGACAAACACTACATATGCATATTCTCCCTTATATATGGGAGCTAAAGTTTAAGAAAAAATTTGAAAAGAAAAAAAAAAGGGAAGAGATGCCTGCATAAAAATGGCTGCAAATATAGTTTTGTAAATCTTTGTTTTGTATCTTTCTCAAACCAATGGTTAAGAATGTTATATCACTGTAGTTTTAATGATCTGAGAATACTTTAAAATTTACTGTATGTGGGTGCAATTGTCATCTTTCCATTTGGTTACTGTTTATAGCTCTTGTTATAACTCTATATTCCTGCTAAACTAGGGTCTTTTTTGCATTTACATATTAACTTCCTATTTGGTAGAGCATTAACCTCTTGACTGTAATGTAAACTGAAAATATGTTATCTTCAAAATTGAGAAAGAAAGAGTGAAAAGGGTGGGTGATAGTCAGGAAAGGGAGGGAAGGAGGGAGGAAGGAAGGAATATCATTACATTCTTAGAAATTTTATCTGCCATCGACATTGAATCTGATAGAAGTAAAAAATTTTAAATAAATAAAAAAGGGAAGATAAAATCCAAGAAGGAAAACCTTTATTGCTAGCACCCTCTATAATGTTTGCAATGATAGACACTCAATAAACATTTGTTCAATTTAAAATATGTACATAGGCTTTTTAAACATTCCTTCCAAGGTTGATAAATGTGCTTATGAATATCAAAAAATCATGATACACAAAGTTGCCATTTTACTAACTAAATCATTCCACACACCCAGCAAATGTTCCTTAAATATAGAATATGTTCAATATTCTTATACACTATTGGGGTATATAAATTAGTGTAGCCACTGTGGAAAATAGTATGGAGATTTCTTTAAAAACCAGAAATAGACTTGACATATGAGCCCACAATCTCACTATAGGGTATATACCCAAAAGACATTAATTCATTGTATCAAAGAGATACTTGCATCACCATGTTTATAGAAGCACTATTCACAGTAGCCAAAACATAGATTATATGTTCATTAATTATATGTATAATTACATTATACATTCAATGTATTCTGTATTTATAGATTTATTTATAATGTGTTTGCCAAAGTAAAAAATCCAACAAGGTATAAGGTAGGATTTCAGCTAGGAATAGTTTTACTACCTCAGAGCCCCCATTAAGAAGACATGAAGTCTGAGTTTAAAAATGAGTAGGAGTTTGGCAAGATGAGCTAGAGGATGGCATTCCAGGCATAAGCAACTGTGTGTGCAAAATCATGGAGGTGTGAAAGATCACAATACATTTAATGTAATGCAATACTAAGTTGAAAGTTGGTTCAAAAATTAGGCAAGAATTTAAGGCTGGAAATGCAGACATATAAGAAGTTAAAATAGTAAGCTTAATTTATCAATATAAAGATGAAAATCACTCAAAGAAAATCTCACCAATAAGATGGTCTTCCATATGAATTCCAAATAAAGCATTAGGCAAAATTTGAATATCCTTTAATTTGCTATATTACATCCTAGGACTTTAAAAAGGAAGGCAGAGGCTAAAGTGTAGTACCTTAAGGTGTCTTGCAACTTCAGGATTAAACAGAGGTGTTTTTATATAATGGAAAAAGAGTGTTGCAATTCTTTTTCTGAGCCCTTCAAGGTTATGAGGTTTGACTCCTCTCATCATAAGGTCAACTTCTCTGTCAATCAATTCTAGGATTTCCTGGGTCAGTTTACATGCATGTTCCTATAAAAAATACAAAAATATCAGTATGAAATTTTAAAAACCACTGAGTTTGTTTTCAAAATTTACATCCAGCAAACTAATTCCACATTCCAGAAGAAATAAAACATTACTGACAAGAGTATGAACTGATACAACTAATTTTTTAAAAATTGGCATTATCTAATAATAAAATTTGAAGAGCTGCATAATCTATGACTCAGAAATTCTACTTTTAAGTGCTTCAGAGGAATATGCACATAGATTTATTGTTTACTGTAGCTAAAAGTTAGAACCAAATATCCCTATGTAAATGCTTAATAAAATTATAGCTTATTCATACAATGGAACATTATATAATACATGGAAATGGATGCACTATCATTATCTATAATAACAAGCTCAAATCTTCTACATTAATTTTGAGTAAAATAAACAAAGCACTAAATAATACATAGGTTCTAATTTCATTATAACATATAATTTCATTCTCTTTGTATCTCTGCCTAAAAAAATATGTAAACATTGATTTATTGAACTAAGTATTAATCTTAGTTCAATCTATATTTGCACCCAGTGAATAAATGTGTATTTACATTTAGAATATTCATACTCTATTTATATTCATAATGCACCACAATATGAGAATTCTTAGGTAAATATTAATATATCAATCCTATCCACCCCCAAATTATTTTTAAAATTTATTTATTTATCTATTTGCATGCATCTCATAAATTCAACTTTAGGAACATAGTAATTATTCCCACTGTACATGCTCTCCCATTCCTCTTCCTCCTCCCTCTCATATTCCCAGTCTTATTTTTACTAAGATGTATTTTCAATTAATTTTATACACAGGAGATTATTCTAGGTAAAGAGTTTAACATTTCATGTGAGAAAGAAAAAGAAAATGAAAAAAAAATTGTTCCTCAACAGTCCAGACAAGGGCTGTTCAAAATTATTGCATCTCAAAGTTAATTTCACTTTTTTTAGCATTATTTATTTGAGAAACTTAATTTTCTTTAAAGAAGAACCCAAAAATGATACATCTTTTGCAAGCACTCAGACAAAAATATAACTTTTGAGACATAAGACTATCCTCCGCTTAATACACTAAAATGAAGTAAATCTTTGAGAACAAGTTTTACTATTAACTCTCATAATACAAGTCTTTGAGGACAGAGATCCTGCATGGGAAGTTAATGCACAGTGACTCCTGTTGTTAATTTAACAATTAACACTCTTATGTATGACGTCAGTGATTATCCGAGGCACTTGACATGAGCTGCCTAGGCTATGGATGCCTTTTGAATCCACAAACTCCTCCAATATTTCGACAAGACCATAAGCAAAGTGCAAGTTCTCTCCTCCCTTCACAGAAAAGTGCATCCTTCTTTCCCATCCCCAAATTATACCTAAACAATATATTTGTTGATAAAATAATAAAATTTCATAAATATTAATAATCTTTATAATTATTTAATGCAAAAATAATTTGCTTCTTTTAGTATTCAACTTTTGATTGATTGTGACCCCCACACCCTGGAGTTAACAGAAAGTTAACATACCTTCACGGTGTGTTTAAGTGTTAGGAGTACATCCAGCCTCTCATCTTGAGAGAGATTTTTCAGCAATATGCATTTGTAGATGTTTTGAAGTTCTCTGGCTCTGATAGTGAACTGTGTATCCATCTTGATTATGTAGCCATTAGGTGTTCTCCATGTCTTTGGAGCTGAACACTTAAAAATGATATTATACTTACAAGTATCAGTTAATTAAAGGCTAAAACTAACCATTTTTTCCTTCTGCTAAAAGTTTAATATCATTTATGAATAAAAGTATCATTAAAACTTAAGACAATGAATTGAAGAATTTACAAACCAGGCAAAAGTGAAAGTTTTTTAAAGACAATAAAGAGCTTTGCAGTCTGAAGAAGTGAAAACATTTCTACAGGAATTAGGACTTGCTACTAATTGTACTAACTAGTATGTTGAATGGCTTGACAAGTATACAAAATTATTCATTAACCACATGGGGGAGTAGAGGAGCATGCTATTTAGAATGTTATCAAAAAAAATATGCTTGGTTCAATTATATTGGTTGTGTAAGTGTGTCTTCATCACGCCTTTCCAATTGAGGACAACTTTTTGTGGAGCAACTGTGACAATCTTCAATATATTTATGTTTAAAAACATACTAAAAAGGGGACTTTGTGCATTGTGTTTAGGTTTATTTTTTGGTGTCCCATAAAAATAAACCTAAACAAATTAAAAATCCTTCACAAAGCAGAAATCCATAGTGAAACAGCTATACAGTTTGCCTTCTGGATCCTTGTATTTCACATCTTGGAATTCAATCAACCAAAGAAGGAAAATATTTTGGAAAAAAGATTTCATCAGTGCTGAACATGTATAGACCTTTTCTTTTTGTCATTATTTCCAAAACAATACAGTATTAACACCTATTTACATAGCATTTACATTGTATTAGGTAGTAAGTAAACTACAGATTATTTAAAGCAAACAGGAGGGTGTGCATAGGTTATAGGCAAATACATCATTTTACGCAAGGTACTTAAGAATCCATGGATTTTGGTATCCTCCATGGTCCTGGAACCTATCCTCCATGGATATGAAAGACTAAATCATTTTGCTATGCTATCTTACGAGTTCTGTGGTCCCTACCTCTCTGATATTCCCTAAGATTCTCATTTCCTATTTCCCAGTATGCATTGGTACCTCCCAACCTAGCTCACCTCCTGAATTGAGGGCAACAGATGGAGTTTACTCTCTTTGAAGCTCATCTGAGGACTCCCACATTAAGAATTCAGAGATCAGAGGCAGTTGTTGATGGAATGAGTCTACAGACTCAGCAACACAAGAATAATCTATAATCATGTTACTTCTGACTACCACTAATTCAGTTCCGTCTTACTGAGATTTTAAGAGAAAATATAATCACCAGCTATTTCAGTTAAACCTTATCTATCGTTTCTCTTCACTTTCCAGTATAGAGCTGCTCGATTTCTTTCCCTAATTATAATTTTTCAGAAACAAAGTTCTGTTAATCCCAATTCTTAACTGTTCAAGTATCAAATGTTTTTGTAAATTACTTGATGTTCACTTTAGAGTCCATGTAGCTTGCTTTATGCCTATTTTGAATTATTTAATCCTTAAATGTGATATAATTTTGAACCTTAAATAGAAGTTCTATGTATTGGAATAAATCAGCAGGAATGTTGACTAACCAAATACAGGTATAATATAATGCTGTATTTTAAATAACAATATAATAAGTAATTTGTTTAGTTCTAACATCAATTTACTTTCAATTTGTACATTTTATACTAGCAAGATTGCATTGGTAACTGTAAGGCTAATTCTTAAAAACAACTATATCTGATATGTTTTCAGAGTAATGGCATTATATCCTGATGAGAACCAAAATGAGTGTTGTTTAGAGTTAAGAAATTTCACCCAAAAATTTAAATTCTCAGTTTTAATCCAGTAAAGGCAAAGCTTCAGTCCTATAATTTATTTTGTTATTTGATAAATATAATATTAAATAAAACATTAATAATAAAATAGTTTATCACTTAATTATGAGTACTTAGAAACACAGAAAATTTAAATGAATATAGCCTTGTTTTGGACACACCTCATAATTAATTTTAATACTTATTTCAAAGCTTCTTTAGAAAGTGGTTAGAAAGTAATCTTAAGCTAAGTCTCATATTGCAGTATTCTAAAGTCTATCTAACATCTTAATCTTTTTGCACGTAATTTTTCTCAGACTGGCTCTATTAAATATAATTTTCTTTTGGGGCTGGCATTGAGGCATGGCAGATTAATCCTCCACCTGCAATGGTAGCATCCCAGTATAGGCCCCAGTTCATGTCCCAGTTGCTCATCTTTGATTCAGATCCCTGTTGATACATCTATGGAAGCAGCAGAAGGTAGCCCAAGTGCTTGGGCCCTTCTATTCAATGAGAGATTCAGAAGAAGCTCCTGGCTCCTGACTTCATCCTGGCCCAGACTTGGCCATTGTGGCCATTTGGGGAGTGAACCAGTAGATAGAAGACGTCTCTCACTGTCTGTCTGTCTCTTTCTCTCTCTAACTCTGCCTTTCAAATAAATAAATCATATATAAATATATGTATATATAATTTTGTTTTAACCAGAGATACCAACAGTATCTTTTGCTCTACAGGTCAGTAACTTACTTCATTAGTAGTAATCCAAGTGTAATAACCTTTTAATGAAATGTCTACTTTATCTACTTCACTGTATTTTTTCCAGTTGGTAGACTGACTTAACTCTACATTCCTTCCAAGTTTTTAAAGCCCTGTGGAATACAGTATTCCATGGAAATAGTTTAGGCTTTTCTAAATACACTCTACAACAAATCCTTCCTGTCCTTCAATTCTGAATTAAAATCCTTCCTTTTCCATAGAGAGGGCTCTGTGGGAAAATAAGGGGTGATATGAGTAATGACCACAGATAAATAGATAACTAGAGGTTGCTATGAAGCACCTAACCGCTAAAAAGAAAAAAATGTAACCTAAAGAATAACCGAAAGATAGCCAGATTAAAGGGAATTGAGAGGTATAATCAAAAAATCCTAGATTTGAAATTTAAGTTCCCTAGAGTTGATACCAAGAAGATAGACAAGATCTGTTTAGTAAAACCGTTTTTATACTCGGATGTATTTCTGCAAACAGTGATAACTTAGTCTTCAAGTCTAAGCTTCTTTGATTTTAGGCTTTCAGGTGTTTTTTTATTCTGACAGGAAAACGTCAACTTTGCTTATTTCTCTTTCCATTTCCTTATTTCTTTGAATGAACTGGCTGTAATAAGAGATGTACAACAATCATGTTTTTAAATTGCTTTAGAAGAGAGCAGCATAATAAATTCCATTTAGCTGACAACAAATGAGATAGTACAGGCTCTGAAGGAGAAAAACAGAACAGCAGGGAGAAACGTTTCAGTGAGGGTAAGGTGGAGGGATAACAAAAACCTCAAGAGGAGCAGCCTTCCACAAAGAAAAGAAATGACTATACTGTAAAAATATGTCTTTTCTTCCTACTGAATTAGTCTTCAAGTCCCTAAGGGCACAAATTAAGAGAAACCTTAACCCCTCGAAAACTATTGGGTAGTGATCACTGTTTCCACAGCAAAGGGCCTTTTGTTCATCCATAGTGACACCCTTGTTTACTGTAGCTCTCAGAAAAAGATGGTTGTATTTTTGTATCCCATTAGCTGTTGGCCAGCTGAGTATGGAGAAAAAGCATTAAATTACACAGCTAACAAAAATTGCAGTTTTTAAGCTTTAATTTTTAAGTTTTAATTGCAATTCAGAACTGATGTTCAAGTAAAAAAAAAGAAAGAAATGGTCTTGACTATGGGGAAAATAGCTTACAGAAATTCAAATTGTCTCACAAGTTGGGTAAAGAGCACTCAAAAGATATATTAGAGGGGCAAGCACTGTGGTGCAGTGGGCTAAAGCCACTGCTTGCAATGTACACATCCCATATGGGCACCTGTTTGAGGCCTGGGTGCTCTACTTCCAATTTAGCTCCCTATTAATGCACCTGGGAAAGCAGTGGAAGATGGCACAAGTACTTAGGCCCCTGCTCCCACATGGGACACCTAGAAGAAGCTCCTGGCTCCTGGCATCAGATGGGCCCAGCTCTGGCCATTGCAGCCACTGGGGAAGTGAACCAATGGGTGGAAGATCTTTCTCTCTCTCTCTTTCTCTCTCGCACTCTCTCTCCTTCTCCCTATCTGTAACTCTGCCTTTCAAATAAATCTATATATACATCTATATCTATTATATCTATATCTATATATCTATATTAGAAACCAGCTAATGACCATTCATTCAAATTTTTGCCTGAATTTCTACACATCTCTACAAGTTTTTTAAATTTATTTAATAAATGTCAAATTTACAAAGTACAACTTTTGAATTGTTGCAGCTTTTTCCCCCATAACCTCCTTCCCACCCGCAACCATCCCATCTCCCACTCCCTCTCCCATCCTATTCTTCATAAAATTTTATTTTAAATTATCTTTATATACAGAAGATCAACTTAGTATATACTAAGTAAAGATTTCAACAGACTGCACCCACACAGCCACACAAAGTACAAAGTACTGTTTGAATAGTAGTTTTACCGTTAATTCTCATAGTACAACACATTAAGGACAGAGATCCTACATGGGGAGCAGGTGCACAGTGACTCCTGTTGTTGATTTAACAAGTGACACTCTTTTATTTATGGTGTCAGTAATCACCCAAGGCTCTTGTCATGAGCTGCCAAGGCAATGTAAGCCTCTTGAGTTCACCAACTCTGATCTTATTTAGACAAGGCCATAGTCATAGTTGAAGTTCATTCCTCCCTTCAGAGAAAGGTACCTCCTTTGATGGCCCATTCTTTCCGCTGGGATCTCATTCACCGAGATTGTTCATTCGGGTCATCGTTTTTGCCACAGTGTCTTGGCTTTCCATGCTTCCGAAACTCTCATGGGCCTTTTAGCCAGATCCAAACGCCTTAAGGGCTGGTTCTGACATCTCTACAAGTTTTAAACATTTCATAATCTGTGGAAGTCACTGCTTGAAGTGTTAAAATTACAAATTATTTAATAAGTCAAAAAATCTTTTGAGTCAGTTTTTATTAGACCTTTTATTAAAAGTAAGAACTTAGCATAAAATCAATTATAACTTATTAGTTCAGTTCCTTAAATGGACTAATCTAAAATCATATTAATTATTCAGATAAATTCAGAATAAAACAAAAAATAAAGTATTGGGGGCCAGCATTGTGGCACAGCAGATTAAGCCAGGATTTGTGACCACTGCATCTAATATTGGAAAGACAATTCCAGTCCCAGTTGCTTTGCTTCCACTCCAGCTTCCCACTAATGTTCCTGAAAAGGAAGCTAATGGTGGCCCAAATGCTTGGGGCCCTGCCACACATGTGGGAGATATGGATGGTTTTCCTGGATCTTGACTTCAGCCTGGCCCAGCCCTGGCTATTGTAGTCACCTGGGGAGTGAACAAGTGTGGATGAAAGACTCTCTCTATTTATCTCCATTTTCTATCTCTCTGTCTTTGTGTGTGGATGTGTGTGTGTGTGTATGTGTTCCTACCCTCTCCTTGTGATGTCCTTTAAATAACTTTTAAACATTTAAATAAACAAAATACCTGTTCAATAAGCCATATAGTATTTAAAATGAATGAAATTAAGCTAAAACCAAAACATAAAATTTTATTCTACAAAGTTGTTTCCAAATTATAGGAAAGTAATTATTTCTCTTTAAATATCTATTTTGGGGCCAGTGCTGTGGTGTAGTAAATTAAGCCACCACCTACAGAACTGGCATCCTATATAGACACAGTTGCTCCTCTTCTGATTCAGCTCCCTGCTAATGTGACTGGGAGGGTAGCAGAGGATGGCCCCAGTGCTTGGGTCCCTGTCAACGTTATAGTGATCAATTTAGAACTTATACTTTGCAGCCAGCACTTTGACTCACTAGGCTAATCCTCCACCTATAGCACCGACAACCCGGGTTCTAGTCCCAGTTGGAGCACCAGGTACTAGTCCAGGTTGCTCCTCTTCTAGTCCAGTTCTCTGCTGTGGCCTGGGAGGGCAGCAGAGGATGGCCCAAGTGCTTGGGTCCCTGCACCCGCATGGGAGACCAGGAGGAAGTACCCGGCTCCTGGCTTCGGATTAGTGCAGCGTCGGCCATGGTAGCCATTAGGAGAGTGAACCAATAGAAGGAAGACCTCTCTCTCTGTCTCTTTCTCTGTCTCTCCCTCTCTTTCTCTCTCACTAACTTTGCCTGTCAAAAAATAAAAAAAGCCGGCGCCGCGGCTCACTAGGCTAATCCTCCGCCTAGCGGCGCCGGCACACCGGGTTCTAGTCCCGGTCGGGGCGCCGGATTCTGTCCCGGTTGCCCCTCTTCCAGGCCAGCCCTCTGCTGTGGCCAGGGAGTGCAGTGGAGGATGGCCCAGGTGCTTGGGCCCTGCACCCCATGGGAGACCAGGAAAAGCACCTGGCTCCTGGCTCCTGCCACCGGATCAGCGCGGTGCGCCGGCCGCAGCGCGCTGGCCGCGGCAGCCATTGGAGGGTGAACCAACGGCAAAGGAAGACCTTTCTCTCTGTCTCTCTCTCTCACTGTCCACTCTGCCTGTCCAAAAAAATAAATAAATAAATAAAAAAAATAAAAAAAGAACTTAGAGTTTGCATCATGGCTCTGGTTGTTTGCTTTGACATCAGAAAACACTCTAACTTTATCTAATTTCAGGGATTAATTTTAATATGCTTTTTTCTGATGGATCCAGGATGGCTGAATAGGGAAAACAAATGCTGATTTCTGACCCCAGGAAGAAAGGAAAGCTGAGAAAGTGCAGACACTGGGGGAGTTGTTGACAAGTTTGCAGTGGAAGAGCTAAGAAAGAAGAGAAACACCGTGGAAGGCTGTGGATAGAACAAACATACAGCAGTGAGCCTGGACACCACTGGCAACTCCACAGCCACGGACTTCTGGGGGGATGCCAGGTGAGGAGATGCCAGGTGAGGAGAGTCTGTGATAGCCAGTGTCACTGGTGATATTTCTTGAGGGAGAACCTTGCAGATCACAGTGATTTTGAGTCTGGCCTAGAGCGCTAATAGGCAGCACAGTGCCCAGCTAACCCCATGAAGGGAGAGCACATTGCTATCCCCACATCCCCCAACAAGTTCACCTGATAACCAGCAGGAAGGCAGAGCCATATTAATAAGGCAAGTAGAAGCTGATGAGACTCACACACACAACTGGGGATTTAATCAGAGGGATACATTTGTTGTCCCCACTGATGTTGAGTCTGGCTTGAAGGGTTGGCAGGGAGCAAGGGGCTCATTTAGTTTTGCAAAGTGATCCCAACTCCTTGCTATACCACAGATGCCTGGACTTCTAGTTTCCAGGAAGAAAAATTGACTGGCAGCTAGCTTGGGAAAAGCTTTTGTTCTCTCAATGGACAGGGAAGTCTCACTGGGCTGACAGTGGAGTACCTGCTCTCTGTGATTGCAACAGCCCTGAGCTCTGTGTCACTGGGACTTCTATGACTGCACTACAGGCCTTGGGGTATGGTAGGGTCTCTGGGCAGTCGCCATATCTGGCTTCAGAGACTCAGAGTTTAACTGGGATAGGCCATTGCAGAGGGTTCTGTGCCAACACTGAGGACCATGAGGATACTTTGTGTGATCTGTGCATCTATGTGGGTGGGGTGTGTAGCCACTGTGGGTATTGGTCCCTAGGCAAAGAAGAGGTGATTCCATGATCATGCCAGCCAAAGTGATCATACCCTCCCCCATACTAATGAAAGAGATCAACTCTGCCCAACCGGGGTGTGACTCTAGACTCTTGCCCCACCCTTCAGCACTGAACAGACCTCCTTAGCCCCAACCAGGACATACCACTGGATATCCACTGAAGAAGCAGATATTACATTAAGCCACAGAGGCATAGTTCAAAAATAAAAGTCATCAGAGGAAAAAACCAACAAGTGTTTTCACAAATGCCTAAAAATAAATGTAGAGATACAAGAAACATGAACATGGAAGACAATATGATTCCCCAAAAGGAAGGCAACAAGACTTTAATATTAGAAAGTGAAGATGAAGAGATTGAAGGAATACCTGAAAAGGATATCAAAAGAATGACCCTAAGAGCACTCAAAACAACAGAGAAGCAAATACACAAGTTACAGAAATCTATACACAACATGGATGAAAATTTTTGCCAAGAAATAGATACTGAAGAAAAATCAAACTGAAATATTAGAAATTAATAATTCAATATGTCAAATAAAAATACAGCACTAATGACAAAATAAACTGAGGTAGAACAAGGAATAACTGAGCTACAAGACAAATCTTTTGAAATATCTCAGTAGACAGAAAAGAAAAAAATTAGAAAAATCTAAAATAGTGCTCAGGATTTATGAGATACAATCAAATGATCTAATACACATGTAATAGGAGTTCCTAAAGGTGTGGAAAGACAGGATAGATTAGAAGACAAATTTAGTAAAATAATAGCAAAAAATTCCCCTACTATGGACAAGATAGGGACATCTAAGTATAGGAAGCACATAGAACTCACAATAGAAATTATCAGCAAAGATCCTCACCATGACACATTATACTCTAGCTTTCAATAGTAAAAGAAATATTCTAAAATGTGCACAAGAGAAATGCCAGATTACATTCAAAGGATCTCCAATTAGACTGACACCAGATTTCTCATCAGAATTCCATAGGCTAGGAGACAATGGAAACATAGTTTTTCCCCAAAAGAAAAAAACTGTCAATCCAGAATACTGTACCTGCAAAGCTCTCATTTATAAAGAGAGGTGAAATAAAGACCTTCCAAAACAGAAATTGAAAGAATTTGTCACTATTCATCCAGCCTTACAAATGATACTTAAGGATGTGCTACACACAGAAACATAAAAAGATAGTCATCATCATGAAAAAATGTGAAGGTGGAAAATCTCATAGTAAGAGTAAAAAAGAAATACAAACCAAATAGGAATATTTATGAAAAATGGAAGGACCAAGCTGTTCCTTATCAATTACAACCTTTAATGTAAGTGGCTTAAATTCTGCAATTAGAAGATACAGACTGTCTGAACAGATTTAAAAAAATAAGATCCATATACTTGCTGGCTACAAGAAA